>NC_140108.1:8824769-8827224 GCF_964237585.1 Gallinula chloropus | reverse complement strand
AACCCCAACCTAACCCTAACCCTAACCTAACCCTACCCTAACCCTAACCCTAACCCTAACCCTAACCCTAACCCTACCCCTAACCCTAACCCTAACCCTAACCCTAACCCTAACCCTAACCCTAACCCTAACCCTAACCCTAACCCCTAACCCTAACCCTAACCCTAACCCTACCCTAACCACCCTAACCCTAACCCTAACCCTAACCCTAACCCTAACCCTAACCCTAACCCTAACCCTAACCCTAACCCTAACCCTAACCCTAACCCTAACCTAACCCTAACCCTAACCCTAACCCTAACCCTAACCCTAACCCTAACCCTAACCCTAACCCTAACCCTAACCCTAACCCTAACCCTAACCCTAACCCTAACCCTAACCCTAACCCTAACCCTAACCCTACCCTAACCCTAACCCTAACCCTAACCCTAACCCTAACCCTAACCCTAACCCTAACCCTAACCCTAACCCTAACCCTAACCCTAACCTAACCCAACCCTAACCCTAACCCTAACCCTAACCCTAACCCTAACCCTAACCCTAACCCTAACCCTAACCCTAACCCTAACCCTAACCCTAACCCTAACCCTAACCCTAACCCTAACCCTAACCCTAACCCTAACCCTAACCCTAACCCTAACCCTAACCCTAACCCTAACCCTAACCCTAACCCTAACCCTAACCCTAACCCTAACCCTAACCCTAACCCTAACCCTAACCCTAACCCTAACCCTAACCCTAACCCTAACCCTAACCCTAACCCTAACCCTAACCCTAACCCTAACCCTAACCCTAACCCTAACCCTAACCCTAACCCTAACCCTAACCCTAACCCTAACCCTAACCTAACCCTAACCCTAACCCTAACCCTAACCCTAACCCTAACCCTAACCCTAACCCTAACCCTAACCCTAACCCTAACCCTAACCCTAACCCTAACCCTAACCCTAACCCTAACCCTAACCCTAACCTAACCCTAACCCTAACCCTAACCCTAACCCTAACCCTAACCCTAACCCTAACCCTAACCCTAACCCTAACCCTAACCCTAACCCTAACCCTAACCCTAACCCTAACCCTAACCCTAACCCTAACCCTAACCCTAACCCTAACCCTAACCCTAACCCTAACCCTAACCCTAACCCTAACCCTAACCCTAACCCTAACCCTAACCCTAACCCTAACCCTAACCCTAACCCTAACCCTACTGACCCTAACCCTAACCCTAACCCTAACCCTAACCCTAACCCTAACCCTAACCCTAACCCTAACCCTAACCCTAACCCTAACCCTAACCCTAACCCTAACCCTAACCCTAACCCTAACCCTAACCCTAACCTAACCCTAACCCTAACCCTAACCCTAACCCTAACCCTAACCCTAACCCTAACCCTAACCCTAACCCTAACCCTAACCCTAACCCTAACCCTAACCCTAACCCTAACCCTAACCCTAACCCTAACCCTAACCAACCCTAACCCTAACCCTAACCCTAACCCTAACCCTAACCCTAACCCTAACCTAACCCTAACCCTAACCCTAACCCTAACCCTAACCCTAACCCTAACCCTAACCCTAACCCTACCCTAACCCTAACCCTAACCCTAACCCTAACCTAACCCTAACCCTAACCCTAACCCTAACCCTAACCCTAACCCTAACCCTAACCCTAACCCTAACCCTAACCCTAACCCTAACCCTAACCCTAACCCTAACCCTAACCCTAACCCTAACCCTAACCCTAACCCTAACCCTAACCCTAACCCTAACCCTAACCCTAACCCTAACCCTAACCCTAACCCTAACCCTAACCCTAACCCTAACCCTAACCCTAACCCTAACCCTAACCCTAACCCTAACCCTAACCCTAACCCTAACCCCTAACCCTAACCCTAACCCTAACCCTAACCCTAACCCTAACCCTAACCCTAACCCTAACCCTAACCCTAACCCTAACCCTAACCCTAACCCTAACCCTAACCCTAACCCTAACCCTAACCCTAACCCTAACCCTAACCCTAACCCTAACCTAACCCTAACCCTAACCCTAACCCTAACCCTAACCCTAACCCTAACCCTAACCCTAACCCTAACCCTAACCCTAACCCTAACCCTAACCCTAACCCTAACCCTAACCCTAACCCTAACCCTAACCCTAACCCTAACCTAACCCTAACCCTAACCCTAACCCTAACCCTAACCCTAACCCTAACCCTAACCCTAACCCTAACCCTAACCCTAACCCTAACCCTAACCCTAACCCTAACCCTAACCCTAACCCTAACCCTAACCCTAACCCTAACCCTAACCCTAACCCTAACCCTAACCCTAAACCCTAACCCTAACCCTAACCCTAACCCTAACCCTAACCCTAACCCTAACCCTAACCCTAACCCTAACCCTAACCCCTAACCCTAACCCTAACCCTAACCCTAACCCTAACCCTAACCCTAAC
>NC_140108.1:8412269-8819769 GCF_964237585.1 Gallinula chloropus | reverse complement strand
GAATCCCCGCACATGACAGTGACCCCCCCCCCCCGCGCGCCCCCTCCCAAAATCTGCCCCCCGAGGGAGTCCCATCGCCTTCGGGAGTTCCCCGGACCTGACAGTGCCCCGGCCGACCCCGCGACGGGCGGCGGAAACCCCCCCTCACCGGGAGGGAGCGGCCGCCCCGCAATGGCGGCGTCCCTCGTTAAAGCGCCCTGCCGCTCGCGCTGCGCCGCCCGGCCGCAGTCCGCACGCAGCGGGCTTTGCGCGCACCCGCGCAGGAACGCGGCGAGTGTGCACGGAGGCAGCAGAACGCGGCTGCTTCCGTGCGCTGCGCCACCCGGGCGCAGTACCGCGGCCTGTCCGCAAGGCGGCAGCACCGAGGACCCCCGAGGAACTTCGTGCTCGAATCCCCGCTCGGGCCTTTCCGCCAGTGCTCGCTCGTCTCCGCCACTGCTCCGTGCTTTCCGCCTCTGCTCGTATCTCTCCGCCTCTGGTCGTATCTCTCCGCCTCTGCTCGGCCCTTTTCGGCTCCCCCTGCCCCACTAATTACCCCTCTGCCGCTGACCTGCGCTCATTAACAACCCCCCATCTCCTCCAGCGAATTCAACCCCCCTCCCAACCCTACTGCGACCCCTCTGAAAGCCCTCAAACCCCACCATGGCCCCTGACCCCCTAGAAGACCCCCGAAGGAACCCCCAACACCCCAAAAATAAGACCCCAGAGAGACCCCCCCAGAACCCCTCAGAGACACCCCCCCCCCAAAGAGCCCCCCCACGATCCCCTAAAAAGGCCCTTAGGGCCCCCCAACTCCCCAAAGCCCACAAAGAGACCCCCCAAAAACCCAGACCCCCCAAACAGACCCCATAAAGAACCCTAACCACCCCCCAAAAAACCTGAGACTCCTTAAAGACGCCCCCAAGCCCCTCACATCCCCCCCAAAATGAGATCCCATAAAGATCCCCTCAAAGAACCCCACACCCCCCCTTAGAGAACCCCCCCCCAAAAGCCCTAGACCCCACCAAAAAGAGACCCTGTAAAGACCCCATAGTCCCCCAAAAAGAGCCAACCGCCCTGACTCAGCTGCTGCCAGCCCCATCGATGGAAAGATGCCACAACAACAGTGGCCTTGGCCACGCTTTCTTGGAAACAACTGGTTCCCTCATCACCTCTGAATAATAAAAATTCTAAGGCATTTTACAACAATGTCCAATACAACATTAAACTGCTGCCAAGTATAACCCAGAAAATTGTTAGCCGATTCTCCTCTGTCGAAACCGTTGCCTCTTTGCTGTTCTTCTGGATCCCCTGGAAGAATACTGGTGACTGCCTGGAGAAGTGACTCAATCTGCTCTTCTGTTAGTTTTTCCTCACTTTCTTCCACCACCTGCAGGTCAAAACCCAATACATTGTTATTCAATCCATACTTCCTTCCTCAGCTCCAAACAGGAAGACTCAGCCCCAGTAAATACTGCTTTCAATGGATGCAAGACGTAGCCTGAACTCATCACAAAAGCATTTTACAAAGTGGAACTCTTGTAATATTTATAACAACACAAAACAAAAAAGCTCCCTTGTTAGCCACGACAGGTGGCATGCCACAGTGAGACCCTGCTTCTGTTACAAGGAGAACACCACGCTCAGAACAGGCTTTCCTCCTAAAGCCTCTCAGCCTAAGAAAAAACAAACTAAAATACCCAAAGAATTCCCACAAACTAGAAACCCCCACAAAGCCCAAAAACCAAAGAAGCCACAAACCCCCATTAAAAACACACACAAACCCCAGACCCCACAAGAAAAGCTGCGGGAACTCAAAACACCACAGAAGCCCCTAGCCCTCCCCCAAACCCGCAACCCACAGAACCCCAAAGCCTTCAAAAGGCAGAGAACCAAAACCCCCCCTTAGAACCCCAGTTAAAAAAAACAAACCAACAGAAAAACCTCACAAGCCCACACTAACCCCACAAATCCCAGACCCTGTAAAAAAACCAACCCACCCAACCCCTATAGCCACAAAAACCAGAAAAAAAAAAAAATCAGTAAAACTACAAACACCTTACCAACCTCCTTGGCTCATTTTCTGAGAGGAGCCTGCACCAGCAGACAGACTAACACATTTTAATCCTAAACTAGGTTCTCTGCGTTCTTTCTCTGCCCCTTCTCTACATCCTTTTCTTTCAACTTCCTCTTCCTACCCACAAGGCTGTCTAAACCAATGGATAGAAACACTAACCCAGGTAACAGTACATCCAGTTCAGATAAAGGCAATGAAATCACCAGCGCCAACACTACGACCTTCTTACAGGTACCACAAGCTCCTAAGAACTCACCTGTAACAGGAAAAGAGGAGAAACCATAGAGACTTTAAATGCAATACGCCAAAACCCGAAAGAGACTTATTCTTGTATATTGAATGTTAAAATCACATGCATAATTACAGAATTCTTTACAGCTGAAAAAATATTTTTAGAAGACGACCCTGACAGTCTACCTGCAACTGCTGCAAGATTTCTATAATAAACCCCCACAATTTTCTGTAATTAAATAAAAAAAAAAAAAACCAGGAAAGAATGCAATCAATCATCCAGGTAATTCTGAGTTAACTGATGCCCTGAATGGGACAAGTCGAACCCAAGCTAACACCAGCCAGTTTACTGCAATGCTTGTCTAGCATACACATATATAAATCAAAATGACATGTGGCTAGAGGCCAGGTGCAAAAAAATTAAGACATTTGCACACCACAGCAGACAACCTGCCGAGGGCCACGATATGATATGCTGCAGCAGAGTCTTGTGGCTGTTCGCTCAAACACGCTGGTGGAATAGTCTGCATAACCGGCCCTGTGCACGATTTACATGGGGTTTTCTAAGCTATGCCTGATGTGGCTAAGGGATTTTTACTGGGCAATCCTGGTTTAAGACCAGTCTGGGCTCCTAAGGAATGCCAGCCAACAAAGATGTTTTCAGCCGTTAACAAGAGGAACAGAAATCCAACGATGAGTTGCTGGTTTTAAAACGTGGAGTCATCATTGTGAAAAACAGCACCACACAGATCTCTGTTAACACATTTGTAGACAAAGTGGAAGACCTGGGGTTGGGGACAGCTGTGCAACTCAGCCTTAATTTCCCAAGGGCAGGTATGCTCCGTCAGCTGCTGCCAGGTGTCATCGACAACAAGAAACGGGCTGCACTCTGCCGGCTTGTCCACCTCGAACTTCTCAGCGCAGAGCTGGCGAACATCTTCGGTGGTTATAGACAGTCTCACCAGGAAAGATCTTTCCTGTACATCCACAGTTAACTCCCTGGAACGCAACATGAAGGTGGTTCTGTAGAATGAGAAAACACACATCAGCAACTCAAAAACCCCAACAGCTGAAGCGTCAGCAGCAAACCTGTCCCCACACTGAGACTCACCCCCGCGATTCCCACGCCCGACAGCCACCTCGCCAACTGCAATACTGGTGGCAAAACTGTGGCAAGCGGAACAGAAATTCCTAAGCCAACACCCTCCTTTCCTCATATTACACTCTAACCCTGCAACTACAGCCAAACAGGACTTGTCCTTCCGAGCAAAACCAGGAAACAAAACGCAGTGAGGCTAAGCAATGTCTGAGGCAGCAGGGTCGAGAGATGGTGCTGCTGCACTACTGCCACAGAACAGGCACCTCCTATCGCCGTGTCAGTCAGAAGGAATAAGAAAAAAGCCTCTGCCAGTGGCAGCAAACGGTGCTGATCCCCAAGTTACTGCGTGACAAGCCATCTGCATTCTTATGCTGCAGCATGCAAAGTGTTTTAGGGTGCTTCAGTCCAGTCAGGACACTTTCATTGCATTAAACCAGTGACAATCTGGGGTCCGAGCCCGATTTAACTGGCTTTCCCATGACAGCTTTTTTTCTTTTTCACAGTAAGGCTTAGAGGGAAGCATAAAGAAAGCTTCCTCAGCAACATTAGGCTAAACCCTCGTGGCAAAAGCTGGACCTTTTTTCTGTGTTGAAACTGACATGTTCTTACAACTCTGATAACATGGAAAAAGTCTAAGTACACCCTACAAGGAAATGCAGTTCTACCTTTCAGAAAGCATTTAAAGAGGAAAAAAAAACAAGCAACAACTGGGGAAAAAGCAACCACAAACATCTTTTGAACACATGAACAAAGCAAGCTGCTGTAGCGTGCTTTTTTTTAAAAAAAAGACATTAACTGTGGTTACAGACTAAAAAAGATACAATTAAAGGAAGTGGAAAAATGGCACAGTGAGAAAGACCTGTTTATCAACTCAGCGGGTGCCAATGTCTGTATGCTAAACCAATCAGGCACGCTAAATCACAATGGCAAAGATGTACATTGCACAAAAGCAAGCCAGCAAAAGCTAACATTGAGAAGGTGGTTCTACCACTTAAGTTCCAAGAAGCACTCTTATCTTTAACAAAGTATTTTTACAGCTTGCAAACTGAAACACTGAAGCTTTGCAGCAGCATTTAAACCAGGTCAGGACTGACCCTGACGAAACAGGGCCTATCCGTTTCTGTTACCAGTGTGAAGCAATTATGAAAAATCAGCCCTAGAGGAGGAAAATCAAGCTGCAGTTTTAGTTCCTAATGTATGTAACACACAGATGTTTTTAAAAGCACGCGCTTTAGACAGACGGGACTGCTTCGAGAAGAGGCTGAAGCTCCCACAAGCACTCCTAACATATACTAAGTATCAGAGTTATTTATGGAGCGGCAGAAAATTGTACTCAATCATCCTCACAATATGGCATTTTTTGCCTTTTCATCCTAGAGACGGAGGGAGGATGAAGGCCTTCCGGGGTCCGATAGCTGATAAAACTGCAGGAGCCCATCACAAGTGTAGCTACCACATTGTTAAGTCACGATGACTCCCCCTGCTCGATCGAAAATATCTCACCTCATAAGGCAGAGTCCATCAGTAGATTCCCAGGTCACACAGGCCTGCACTCTGCGAGCTGAACAGCTTTCTGTACTTCCACTTTACAGTGGAACCATGAGACTCTCTTGTTATGCTACTGATGTTGCCAACTGTAGGACCACCCTTGGATGGATTTCTACTCCAACAATGTCATCAAAATCTGCGCTGTGAAGAAGAACCCACCTTCCCTAGTCCTTTGCTTCATTTTAAGAAAAATAAACGAATGACAGGTTACCTTCTCCATGCAGAAAACACAGATCCATCGATTCCACCACGTACTCAACTTCAGTATCCAGCTCCAGCATGTCACACCTACTCACCCAGTGTGATAACACAGTCAAGAAGTCATCATTTTCATTCAGCCTCCCTGAGACAAAGGGAATAGAGACAGTCAGAGACAAACTGCGCTTTCCTTACCAGCCTCACCGTTTGAAAGGAAAGTGTTGCTTCGCTGCCTTCGCTGAGAAGTACATCTGTATTACTCTAGATCCTCCTGTAACCAGTGCGCAGCAAAGTGGGTGTCACCTGACACTGGCTGGACAGGACGCCAATGCCAGCTTCGTCCCATACTCTCTAGCGAGCGCTAATCTGACGATGCACACTTTGAGGCGTGCTCTCCTCAGGCAGCAACTCTGTCTTCTGCAGGATCTGCTGGAGATGCCCCTCGTTTCATGAACTGCTGCCAACAGCACCTGCATTTATGGAGAATAAAGCATATTCAAGGGCCAGCTTGCTGCCTGGGACAGTGAGATATAGAATGAAAAAAAAAAAAGAACACCAGACAACAGGCTAGAGAAATTTTTGGAGAAAACAAGACAGGTGCAGATCACGACAAAGAGATGGAAAAGGAAAGTAACTGCAGTGGCCTGCAGGACAGAGATGGAAGACGAAAAAAGGAGGAAGAGAAAGCAGGAAAAAAGCACAGAGAGAAAAAGAAAAGGGAGAGGGAGATGAAGAAAGAGAAAGGGAGAGAAGAAAAGGGAGCAGGACAGTAGAATAGAGAAGTACAGGCAAGGGGAAAAAAAAAAAAAAAATCAGAGGAGTAGTAAGAAAGGGCAGGGGTCAGTGGAGGGCTGGGAAGGACCAAGACTCACAAGAAGGACAACAGGTTCTGGATGGGTAACCACCCAACTCTTAAACTTTTGGGGACTTAATGGGTACAAGGTATCCAAGAAGAAAGCTCAAATAGCAAGCCAAACAGTAATGTCTCCAATGGGCTTGGACATTTCACAAGGGCAACAAAGGCTGACAAGGAAACAAAAGGCAGAGCAGAACCTGTGCTCCATTTTCATTTACCATAAAAAATTATAGAAACCCTGCGAGCCACGGAACCCCCAAAAACCCAATTAAAACCACAAAAGAAACCCAAACCAGAAAACCAACAAAAGACCAGAGCAAAATAACCACCGAGCCGAAGAAACCAGCAAACCCGGAAACCCCAGACACCACAAGAACCCCCGATAACCACTGAACGCCACAGCAGCCACAAGAGAAGCCCTAAGCCCTCCTCTGCCAAAACAGCCCCGCGAGACAGAAAACCCACAAGCCGCAACTAGAGAGAGACACAGACCCACGCAAACCCCCAAATCCCCCCAAACCTGCCAGCCCCGCGGCCCGGACACGCTCAGACTGACCGGAAGAGTCCAGTCGCGCCCCGCCCCGCCGGCCCCTTCGGTGCCCCGTGTCTCCCGTGCCGGCTGCTCGGGGAACGGGAGCTCTGGCCCGGCCGCACCCCCAAGCCCCCGCCGCGACCCCCTCCGCGCACTGCCCGCGCGGCGCGGAGCCCCCCCTCCCGGCCCAGACACCCCGCCGGACGCCGCGGAGACACGTCCCGGCACGGACCGGCGCCGGCAGAACGCCGGCCGCGGCTGGGGGGGGGGTGGAAGGCGCGGCGCCTCGCCGCCCGCGCGCCCCGCACCGACCCCCGGCCCGCCGCGACCACTCGCGCCGCGACCCGCCGACCGCCCGGCCCCGGCCGACCCCGCGACGGGCGGCGGAACCGGAGCCTCACCGGGAGGGAGCGCCGCCATCCCGACGGGCGCCCTCATCGCCCCGGAAAGCAGGGGCAGGCTCCTCGTGGCAGCTCCGCGGTTATACTGCCCGGAAAGGAGCGGGGCATGCCGGGATATACTGGCCCGGAAAGGAGCGGGGCATGCCGGGATATACTCCCCCGCAAGGGAGCGGGGCATGCCGGGATACATTACAGTGCGGCTCCGGCGGAAAAATGGCCGCCGGAGGACTTCCGGGCATGGCGGCGCCCATCTCCGTACGGCTCCGGCGGTTAAATGGCGACCGAGGGGCTTACGGGCATGGCGGCGCCCATCTCCGTGCGGCTCCGGCGGAAAAATGGCCGCCGGGGGGCTTCCGGGCATGGCGGCGCCCATCTCCGTGCGGCTCCGGCGGTTAAAAGGCGGCCGGGGGGCTTCCGGGCATGGCGGCGCCCATCTCCGTGCGGCTACGGCGGAAAAATGGCCGCCGGGGGGCTTCCGGGCATGGCGGCGCCCGTCTCCGTGCGGCTCCGGCGGTTAAAAGGCGGCCGGGTGGCTTCCGAGCATGGCGGCGCCCATCTCCGTGCGGCTCCGACGGAAAAATGGCCGCCGGGGGGCTTCCGGGCCCCCGTTTCGGGGCGCGAGCTTGGGGGGGGCTACACAGCACAGCTGCCCCGTTCGGGAAGCTAAGCAGGGACCAGTTCGGTCAGCGCCCGGATGGGCGACCTCACCCCGTCTTCGAATCCCCGCACCTAACAGTGCCCCCGCCACGTGCGCCCCTCCTCCCAAAATCTGACCCCCCCCGAGGGAGTCCCATCACCTTCGAGGGTTCCCCGGACCTGACAGTGCCCCGGCCGACCCCGCGACGGGCGAAGGAAACCCCGCCTCACCGGGAGGGAACTTTCGGAACGCTGCGGCTTCCGTGCGCTGCGCCACCCGGGCGCAGTACCGCTGCGTGTCCGCAAGGCGGCAGCACCGAGCGATCCCGCGAGGGGGGGGGGGGGGGGGTACCGGCGCCTCTCCGGGAGGGAGCGTCCGGTGACCTCACAGCTTCCCCGTCCGGGAAGCTAAGCAGGTACCACCTCGGTCAGCGCCCGGATGGGCGACCTCACCCCGTGTTCGAATCCCCGCACATGACAGTGACCCCCCCCCCGCGCGCCCCCTCCCAAAATCTGCCCCCCCGAGGGAGTCCCATCGCCTTCGGGGGTTCCCCGGACCTGACAGTGCCCCGGCCGACCCCGCGACGGGCGGCGGAACCCCCCCCCCTCACCGGGAGGGAGCGGCCGCCCCGCAATGGCGGCGTCCCTCGTTAAAGCGCCCTGCCGCTCGCGCTGCGCCGCCCGGCCGCAGTCCGCACGCAGCGGGCTCTGCGCGCACCCGCGCAGGAACGCGGCGAGTGTGCACGGAGGCAGCAGAACGCGGCGGCTTCCGCGCGCTGCGCCACCCGGCCGCAGTACCGCTGCGTGTCCGCAAGGCGGCAGCACCGAGGACCCCCGTGTTCGAATCCCCGCTCGGGCCTTTCCGCCAGTTCTCGGGCCTTTCCGCCAGTGCTCGTATCTCTCCGCCTCTGGTCGTATCTCTCCGCCTCTGCTCGGCCCTTTTCGGCTCCCCCTGCCCCACTAATTACCCGTCTGCCGCTGACCTGCGCTCATTAACAACCCCCCATCTCCTCCAGCGAATTCAACCCCCCTCCCAACCCTACTGCGACCCCTCTGAGAGCCCTCGAACCCCACCATGGCCCCTGACCCCCTAGAAGACCCCCGAAGGAACCCCCAACACCCCAAAAATAGACCCTAGAGAGACCCCCCCAGAACCCCTCAGAGACACCCCCCCCCAAAGAGCCCCCCCACGATCCCCTAAAAAGGCCCTTAGGGCCCCCCAACTCCCCAAAGCCCACAAGGAGACCCCCCAAAAACCCAGACCCCCCCCAAACAGACCCCATAAAGAACCCTAACCACCCCCCAAAAAACCTGAGACTCCTTAAAGACGCCCCCAAGCCCCTCACGTCCCCCCCAAAATGAGACCCCATAAAGATCCCCTCAAAGAACCCCACACCCCCCCTTAGAGAACCCCCCCAAAAGCCCTAGACCCCACCAAAAAGAGACCCTGTAAAGACCCCATAGTCCCCCAAAAAGAGCCAACCGCCCTGACTCAGCTGCTGCCAGCCCCATCGGTGGAAAGATGCCACAACAACAGTGGCCTTGGCCACGCTTTCTTGGAAACAACTGGTTCCCTCATCACCTCTGAATAATAAAAATTCTAAGGCATTTTACAACAATGTCCAATACAACATTAAACTGCTGCCAAGTATAACCCAGAAAATTGTTAGCCGATTCTCCTCTGTCGAAACCGTTGCCAGCTTTGGGCCAAGATGCCTCCAAGGTTTGGTCACCTTTGTCTTCAGCCAACATTGCCAAGTCTCTTTGCTGTTCTTCTGGATCCCCTGGAAGAATACTGGTGACTGCCTGGAGAAGTGACTCAATCTGCTCTTCTGTTAGTCTTTCCTCACTTTCTTCCACCACCTGCAGGTCAAAACCCAATACATTGTTATTCAATCCATACTTCCTTCCTCAGCTCCAAACAGGAAGACTCAGCCCCAGTAAATACTGCTTTCAATGGATGCAAGACGTAGCCTGAGCTCATCACAAAAGCATTTTACAAAGTGGAACTCTTGTAATATTTATAACAACACAAAACAAAAAAGCTCCCTTGTTAGCCACGACAGCTGGCATGCCACAGTGAGACCCTGCTTCTGTTACAAGGAGAACACCACGCTCAGAACAGGCTTTCCTCCTAAAGCCTCTCAGCCTAAGAAAAAACAAACTAAAATACCCAAAGAATTCCCACAAACTAGAAACCCCCACAAAGCCCAAAAACCAAAGAAGCCACAAACCCCCATTAAAAACACACACAAATCCCAGACCCCACAAGAAAAGCTGCGGGAACTCAAAACACCACAGAAGCCCCTAGCCCTCCCCCAAACCCGCAACCCACAGAACCCCAAAGCCTTCAAAAGGCAGAGAACCAAAACCCCCCCTTAGAACCCCAGTTAAAAAAAACAAACCAACAGAAAAACCTCACAAGCCCACACTAACCCCACAAATCCCAGACCCTGTAAAAAAACCAACCCACCCAACCCCTATAGCCACAAAAACCAGGAAAAAAAAAAAAAAAATCAGTAAAACTACAAACACCTTACCAACCTCCTTGGCTCATTTTCTGAGAGGAGCCTGCACCAGCAGACAGACTAACACATTTTAATCCTAAACTCGGTTCTCTGCGTTCTTTCTCTGCCCCTTCTCTACATCCTTTTCTTTCAACTTCCTCTTCCTACCCACAAGGCTGTCTAAACCAATGGATAGAAACACTAACCCAGGTAACAGTACATCCAGTTCAGATAAAGGCAATGAAATCACCAGCGCCAATACTACGACCTTCTTACAGGTACCACAAGCTCCTAAGAACTCACCTGTAACAGGAAAAGAGGAGAAACCATAGAGACTTTAAATGCAATACGCCAAAACCCGAAAGAGACTTATTCTTGTATATTGAATGTTAAAATCACATGCATAATTACAGAATTCTTTACAGCTGAAAAAATATTTTTAGAAGACGACCCTGACAGTCTACCTGCAACTGCTGCAAGATTTCTATAATAAAGCCCCACAATTTTCTGTAATTAAAAAAAAAAAAAAAACAGGAAAGAATGCAATCAATCATCCAGGTAATTCTGAGTTAACTGATGCCCTGAATGGGACAAGTCGAACCCAAGCTAACACCAGCCAGCTTACTGCAATGCTTGTCTAGCATACACATATATAAATCAAAATGACATTTGGCTAGAGGCCAGGTGCAAAAAATAAGACATTTGCACACCACAGCAGACAACCTGCCGAGGGCCACGATATGATATGCTGCAGCAGAGTCTTGTGGCTGTTCGCTCAAACACGCTGGTGGAATAGTCTGCATAACCGGCCCTGTGCACGATTTACATGGGGTTTTCTAAGCTATGCCTGATGTGGCTAAGGGATTTTTACTGGGCAATCCTGGTTTAAGACCAGTCTCGGCTCCTAAGGAATGCCAGCCAACAAAGATGTTTTCAGCCGTTAACAAGAGGAACAGAAATCCAACGACGAGCTGCTGCTTTTAAAACGTGGAGTCATCATTGTGAAAAATGGCACCACGCAGATCTCTGTTAACACATTTGTAGACAAAGTGGAAGACCTGGGGTTGGGGACAGCTGTGCAACTCAGCCTTCATTTCCCGAGGGCAGGTATGCTCCGTCAGCTGCTGCCAGGTGTCATCGACAACAAGAAACGGGCTGCACTCTGCCGGCTTGTCCACCTCGAACTTCTCAGCGCAGAGCTGGCGAACATCTTCGGTGGTTATAGACAGTCTCACCAGGAAAGATCTTTCCTGTACATCCACAGTACACTCCCTGGAACGCAACATGAAGGTGGTTCTGTAGAATGAGAAAACACACATCAGCAACTCAAAAACCCCAACAGCTGAAGCGTCAGCAACAAACCTGTCCCCACACTGAGACTCACCCCCGCGATTCCCACGCCCGACAGCCACCTCGCCAACTGCAATACTGGTGGCAAAACTGTGGCAAGCGGAACAGAAATTCCTAAGCCAACACCCTCCTTTCCTCATATTACACTCTAACCCTGCAATTACAGCCAAACAGGACTTGTCCTTCCGAGCAAAACTAGGAAACAAAATGCAGTGAGGCTAAGCAATGTCTGAGGCAGCAGGGTCGAGAGATGGTGCTGCTGCACTACTGCCACAGAACAGGCACCTCCTATCGCCGTGTCAGTCAGAAGGAATAAGAAAAAAGCCTCTGCCAGTGGCAGCAAACGGTGCTGATCCCCAAGTTACTGCGTGATAAGCCATCTGCATTCTTATGCTGCAGCATGCAAAGTGTTTTAGGGTGCTTCAGTCCAGTCAGGACACTTTCATTGTATTAAACCGGTGACAATCTGGGGTCCGAGCCCCATTTAACCGGCTTTCCCATGACAGCTTTTTTTCTTTTTTACAGTAAGGCTTAGAGGGAAGCAGAAAGAAAGCTTCCTCGGCAACATTAGGCTAAACCCTAATGGCAAAAGCCTCGTGGCAAAAGCTGGACCTTTTTTCTGTGTTGAAACTGACATGTTCTTACAACTCTGATAACAAGGAAATGCAGTTCTACCTTTCAGAAAGCATTTAAAGAGGAAAAAAAACCAAGCAACAACTGGGGAAAAAGCAACCACAAACATCTTTTGAACACATGAACAAAGCAAGCTGCTGTAGCGTGCTTTTTTTAAAAAAAAAAGACATTAACTGTGGTTACAGACTGAAAAAGATACAATTAAAGGAAGTGGAAAAATGGCACAGTGAGAAAGACCTGTTTATCAACTCAGCGGGTGCCAATGTCTGTATGCTAAACCCATCAGGCACGCTAAATCACAATGGCAAAGATGTACATTGCACAAAAGCAAGCCAGCAAAAGCTAACATTGAGAAGGTGGTTCTACCACTTAAGTTCCAAGAAGCACTCTTATCTTTAACAAAGTATTTTTACAGCTTGCAAACTGAAACACTGAAGCTTTGCAGCAGCGTTTAAAGCAGGTCAGGACTGACGCTGACGAAACAGGGCCTATCCGTTTCTGTTACCAGTGTGAAGCAATTATGAAAAATCAGCCCTAGAGGAGGAAAATCAAGCTGCAGTTTTAGTTCCTAATGTATGTAACACACAGATGTTTTTAAAAGCACGCGCTTTAGACAGACGGGACTGCTTCGAGAAGAGGCTGAAGCTCCCACAAGCACTCCTAACATATACTAAGTATCAAAGTTATTTATGGAGCGGCAGAAAATTGTACTCAATCATCCTCACAATATGGCATTTTTTGCCTTTTCATCCTAGAGACGGAGGGAGGACGAAGGCCTTCCGGGGTCCGATAGCTGATAAAACTGCAGGAGCCCATCACAAGTGTAGCTACCACATTGTTAAGTCACGATGACTCCCCCTGCTCGATCAAAAATATCTCACCTCATAAGGCAGAGTCCATCAGTAGATTCCCAGGTCACACAGGCCTGCACTCTGCGAGCTGAACAGCTTTCTGTACTTCCACTTTACAGTGGAACCATGAGACTCTCTTGTTATGCCACTGATGTTGCCAACTTTAGGACCACCCTTGGATGGATTTCTACTCCAACAATGTCATCAAAACCTGCGCTGTGAAGAAGAACCCACCTTCCCTAGTCCTTTGCTTCGTTTTAAGAAAAATAAACGAATGACAGGTTACCTTCTCCATGCAGAAAACACAGATCCATCGATTCCACCACGTACTCAACTTCAGTATCCAGCTCCAGCATATCACACTGGGTGAGTAGGTGTGACAACACAGTCAAGAAGTCATCATTTTCATTCAGCCTCCCTGAGACAAAGGGAATAGAGACAGTCAGAGACAAACTGCGCTTTCCTTACCAGCCTCACCGTTTGAAAGGAAAGTGTTGCTTCGCTGCCTTCGCTGAGAAGTACATCTGTATTACTCTAGATCCTCCTGTAACCAGTGCGCAGCACAGTGGGTGTCACCTGACACTGGCTGGACAGGACGCCAATGCCAGCTTCGTCCCATACTCTCTAGCGAGCGCAAATCTGACGATGCACACTTTGAGGCATGCTCTCCTCAGGCAGCAACTCTGTCTTCTGCAGGATCTGCTGGAGATGCCCTTCGTTTCATGAACTGCTGCCAACAGCACCTGCATTTATGGAGAATAAAGCATATTCAAGGGCCAGCTTGCTGCCTTGGACAGGGACAGTGAGATATAGAATGAAAAAAAAAAGAACACCAGACAACAGGCTAGAGAAATTGTTGGAGAAAACAAGACAGGTGCAGATCACGACAAAGAGATGGAAAAGGAAAGTAACTGCAGTGGCCTGCAGGACAGAGATGGAAGACGAAAAAAGGAGGAAGAGAAAGCAGGAAAAAAGCACAGAGAGAAAAAGAAAAGGGAGAGGGAGATGAAGAAAGAGAAAGGGAGAGAAGAAAAGGGAGCAGGACAGTAGAATAGAGAAGTACAGGCAAGGGGAAAAAAAAAAAAAAAAATCAGAGGAGTAGTAAGAAAGGGCAGGGGTCAGTGGAGGGCTGGGAAGGACCAAGACTCACAAGAAGGACAACAGGTTCTGGATGGGTAACCACCCAACTCCTAAACTCTTGGGGGCTTAATGGGTACAAGGTATCCAAGAAGAAAGCTCAAATAGCAAGCCAAACAGTAATGTCTCCAATGGGCTTGAACATTTCACAAGGGCAACAAAGGCTGACAAGGAAACAAAAGGCAGAGCAGAACCTGTGCTCCATTTTCATTTACCATAAAAAATTATAGAAACCCTGCGAGCCACGGAACCCCCAAAAACCCAATTAAAACCAGAAAAGAAACCCAAACCAGAAAACCAACAAAAGACCAAAGCAAAATAACCACCAAGCCGAAGAAAGCCTGGTGCTGTTCCTAACTGGGGCTCGCACGGGGCAGCCGATGGGGCAGTGAGCTCGGCGGCGGCTTGATGCAACGGACCTCGGCAAGCAGATGGTACGTCCCATCACAGACCCAGCGCTCGTAGGGAGAGGATTGTTTCCAAACACAGCACAGGAGAGAAGCAACTGGCATCAGGGCTCTGCAGAGGTCCTGGGACTCTGAGCATCTGCCAGGATGCCTTGGGACCCTTAGAACGTGCAATGGTGCATCCTTCTCCCTTCCCACCAAAGCTCCTTGGGAAATCAGGGCTGGTCCTCAAGGAGAGGTGGGGTTGGCGAGGACGAACACCTTCACCCACATACACGCCTGCTGAAAGATGCAGGAGAGGCTGTGAAGTGATGGAGGCAGCTGCTGAAGGTAGTGCAGTGGGTGGGGTGTGAATGTGAGTGTCTCTGCTCCAAAAAGGGCAGGAAAAACACCCTGAAAAAGGAGAAATGCAACCCAAAGGGTCCTGCGGCTGGAAATCAGACACCAGGTGTGAAAGGGGCTGGTCTGGAGCCGGATGTGCTCTGGGGAGGAGTGTCACCTCTCCGAGTGCCCCCGAGCACACAGGCCAAATGCACAGACACACTGCAGCTGGCACTGGTTTTTGGAGCACTTGGCAAAGTTCGTCCAGGAAAAGCACGTATGGAAATTAAACCGAGGGGAAGGCGGGCACACAGCTGTTTCCTTGCGACACCGTCATCACCTTGGCTAGAGCAGATGGCTGAGCAGTGCAATGTGATGTAATTACAGCATTCCCTGGTTTCCCCACAGTACCTTGATGTCATCAGTGCTCTGGGAAGGCTGATGAAGGTGCAGGAGCTGGCAGGGATGCAGCCTCTGAAGCACCTTCCACAGGAGGAGAGGGAAAATGTGGGACTGCGGAGACGGAAGGATCTGGAGCTGCTGTATGAAAAGATCAGGAGCCTCAGGAGTCACCTGGAGAGAAAAGAAGCAGCGCTAGAAGGTTATGAGGCCAGTGTGGAGCAGCTCAGGTGTGGAAAGGCAAGGTGGCTCTTCCTGGCCATAGGTCTGAGTGAGAGCTTTGTCCTGGAATGCACGGCAATGGGCGGTGCGGGGAAAGGAGTGGTGCGGCCCCTTGCTGTCAGTTAATGCCTACTTGTGCCTCTGCCTGGGACCCGTCGTGCCATGGAGATGGGATCTAAATGTTCCTCGTTTAGGAGAAAGAGAGAAACATCCCCTCAGATCCCTGCAGTGAGAGACAGGGAAACCTGGGCAGAGCCCCGAATCTGCGGGCCCCGTGAGAGCAGTGGCATCAGCTGGGGTGGAGAGACAGAGTCAGTGGGACCAAGGCAGGCGTGGGATGTTGCAGAATGGCTTGAGAAGCAAGGCCATGAGCCCGCCCTTGCCCAGCCCCCGGCACTGGAAGGGGCGCAGGTACCTGCAGACGGTCCCACGTTCGGTCCCTTCACCTCCCCTCTGGGACCAGCGGCTGCATCCCAGGCAAGCCCCCTCCGCCCTCCCCGGGGCTGCAGCGCGGTACCGGCGGGCGGAGGGCTGCGGGCAGGGCCCGGTCCGGTGCAGCCCAGCCCGGGGGGCTGCAGCCCGGCCCCCGGGGCCGCCCCCGGCAGCGGGGCGGAGCGGGGCGGGGCGGCGCGGCCATCCGGGCACCATGGCGGCGGCGGAGGAGCTGGCGGCGGGGCGGCGGGGTCGGGGGCCGGAGCCGGGACCGGGACCGGGTAGCCCGGCGACGGGGCGGGTGGGGGTCGAGAGCTCTCCCGGGGGCGGCCGGCGAGTCTTCAGCCCCGCCGGGGAATTCCGCGAGTTCTCCCGCCGGCAGCTCCGCGACATGGAGCGGCTCTTCCGACAGTGAGTGGGGGGCGCGGGGGGAGCGGGGATGGGGAGGGGGACACACACATACCTCCCACACCTCCCCTGGGTGTCGGCAGCGGGTCCCGGCCGGGGGATCCCCGGCATCCCGCCTGCGGACCGGAGAGATGCTCTGCACCCCCCGCCCCGTGATTGCAGGAGGGACCCCCCCGTTCCTCGCAGGAGGGACCCCCAGGCCCTGGCAGCAGCTTGCGGGAAGGACCCCGCCACCCCGGCTCCTCGCAGGACCCTTCCCCCCACCCCCCCACCTCCTTGCAGGAGGGATCTCAGGGACTTCCCCTTCCCCAGCTCCGTGCAGGAGGGATGACGCTGGGGACACCTTCCCCCAGCTCCTTGCAGGAGAGATCCCTGCACCTCCTCGAATCCCTGCAGAAGGCACCCTTGGCCCCCAGAGGCTGGGGACACTGCAAACGACCCTCATGTCCCCTCTGCCTCAGTGCCAAGGGGCCCCTGCTTCTCTGCCAGCCGTGCATCCCCCAGGGCTGTGAGGCCAGCGTGGGCCGGTGGCATGTCCCCAGCATCCTCAGCCCTGCGGCATGTCCCCAGCATCCCTCCCCAGCATCCCCGGCCCTGCTGCATGCCACCACAAACGATAGAGCGTGACCGCCAGTTCAGCTCCTGGCCCTGGGGAATGAGGGGAGGGAAGGTGGGAGGGGGAGAGGAAAGCTCGTAGGGAACATCGAGCCCTGGAAATTTCCATGGGGAGACAGGAATCGGGGTGGCTCTGACCACAGTCACGCTGGGATGTGCGTGAGTAGCTGGGGATGAGTGGGACGGGCTGGAGCATCCCCACAGAGCCCACAGCATGTTGGATGCTCTGTGGGCAGCGCAGAGATGGCAAAGGCTGTGAGTGTGCTGTGCCCCTCACCCTGGCCGGCACCGGGAGGGTGCTGCGTTGTCCTGCCAAGTGCTGGCCTTGGTATGGCCAAGTGCCAGAGAAAGTGATGGGGATGGAGAGGCACAAGGCTGGGGTCTGTTTGGGGCGCAGGCATGCCGCCCTGGTGTCCCTGGCACTGTGAGGAACCCCACTCCCCACGCACTGCTGCATCCCAGAGGGCTGTCACCATGTCGTGTGAGCACGGCAGCGAGACATGCAGGTTGTCTCGTGGAGTGCAGTGTGAAGGGGGGAGACAATGCTGGGGGTCCCTGGGGGAAGGACCACAACCAGAGTGGCTGGTGCCGGCGGTGATGGGCAGCCACGGGTGCTGTGGCCACAGCACAGGTGGCAGCGGTGTGGGGACGGGACAGAGATGGGGGGAAGCAACGTGTGACAGCAGCCTGGCTGGCACTGCGCAGATGAGGGAGCCGGGCGCGGAGCAGATGTGTTTGCTCTGACACCTGCAGCGTCTCGCTGCAGCAGAAGGAGCAGCGCCGGGGCTGCGCCGTCCTCCAGTGATCGGCCCTGGGGGTCTCCGGAGGAAAGGATGCTGTCACGCCAAGCCCTGCCCGCTGCCCGTGCCTGGTGATGCAGTAGCTGTACGGGGTAAAGCAACAGTTTGGGGTGTGTGTTGGGGTTCTCCCTATAGAGGGGATGTTGCCCACTTGGAGCTTCCCTGGGAGAAGCAGAGGGATGCCCCCATGGCCTGAAATCGGAGGGAGGATGACAAGCGATGAAATGCCCTGCAGCTGGGGGGATGGCACCCACGGGACAAGGTGACAGGGCTGGGCTAGCAAATTTGCCCCTTGCAGAGACTTGAGGCGCAATGGGGGTCTTGGAGGGAGAAAGTGCCGGGGGTCCACTGCCTGAGCCTGGCTCCTGGGGCTGGTGTGGGGCCAGCCCTGCTTCAGGGCCCCCCGGCTGTGTGGGAGAACAGGAAGGCGCTGACTTGTGACATGGACAGAGCAGACCACAGCCGAGAAGGTACAAATGAGTCATGACCCACAGCGCCAGCAGGCACGGAAATGGCAAGCCACTGAGCAAGAGGACAACCGGCCTCCATGGTTGCAGCAGGGTAGCTGCACGCCTGCATTGGCCCAGGCCACACCACAGGGCCTTCCTCTTGTGTCTGTGGTCATGCCAGGAAAGGCAGCTGGGTGAGGCAAGAGCAGCAAGCCCCGCAGGGCTGCCCACGCTGTGGTGGCTGTGGGACATGAACCCTTCCGCCCCCAGCAAGAGCCTCTGAAAGGCTGCAAGGTACCAGGCAGTGTGCTGCTGGCACAGCCCTGGCACTGGTGCGGTGCTGCCGATGGGAGCTGCTAGTTGTAGGTGGGTGATGGGGGGCTGGATGGGATGGTGCCGTGGTTGCCAGTGGGGTCTGTAAACAGGCTCCCTCACCAGAGATGTGCCAGGGTCCCTCAGCCAGCGTCTGGCTGGGGCTGGAGCGTGGACACTGAGGGGCTTTGGGCAGGCAGGAGTGATGAGCATGGAGGCTCAACGTCATGGGGAGAAGGAGGAGGTGGTCATGGCGGTGGTGGTGATGGCGGTGGTGGTGATGGTGGTGGCCACACCAGCTGGGCTCATGGTCCCCACAGACTGGAAGCATCTGCGCAGTGGGGAACCCCTGGGAGCCGGGTGAACTGCTGGGGGGAAGGTGGGTCACATCCCAGAGGTGATAGAGGGCCCTCAGCACCATGGGCTGTTATCCCTGCAGCAGCCAAGGCAGGGGGTGTGCTCAGGCTCCTGGCCCAGGGAGCCAGCGCAGGTTTGGCAGCGTCCCCAGGGTTGTGCTGCCAAGTGCCGCATGGGAGCGGAAGCGATCCTGGATGGTGATGATGCTCCAGGGGGCTGTTAGCGGTTCACCAGCGGCTCGCTGCGGTTGCTGGTGCCCTTGTTCTTCCTACCTCACTCCCAGGCCAGCTTGGGCACCGGCTGTTGGGTGTGTGCAGGTGGTGCCGGCACTGGGGGAGGTGGCAGTGGGGGGGCCGCATGCTCTGGGTGCCCCATGGTGATTTGACAGGGCCATGCCTCCCTCCCTCTGGCAGGTACGACGCGGGAAAGGACGGCTTCATCGACCTGATGGAGCTGAAGCTGATGATGGAGAAGCTGGGGGCACCGCAGACACACTTGGGCCTGAAGAACATGATCAAGGAGGTGGATGAAGACCTGGACAGCAAGCTCAGCTTTCGGGAGGTGAGAGGCTCAGGGTTCTCTGAGCTGGCAAGGAGGTGTCCCATCCTCCACGTGCCTCGGCACTTGGCCAGGGTGGTGGTAGGAAGGGTGTCACAGTGGCTTTGAGGTCTTGGGGGAGCTGACACCACTGTCTCCCCTTGCAGTTCCTGCTGATTTTCCGCAAGGCAGCAGCAGGTGAGCTGCAGGAGGACAGTGGGCTGCATGCCCTAGCCCGGCTCTCCGAGATCGACGTCTCCACTGAGGGGGTGAAAGGTGCCAAGAGCTTCTTTGAGGCCAAGGTGAGGCAGGTGCCGACGGTGCCAGGGTGCCGAGGCGGTGGGGTGGGCAGTCAGGCTTGGTAATAGATGCTGGGGGGGGTCTCAGGCAGATGTGCCCCTGTCCACAGGTGCAGGCGATCCACGATGCCAGCCGCTTCGAGGAGGAGATCAAGGCAGAGCAGGAGGAGAAGAAGAAGCAGGCGGAGGAGCTGAAGCAGAGGAAGGCGGCGTTCAAGGAGCTCCAGTCCACCTTCAAGCAGTGATGGGCTGGCACTGCCTGGGCCGGGATCGCTGTGTGTGCCACGTTACAAGCCATGTGTGTGCCCCATGCTGACTGTGCCGGGAGCAATGCCCGAGCCTGAAGGACAGGCTGCCGACAGGCTCCCGGCCCAGGCTCGGCACCGTGCCCGCCTTGCTGGCAGAGACCAGCCGGCCCCGTCTCCCCCCGCTCCCCTCTGCCTTGCTGTGATGTCTGTAGTTGTTCTTTGTGCCCCCCCGTGTCCCCACACCGTCCTCCTGCCAAGCCGCTCCCAGCCCGAGGAGTGGTGTCCAGTCCCCTGCCCCTCGCCATGCCAAGGGTCGCTGCTGCCGAGTCCTGGGGGGCTGCTCCCCAGCCCCAGCCTGTTGCAGGTCGTGCATGCACTGTGAGGTTTGTGGGGTAGAGGGCTCACCCACATGGGCATCACGGCAGCTGAGTGCCTGTTGGCATCGCCGCCTGCGGCTGACTCACCACCACGATGCCCATACGAACGCCAGGTGTGCAGTGGGTGGGGTGTGTGGGTGTGCGCGGTGCTTGCGGGTGGGAGCCCCCCTGCCCCAGTGTGTGACCCCAAGGGACCCAGCAGCACCGCACGTGCTGGCCTGTATCTGTACAGGGGTGAGAGGCTTGTGGAGAGGCAGCTGCAAAGTTCTCGAGCTGCTTCTCATCATGGTCGAGGGGTTGGAGGGAGCTCTGCAGCTGCGAACGGGGCACGTTGGTCGTTGGAGGCGCTGTCTTTGTGGGTTGCTGTCAAGAGGCGCGTCTGTCCTGTGGCCTCCCCCGCGCAGTGGCACTGGGGGCAGAGCCTTTTGGGGTTTTTTTATTTTAATCCCAAATAAATATAATTATATTTCGTAGGGAAGCGTGCTGGGTGCTGCCTGCGGGCTCGGGGGGGGATGGAGCAGGCTAGGGAGCAGGGTCTGGCCATGGGCATATCGTCATTGCTGCTGGAGCCGCACTCCCCCCGGCCCTGGGGAGGTGACGGTGGCACACAGGGATGAGCCATGGTGGTACCAGGATGTTACCTTTGGCATGCTGCTGGCACCCACTCTTTGGCATCAACCTGCTCAGCTCTGTGGACCCCCTCCCCCCCCCCCCCCCCCCCCGCCCTGCCCCAGCCCCATGGGCACCTGCTCATGGGGCGTCAGGTGACCTTGGCTACATGTGATAAGGGGCCTTGGCCGTGCGGAAACAGGGGGGGTGGCAGGTTGGGGCGGGGTGTGGCTGCATCCCAGGGATGCTGGTGCTCGAGGCTGGGGGGGCTGCGGCGCTGCAGCAGGGTCCCCATCCGGGGGCATGGCTCCCAAGAAGCAGACACCCATATGAAGACCATGGACTTCCTGACCATGGGCTCCTGCCCGGCCCCGGCTCAGGGACACGTGTCCCAGACTTGCCACCTCAGGGTGCGGTGGCAGCACACGAGGGGCAGATGTGGCTGTTCCCAGGACAGGGGCGGGGGGGGGGGGGGGGGGGGGGCGGGTGCGATAAGATGGGTGGTGGGGCCAGGGAGTCATCCGGCGTGTGACCCTTGTCAGGTGTTGGTGGCAGGAGGAGGTGACGCCAAGGTCCCTGGAGGTGCTGGCAGGTGCTATAAGAAGGGTGGCATTGCCTGTTGCAGTACCTTGTGACTGCGTGACCATGCTTGGGGCTGTGTGTCTTGCCGTGCTGCTCGGCTATGGTGGGTGGGGATGGGGTGGTGGGGATGGAGCCCCAGTACCTGCGGTGGCTCTGGGCACAGGCAGCCACTGAGGTGCTATTGCTGGTGTCTCACAGCCTACGGATGCGGTCAGCCGGCCGTGCCACCACTGCTGGGCCGGGTGGTGGGCGGCGAAGATGCCCGGGACCACAGCTGGCCATGGCAGGTACGGAAGGGGGGGGGGGGGGGGACACTGGGAGGGGGGGTGGGTGATGGGGAAGAGGATGTTCCCTCTTTGAGACCACACTGCTGCCGTCGTAGATCTCGCTGCAGTACAGCCGCTCTGGGGCTTGGCACCACACATGTGGTGGAACCCTCATCGCGCCCAGCTGGGTGCTGACAGCTGCCCACTGCATCAGGTGGGTGCTGGGGGGGGGTGGGGTGGGCATAGACAGGAATATGGGGGGAGACGGCACAGGCATCTTTGGAGACTAACACCCCCCCCTCCCCTCCCACCCCCCACCCCCGGCTGCCGACAGCTCTAGCCTGACGTACCGCGTGGTGCTGGGCAAGCAGGTCCTGTCAGAGGAGGATGAGCCCGGCTCAGTGGCTGTGGGTGTGGAGAAGACGATCGTGCACGAGAACTGGAACTCCTTCTTCATCATGTAGGCGAGGGAACAGGGCAGCCAGAGAAGGGGGAGGGTAGTGCAGCTCGGGGTGCGCAGTCCTTATAGTGCTGGGTGCGTGGTCCTCACAGCTCTGGGTGTGTGGACCTCACAGCTCAGGGTGCCTGGTCCTCATGGGCCTCATGGCCCAGGGTGCCTGGTCCTCACGGCTTGGCTCTCCTGGCAGCAACGACATTGCCCTGATCAAGCTGGCGGAGCCGGTGGAGGAAAGCGATACCATCCAGGCAGCCTGCCTGCCGCCCGCCGGCCTGACCCTGGAGAACAACTACCCCTGCTACATCACTGGCTGGGGACGCCTCTGGAGTAAGGGCGGGGGGGATGGTCTGCAGGGAGGTGTCTGGGGTCGGGTGCGGGGTGGATGGCAGGGTGCGAGGTGCAGCTGTCGTTGCAGCCAACGGGCCCCTGGCCGATGTCCTGCAGCAAGCGCTCCTGCCCGTGGTGGACTACGAGACCTGCTCGCAGAACGACTGGTGGGGCAGCTACGTGCGCACCACCATGGTGTGCGCCGGTGGTGACGGCGTTGTCGCCGGCTGCAACGTGAGTGCCGCAGCAGTGGGTGCCCCCCCCCAGCCCAAGGCTTGTACCGGTGGGGTGTCCGGGGTGGGTAGTGAGCAGCCTCTCGGTCCGTGCAGGGCGATTCGGGTGGCCCCCTGAACTGCCAGCGTGACGGGCTCTGGGAGGTGGATGGCATCGTCAGCTTCGGCTCCGGGCTGGGCTGCAACACAGCCAAGAAGCCCACGGTCTTCACACGGGTGTCTGCCTACATCGACTGGATCAACGAGGTGGGTGTGCCCTTCTCCCACCCCCCATGTCCCCCCTTGCCATGGAGGGACCCACATTGCGGTCCCCGTGCCCACGTTGGTGCAGGGCTCACCATGACACCCCCACCCCGTGTCATCTTGTCGTTGGCAGAAAATAAACGCAAACTGAGGCCGTGGCACGCGGTGGGATGAGGCTGGAGCGTGATAAAGGGAAATGTGCTGTGCTGGCCTCCTGTGTCCTGCTGGTTATTTGGCGGGGGGTGGGGGGGCTGAGGTGTAGGAGGTGGGGGCCACACCTTGAGCTGGGTGGGGGGGCTGACAGCAGTCCCCTGAGCTGGCTCTGGTTGGGGAGGTTGTGGGGAGAGTGAAGGGGAAAGTGCTGTGGGGCTTGAGGCTTGGCTGGGAGTATGGGGGGAGAGGGGCTGGGGACTGACGGGGTGTCCTGGGGGAGGGGGATGTTCTGGGGGGCTTGGTAGATGGGTGCTTGGATGCTTTACGGGATGCAGCTGGGGAACCCTGATGGCCCCAAGCTGCTGGAGGCCGGGTGATTGCTACAGGGGTTGTGAGAGAGAGGGGGTTTAGTCCTGGGGGGCTTGGGCGGGGAGGGGGTTCCCAGATGACAGGGGTGGGAGATGTGGGGTTTGGCAGGGAAAGAGGCAGCCATGGGCCGAGCAGAGCCCCCCCCCCGTAAGAACTCAGCTGCCTCCTGTGTTGGAGCCTGGTCCTGTGGTGGTGGCTCTGCCCAGAGGGGAGCTGTGCACCAAGAGGAGGAGGACAACAATGAGGAGGAGGACAGAAGAGGAAGGAAGAAGAGGGAGGAAGATGAGCAGAGCACTCCAATGTGACGGACAGCACCCAGCCTGGCCGTGGCCATGACAGTGGCTTGGGGCAGAAGAGCAGATGGATTTTATGAACTGTTTAATAAACTTTTTCTAAAACTGGAGTGGTTGTAGCTAAAATAGGTCTGTCTAAACAAAAAGTGGAAGAAAGAAGGTTTATGAAGGTCTTAACATTTATGAAATGTACCAATACAAGTAGCAGGTTTTACAATTTATTAAACTTGTAATTCTACAAAACCCCCACCTCTCCCCTTCCCCCGGAAATGGGGACGGACGCCTCGGACGCCAGCATTGGCTGTGCCTGGGAGAGCCCCACTCCACTGCAACACATAAAACCAAAGCCAAACAGAAAAGGGCTGCAGCACCAAATCATGAACAGCCAAACCTGCCCAACAGCCCCAGGTGAAAGGAAAAACCCCCAAACCCCTGGCACACAGCCCCTGCTCACACCACCCCCCAAACACCCACCCTGGCTGGGCCAGGCATGGCAGGAGTGGGACATGGCTGATAGCAGAGGAGGGACCAGGGACTCACTGCTGGGAATGAGAGATCAGGGACACCCTGGGACACAGGGACAAACTCCCCAGTACTCCGCAATCCCCATGCAGCAGGGGGATGGATGTGGCTGGAGGACCTTGGGATCGCTCCTCCACTGACCAAGCACAGGGAGGGGATGGAGACAATGGTTCCTTGGAGCTGTTGTGTCTCCCCCTGGTTCTCCTCAGTGCGTGTTCACCACGTCATCTCACAGATCAGTTCCCACCTCTCTTGCTCTTCTCCTTTTCGAATAAAACTTAGAATTCACAGCTCCTCTTCCCTGGTTTCCCCTCTTTCCACCACAGCATCTCGCAGCAAGGCATATCTCCAACTGGCTGCTCACCTCAGTACCTAGAACCCAAGCTGCGCTGGAGGGAAGGGAAAGTGCCTAAAATGCTCAAAAAAACTCCCAACAAACAACACCCCCCCACACCCCCCAAGTGTAAATATGCAGCAAAGGCAGATCGGAGAATGGCAGGTGAATCCCACACGTGAGGGTTCCTTGCTCACTCCAGCAGCGCTGAGGCAAAGCGGGACAGCCCGCTCCTCCCTGCACTGCCGGCTCTGTGGGCCCCTGGGTTGCTTCCTCCCCAA
Source organism: Gallinula chloropus (assembly GCF_964237585.1). Taxonomy (NCBI): domain Eukaryota; kingdom Metazoa; phylum Chordata; class Aves; order Gruiformes; family Rallidae; genus Gallinula; species Gallinula chloropus. The sequence continues at coordinate 8,794,882 of NC_140108.1, read as the reverse complement.
AACCCCACAAACATCCAGGGTTCCTGACCCAACCTGCCACCACAGCAGCTCATAATGACAGAGCTTTAACGCAGCTGCAGTATTCCAAGGAATCCTCATGGGTTTCCTATTGTAACTCCATCTAGCATCCAATGCACTCCTCAGAAGGATGTGAGCTGCCTTCCCGGCCCACTAGCACAGCCACCCTGGAAACACTACTGGCATTGGCAGGAGGCTAAAAAAATGAGGATTCCCTTGCCCATCCTGCTGCAGAGAAGCCTTCAGGAGGTGCTGGGATGTTGTGTGGGAGGAGGAACAGACCAGACAATACAGTGCAAAGGATTATTTTTCCTTTTTCATTGTGCTTAATTGAAAACAAGAACCAACAGCAGCAGAAATCATTCCGTTCCATGTACACGGCCGACCTTGAGTCCATCACCTGCTTACCAGGGCAGTGAAGGACACAAACGTCAATGTCACCCAGAAACGACAGGCAGAGGACTGGTACAGCCATGTTGCAGTGAGCCAGGGGCACTCTGCTCTCCTTTGCACACGCAGAGGCTCCAGCCGGTGCCTGCCCAGGCAAAGGGGCTTCCTTCATCCATTCCTGTTCTGTCCCCATCGGCACAGCGCCAGTCCCCACCCTATCTCCATTTCACAGCAGTCACAGATCACACAACTCAAGTGAAACCTCTCAGCAGACAGACAATGGCTCAGAGAGCACCGATGCCATGTCAGGGCAGGCACAGGTTTCATCCAGCTGTGGGGGAGCAGCTGTCCTGCTCGGTGGGACCTCACAGCCCACATGTCATTTGCACAGGAAGAAGAATTTTTTACGGAGAAAGTTGAAACAGCCAGGGATCTGCTTGTACTTCCCCTTGGCAGAGACAGCGTTTGCCACCTGAGAACAGATGGAGAGCCACTGAGGAGTGGGAACTCTTGCAGGAGAAACGGGGATGGGGAAGGGGATGGCAGAGCAGGCATGTCTCCTAAAATGAGCCACTTTCACCAGCAAAAACAAAGGGGACTGGAGGGAACACGACTCTTAAAGAAACCTGGCTGCACCAGCCACCGCTGCCTCCAGCCAGTGTTTCCCCTTTCTCTTCAGGCCTTTTCTTCAAAGCAAATTCCCTTTCCACCTACTTCTACTTCAGCCACGCCTCTCATTTCCCCAGGGTCGCTTCCCTTGCACTGAATGCCAACCGGTGGAGGCTGGGTGGGTCTCAGGTCACTGCTCCCTTCAGTTCAACAGCCACTGCATTGGAAACCAGCGCCATGACGCCAGGAAAACAACTACAAAGTATGTCCTGTCCACTGCTGCCTCCCCGTGAGGCTCTGACCCTACAGCACTGGCGACTGGAAGGACCTACACATGTCCCCAGCTTCAGCAACGTCTCTAGCCAACAAAGCACGCCAAGGAAAAGGGTTATTAGCCATGCTGGCTCCACATTCCCTGTGCACTGTGCTCCTCACTCGCCAGGAAACAAACACCTGGCATCACCTTTCCAAGGGCAAGATGCTCTAGATGTTCCACGGTGTTGCAGGAGCTCCAGGAGACACTAGACCCAAAGGGAGAGTGTGCCTGTGGAGATCTCTGGGCACCAGAGACCCAGAGGGTCTTGCCCAAGGGTGCAATCGCACCCCTACATGCTTACAAGAGTCCCCTGCACCCTGACAGTTTGGATAAGCTATGCAATTTTTTAGCAGTCCCCTTGGAAAGATGAAAGCCTGTACTTCCAGGCTCACTTCTTGCCAGAGGAACCTTGAGGGAACTTCTGGCCGATCGATGCCAGCTGTTCCCTTTGTACTTAGACCTCCCCACAGTGCCTCCTATTACCCAGCCCATACAACGAACGCACAGTATCGTTGCTCCTTTCCGAAGCAGAGGCCTCCACAACCAGCCCAGCTGTGGCTCTGACTCTGCTTTTGTACTAGGGGTTACAACAAGCAGGGAGACAAACAAAAGAAACCAAACCAGGTTTACCCGCAGTAGCATGTTCAGCAGATCTTCTGAGTGGGCATACTGCTCCAGCACGCTGTCCAGCATTTCCACGTACCACGAGCCACTGGACACCTCCCTCCAGGAGACAAAACCTTGGGAGAAAGAATGAAAAGATCACTGGTAAAGCCAGCCTTCCAGCCTTCTTGTCTGGCAGTGTTACTGCCACTCTCCGGTGTCGTCTCCAACGGAGCCGGCTGTCCCTGACTGTCCTCGACTTCGGAAATGGAGCTCTGAGTATTCCACTAATCCCTCTGCAAGGGATTTGTGCAGGATGGCTCACCTGGAAAAGTGGAGTAGGAGACCAAGATGTCACTAGGCGTGGGCAAGCTGGCTATGGCATCTGGCTCATCCAAGTTAGCCGAGGGAGCCTGAAAGGGAGTCGCGTCCGACTCCAAAGAACTTCCGGGGGCTTCATCGCTGGGCGAATCGCAATCCACTAGAAAGCCCCGATCCTTTTGTTCTGCAAAGAGCAGCAAGACAACTCTGGCTGAGACTCGCCTTCCGCGAGCGTTCAGCAATTGCTCATCCTCCACTGGATGGGGAAAAACATCTCATCAGAAGAAGAATGAGTAGAGGCCCGCTGCGAGAAGCAGCTTTGCGGAACACGGGCTGCAGGCGAGTCGGAGCCACCAGCGATTTGCACAAACACCCACAGTTCACACTGCTCTGGTCAGGTCACAGCTCAGGACCTGCAGCATCTACTCAGGATGTGCTGCCCAGCCCTGCGCTGCAGTTACTCCCCCCTTTCATCCTGTGCCTGAGTCCTTAGACTCAACCTGCGCTAGCTGTAAGTATTCATGGCTGGGAGTAAGAGAGCTGGAGAAAGAGATGACAAACAAAAAGGGAACGAGAAGCCAAAGCCTAACCACATCTGGAGCCTGCTTACACCCAACAGCTGATTCACTTTGGGAGCTAAAACAAAGATTCACCTCCACCACAGGCCTGGATGAAGAAGAGTTTGGGTTTTCCTCTCAAAGTCGGGCAATGGGACCCATTGAAATAGTTCACAATCTTTTCTATGGGAATGGGTCGTCCATCCGCTCCGTAAATGGCTCCAGGAAACTGAATATGGCTCGTCTGCAAGAGGAAAATCCAGGAGCTAGTAAAGCAGAAGTCAAGGCCAGTTCCATTTCCCATCGGGCGCTCTCACTTCTGTCTCTCTGTAGCCTAACGGCACCACAATGAATCCCACTTCCTGGCCTCTGCGCACAGGCGTGCTGTGCCAGGGCGAGGGGCTGCCCAGGAGTCCTTACAAATGTGTTAAAACCCAGTGATCCATCTCTTCCTGCTGCCCAGCTCCTATCCCACCTCCTCCTGTGACCGGGGTCTGCTATCCCCTGGGATAGCAGGCACCAAACAGAGACAGTTTTGCAAACTATGGCTCTCCTCATCCTTCGAGGCCTCTGACTTGTGACAAACAGGCTTTCCTGCTAACAATGGCTTCCTGGAGACGGGAAGGGCTGGCGCTGCCTCCCTGCACTCTGTGACCGTCACTTGGATCTGAACTATACACCCCGACCTCTGAAACAGAGAACGCTGGTCCACAGGCAACACCAGACCAGGCAACAGCAGCACCGGAGACACTCCCGCTTTCGTTAACCCGGACAGGAGAGTGTGACTCCTTGCAACACGCTGCAACAGCCGAACGGCCATCAGATGGGTCACGACAGGCTGCTTCCCTCCTGCCCCGCTTGAGACCCCAGCGTGGGTAACGAACCCCTTCCCACGCAGGCAGCCTGCCTAACGAGCACGGGGAGAGATGCCACGGACCCACCTGACAACCATGGGAAAGGATCACCACGATGCAGCAGTCCAAGGCACTGTGGTCCCGCCTGGCCAGCTTCTGCAGCTCCAACACCATTTCCTACACAGAAAACGTCATGGTGAGAGCCTGCCAACCCATACCTCAGGCAGGGATTACGCTGGGCCCTGCTCTCATCAGCCTGTCACAGCTGTGCTGCTCAGAAGAATCGAGTCCATCTCGATCTGGCCAACAGTTTTTGTCCAGGGGAAGCGGGATAATACACACCCTGCATGCAGGCAGCAAAAGCCATCGGCAGAGAGCGAGTATTCCTGCCCTAATTTAACATGGGGCACAGTAAGTACACATCTTTCTCTCCTCACTGCATTCTTTACAACACAGCAAAGTAAAAAAGTCCCACAACAACATAAAAAACCCCCACAGCAAGGTAAAAAACCCCTTGCACTTCCACACCATTAACCCACCGAAATGTGCCGCTTCTAACAAGGGGACTGTGGGTGAGCAGAGAGCCTTGTTTTACTCTCAGCGGCCACTCCGGGTGATTTAGCTCTCTGTGCTGCTTCAAGTAACCCTGGAGGCCTCTACAGCCAGATTAATTGCCTCCAGGGTTACTCAAAGTACAACCTCACCTGTTTCCCTACAAATTGCACAACCAGGAATCAAAGTTCAGGCAGAAGGGTGAAAACACACAAGGTCCTTTCCCCTTCTGCAGCTGCGGCGTGGCAATAAGATAAAAGGATGTGCACAGTCAATTACCTCTCCATGAGGCACAGGCTGGGGCTTTCAGGGTGCTGACAGCATGGGGGGTGTCTCATAATGCACCCCTGTCACTTTTGGGGCTTGCCTCTTGTCCCTCATGTTCACCGGATGCAGATGGTCTCACCTGAGCCCTCAGATCTCGTTGGGTCAGGACATCGAAGCGCAAGGCCTTGAAGCGCTTCTCCAGCTTCCTGCAGTCCACATCAGAGCCCTCTCGAGTCGAAAGATTTGCATCTCTGCTGAAGTTGACGTTGTTGATGATCAGGCAGTGCCCGCATGGGTCCCCTTTCAGCTCGTAGACCTGTCGGGCACCACGTTGCAATTAAACACCCTCAGAGCACTCACCGGCTACTCCCAGCAGGACACAACGCCAGCAAGGAAAAGGAGTCCTGGAAGTAGCTCACTGCACAGCTCTTTCACACCTGGGGATGATGGATAAGAGTTCCCTTCCCCACAGCAGCCAGCAAACACAAACCAACCTGTTGAGTTGGGGACTGCCCTCACAGAAAACTGGCTGCTGCTTTACCTGCGGCATGTCTGGCAGCGGGGTGACAAAGCTTTGGGAGATTTTTCAGGCACCATCTTCAAACCTCCCCACAAGAGCCCTCACGAGGAGCCAAGGGAACAGGCAGACAAATGTCCCAGGGACTTGGCTATACCATTGACAACAGCACCGTAGGAATTTTATGTGGCTACACCCACGCTGATACAGCCAAGAGCCTTACACACAGCCAAACTATTCACTTCACATCAGACACCCACAAGCTCTTGGAGGGCAACTCAAGACACCCCCACTGCTGTATCTGCAACGCTCTCTTCCCCACATGCCCCCTGACACACGCCGTGGGCACGTGTTCGTTATTGCAGCTTAACAGGGAATGCTATTGGCCTGACCAAATACTGACCAGATCATGGTTCCTCTTGTCGACAGCCGAACCTACAACATGCAACAGAGAGACAGGGTTTAGCTCTCTGCACTCCGTGATGAGATGTTACACCCATTTTTCTCAGAGCTGATGTCAATCCTGACCTGCCACCTGTGGTGGCACACACAAATTCGCCCTTCCCACCCTGCCGCATGCTGGAAAGGAGCATTTGGCACCAGATCCCACTGGAACAGCCCAGGACATGGCTTACCCTGAACTGGCACAGGAGGGATTCGAGCTCTTTCGCTCTCAGCTTGGATGGGCAAACGTTCAGGGACACGCACACCTGTAAATACAGAGGACAGTCAGGTCTTGCCTGCTCCCCTTTCCAATTTGGTGCGATCAGTATCCAACCAGGGTCCCCAGAAGGCTCTGAACCAACAGCCTCCTATTGCAGCAGTCCTGCTGCTAGGGTGAGATAGGACATCACATCTGTGTTCCCTTTCTCAGGGTTCCACAGACTGCAGCTTCTCCCCACCACCACACAAGCTGGATCCGCATGTGGTCCAGGATAACGAGAGCCAGGACTTCGCAGCTTGTGACCCACACTGAGAGGGATCCCAGCTGCCACCCCCCACGCTGCCATTTGCCTGGGAAACAGCTGTGCCCTTAATACTGACTTTTATGATGTTTTTCTCCCTGTATGTCCAGCTCAACGGGCCTCAGGTCCCCCAGCTGCGGCAGCGCCGGCAGGCATTCGCACTCCTCGACAAGCATGTCCGCAAGGTCACCCTGCCCGGTATCCCGCAGGATCGAGAGGAACATGGGAAAAGCCTGCTTCCCTCGAGTCTCCAGGTCAATGACCAGCTGCCGGGCTTGGTCTCCTCGGCTACTGGCACTCTGCGGAGGAGGAAAGACCAGGACAATGTGTGATTGCTCTAAGCCATGGCGTTCTGCCTTCGTGGCTGGCACCCAGAGAGTGGAAAAGTGGGGATCTGCACCAAGTACGTCTATATGGGGCAGATGAGACTGAGACCCACCAGACGCAGTCAGAGACGCCTGCAGCCACCTGAACCCCAGCCCTGTCCCCCTTATCACCACAAAACCCTGCTGCCTCCACTGAGAGGGCTTGGAGGGACATGAGGCTGCTCAGTGGACTGTCACTGGTGTGCGGGACAAAGTCCCCAAGCCTGACACCAGCAATGGAGAGGAAATGGGAGCCCCAATGGTGGGGATGGGACTCAAAGATAGAGCTGAGGGGAGAGGGAGGGGACGCGAAGGGGAGGAGAAACCTTACACATCTCACCTACAGGGACAAGGAGGGACAGGGGCCAGTCCCCAGGCCTGGCAGTGGGGTGAGGGGCACACAGGGACCAGCCTCACCTGGGCCTGTCACAGGGAACAGCGGACACGAGAGCCCTTCTCGGGGCCGTCACCGGGGTGAGGAGATAGGGGGGCGGTTGCCAGGCCTGAGAGGGACCCGGGGCCCGCCCCCGAGGCCGGTCACCGGCACCCGGAGCCCGGCTCCAGGCCTGTTGCCGGAACCTAGAAACCCACCCCCATCACCAGGCCTATCACCGGGACCCGTCCCCGCCCCCAAGTCTGTCACCGGGACGCGGGGCCCGGGCCCGGAGCCCGCCCCGGCGCACCTGCAGCTCCTCCACCATGGGCCAGGTGAAGAGGCCTCGTTCCTCCAGCAGGTCCCAGAGCGGTGCCACCCGCAACGCCGCCACCAGCCGCGCCCGGCCGCGCCGCAGGGCCCGTCGCTGCGCTTCTTCCATTGCGCCGCGGCCGCCGCCGCTCCAGCCGCTCGTCTCGGTGACCGGAAGCCGGCGCCGTCTCTATGGTGACGGCGGGGCGGGCGCGCCGGAAGCGGCGGCGCAGGGTGGGTGAGGGCGGCCCGTCCGCGGCCCTCGCCGGTCGCCGGTCCCCTGGGCGCCGCTGTCCGCCCCTCCGAGCCTCCGCCGGAGCCATGGAGCTGGGGCGGGCGGGCCTGGCCTGGGCCGCCGCCCTGCTGCTGGCGGCCCTGGGAGCGCAGGCTGTGGCGGGGGATTTCGACCCGTACCGCGTCCTGGGGGTCGGCCGGAGCTCCAGCCAGGCCGACATCAAGAAGGCCTACAAGCGGCTCGCCCGGGAATGGTACGTGCCTCCAGCCAGTCCCGGGCGCTGCTCCGGCCCCCGCAGCCCCAGCGGCGCGGCGGGGCGGGGCGGACACGGGGACGGGCACCCGTTCGTGTTGGCAGGGCTAGGCCGCCGGGCAGCAGGTAGTGCTGCTGGGGGCGGGGGGGCGGCGTGAGCCTCCTTACCCGGCTGGCTGTGCCGGAGGCTCAGCGGGAGCTCCCAGACCGCACCGGCTCCTCCTCACAGGCCGAGGATCCAGCGCGTGCCTTCTCGCGAGCGATCCGTCCTGTAAAACCCCCTTGGAGTCTGGCCACGGTGTGTGTGGGGGGAAAGTTATCCCGGACTCAGCTGGGAACATCTCCTCCACCAGCAGCCCCGGCTCGGTTTGATACGTTGATGCCTGAGGGTGACTCAACCCCCGTGCTGAAGGGAAGACGCCTCAGGGCCACAAATGTCAGATCAGCGGGGTACGTGCCGAGGAGCAAGCTCGAGGCATCGCCTCAGAAAACAACCTCGTGGAGCTTTTGGAGCCTGTAGTTTTGCCTGGGACATTCCCCAGGGCTGTCCCGGGAGCTGTGCTGTGGGAAGAACACAGTAGATATGTAGGGCAGCAGCTGAGGGATGTGTCACTGCACCAGGTATGAGGAGAAGCGCTCCCTCGTCCTGGGCTCAGGCTGTTGGCAATGGATCAGATGGAGGGACAGGTCTGCAGGCGCACAGCCCATGTCCCTGTGCTGCATTTTGGGATGGGGGAGGACAAGCTGGGCATAAAATCTCACGTTGGCCTCAGGGGATGCCATCACCCGCCCTAACTGTCCCCACCCCGCTGGCCTCTAAATGGAGGCTGACAGCTCACTGTGTCCCCCCCCTCCCCAGGGAACTGCTGACCCCCTTTTCCTCTGGTTCTGCCTTGTAGGCACCCTGACAAAAACAAGGACCCAGGAGCAGAAGACAAATTCATCCAGATCAGCAAGGCCTACGAGGTAACACACTCTTCGTGCTAAACTCGGGCTGTCAGTAGAAGTTAAGTCACCCTATTTTTGTGTATGTGCCTTTGTGCTCATTCCACAAATGTCCGCACAGGAAAGGCACTCCAGCCTGTGGAGACAGATACTGCTGACCAGAAGAGCTTCCTTTGCTTTCTTAACAGAGAGTTGCTGGACAACACCAGCCTGGCCTCTGCTGCAAATGTTTTGTTACCAGCCTGCCCTGCTTTCACTCAAAAGCCTTGAACAAGGGAAGAGTGGGTAGGCACCGAGCCCTGTGCAGCCAGGCAGGTGTCTTGTTCATGCCATGTGTCCATATAAGCATCCTTGAGGATGATGTAAGCAGCATTAATCACCACAGGCCTTAGTTGCTTCACATTATTCTTTGCATAAGTAGTTATTTGCACGCTGCTCCCACGTGGCGCTTGAAATTGGCTGCCCCAGTTTGCAGCGGCTGACCCGATACTTCCACAGCAGGCGAGCCCAGCCCACAGAAGTTAAGAGAGTCATCACCTCCCAGCTGAAAACCAGTTTCTCTGGGGGGGGCTGCCAGCTGCTTGGCAAAACTGTTGGCACTTTCTGATGCTCTGAGAAAACCCCCAACGTTCAAGCAGATGCTGCTGGCAAAAGCCACTCAGGGCGAGAGCGTTGGTGCTCAGGCGATGTGATGCTGGGGCTCGAGGAGCGATCGGTGGCAGAAGTGAGGACGGTGGTCTCAATTTACAGGGTTTTCTTTGAGCTTTGGCTTTTTGGAACCTTTTCCCCCCACAGTGAGCCTGGAGGAGATGCAATAGTTCCCTTTTCCAGAATATTCATTCCTCTGACACGCAGCAGAGGCCATGCATTCCCTTGTAGCCCATTCTTGTGCAGCTGCAGTTATTTACTCTGGGATTACTACAGGGCAGTTCCCCCTCATGATTTCAGGTGACCGTTTTTCTGTGATCTGCTTCCCAGATCCTCTCCAATGAAGAAAAGAGGGCAAACTTTGATCGCTACGGAGACACCGGGGAAAGCCAGGTCTACTCTCAGCACCAGCATCGCCAGTTCCACCACTTCCACGAAGGCTTTTATTTTGATGAGTCCTTCTTCCATTTCCCCTTCAATTCGGAGAAGCGCGACACCTCCGACGAGAAGTATTTGCTCCATTTTTCTCACTACATCAACGAAATCGTGCCAGACAGCTTCAAGAAACCTTACCTCATTAAAATAACCTCAGACTGGTGCTTCAGCTGCATCCACATCGAGCCCGTGTGGAAAGAAGTCGCTCAGGAATTGGAGGCACTGGGTAAGGATGGGGCCCTTGAGGCTGGGTGTGTGTCCCTTCCTTAGTGATGCTGCGCCATCGCTTCCGGATTTGGTGAGGGAAGGCTGAGTTTCATCCGTGGGTTTCCTCAGGGATTTATCCCAGTGCTTTCTTGAGTGTTGCTAACATCGTAATCCATGAAACTACATGTTAGAAACTTCACTTCTCCCCTTTCTCAGGGTTTCATCCAGCAAAACAAGGACCGCTCGTAGGCACTGTCAGCTAACGCTCACCCACGCAAAGACCTCTTGTTTCTATCACCTGATTTGGATTCAGACCTTTGGAACTGGAGCTGGCAGCACAGCACAAGCCATTCCAAGGTTACACCTAAAACCTCCCACTAAATAAAAAGGGTCCCTGGACCCCAAGATCGTGAGGGCGAGATGCTGTTTCTCCCACCTGCACAGCTGGGGCTCAGTCCAGCATTGCTGATCAGAAACAATGGCGTGGGCTGAGGGCCCATCACGCTGCCCTGAGTTCAGGCCACCAGCCCACTGCTCTTCCTCCTACCCTTGGGTGACCTTGATATGCAGAGATCCCCACAGAACAGATCCTCTGCCTTAGGGCTGCTACTGCCTGGTGCGGTTGTGAGACTTTGGCCAAATGCCTTGGGACGCCGAGGAGGTGTTTAGATCTCACGCCTCTGCCCCCAGCTTTCTTCTTTCCCCTGCAGATATCGTCTGCAGGCGCTTCCAGAGAAACACAAACCCACCAGACAGCAGGAGACAGAGGCACCATGGTTCTGGCTTACCGGGATTTTTCTCTTTGAGGTTTTAATGTAGCACATGAAATACCAGCGGAGAAATGACAGGAGGACAGCGTGTTCTCTCTCCCTCTCTCTCCCCCTAGACAAAGCTAGGAGTTTTAAATACAATCCTCAAGTATGGCAGGAGGAGGAAAGCCCAGAGTTAGGAGGGACTGTCCCTCAGATAACCCCGGAGCAGGGTGAGGGTCTTCAACCTCCATGTTTTGGGTTGTCAGTGATCTTTCATGCAAAGCCGCTCTCCTTGTGTTGTTTTCAGGAGTGGGAATCGGAGTGGTGCACGCTGGGTACGAAAGGCGGCTCGCCCATCACCTCGGTGCACACAGCACACCATCCCTGCTAGGGCTCATCAACGGGAAAATCACCTTCTTCCACAACGCTGTCGTTCGGGAGAGCCTGCGGCAGTTCGTGGAGAACCTTCTGCCAGGGAATCTCGTCGAAAAGGTGGGCTCCAGGAAGAGTTCATGTGCTGCTTCTTGTGTCAGCCTGGATATTTGTCTTTCCTTAGCTCTTCCGGTGGCAAATCTGTTTAGTTCAGCCCCTGAGCTGTCACAAAATCTGACTGTAATTACAGCCCCAAACACTGGAGCCAACAGAAGTGCTCACACAACGTGACTACTTAATGTTTTGCTGTGTAAAAGGGCTAATCCCACTACTACACAGTTACACCAGCAGCATTGGAGGCCTGCTGCTCTCCCAGTTGTAATTCCTGTGGCTGCCAGAGGTGTAGGAAAGCTATTCCTGGGGTAGGGATCTGTGCTTGCTGGATTTCACTTCCCTTCTCCCCTTTCTCACGGTTTCATCCAGCAAAACAAGGACCACTCGTAGGCGCTGTCAGCTAAATCTCACCCATGCAAAGACCCCTTGTTTCTATCACCTGATTTGGATTCAGACCTTTGGAACTGGAGCTGGCAGCACAAGCCATTCCAAAGTTACACCTAAAACCTCCCACTAAATAAAAACCCACCCATGTTTGGCCTTGCTCAGTTATTTCTGGCCGAAGCCTGAAGCACCCTTTCAGTCAGACCCCACAGCCCCCCACCTGCCTGTGCTCTGCCTGGAGTCTCATTCCCCTCAGCTCCTTTCCCTCAGGTCCTTCAGCAGGCCCTTCCCAACAGACTCCTGCCTCCCTGTCCTCTAGGTACTGGTGTTCTCACCCCAAACCCAGGGTGTGCTGTCCCTTTCCACAGCCAAAAGCAGCCATTTTGCCTCCCCCAGCCAGGTTGTACCTCAGAAACAGAGCCTGGGGCCCCTAAGCGAGCTGTGATCTCCCTTATATCTTCTTCCTTTAGGACAAAGAGGTACCACAGCTGAAACAGAGCAGGCTTGGTGGAGCTCACAGGTGCCTGCTAACCCTTGGCTTCCCTCTATACATAAAGTGTTCGACCCCAGTGAACAGTCAGGAGAAGGAAAGTGGCATCAGTTTTGACCTGGAACAGCATCAGCTGAGCGGGGCGAGAGCAGAGAGGGTTGGTGGCAGTGGAGATCAATGGTTTTAATTGATTTCCCTATCAAAAGAGCCTGGATCAGGCATACCAGTTGGAAAGACGAACCCACAGGCTGCTTTCCGTAACGCCCAGACAGATTTTCCACCAGGAGTACTGTATCCAGTTCTGGGGTTCCCAGCTTAAGGAGGACATGGAACTGTTGAAGCAGGTCCAGAGGAGGCCACGAAGTGATCTGAGGGCTGGAGCACTTCTCCTGCGAAGCCAGGCTGAGAGAGTTGGGCTTGTTCAGCCTGGAGAAGAGAAGGGTCCAGGGAGATCTTATAGCACCTTCCAAACCCTGAAGGGGCTACAGGAAAGCTGGGGAGGGACTTTTTAGAAGGGCCTGGAGTGACAGGATGAGGGGGAATGGTTTTAAATTGGAAGGGGGGAGATTTAGATTGGATATTAGGAAGAAATTCTACACTCTGAAGGTGGTAAGGCCCTGGCATAAGGTGCCTGGGAGGTGGTGGATGCTCCCTCCCTGGAGGTGTTCAAGGTTGGATGGGGCCTTGAGCAGCCTGGGCTGGTGAGAGGTGTCCCTGCCCACAGCAGGGTGGTGGGACTGGATGGTCTTTGAGGTCCCTTCCAACCAAGACCCGTCTGGGATTCTGTGATTCCAGACTGTTCTTATCCAGACACCTGATCACAGAGCACTGTGTGTGTCTTAACAGCTCCCGGGTTCAACTAACGCCCCGATTCTATTTCAAGATTACAGATAAAAACTACGTCCACTTTCTGTCCAACTGGAAGAAGGAAAACAAGCCCCACGTCCTTCTGTTCGATCATATGCCAGTCGTGCCGTTATTATACAAGGTGAGGCCATTTCCACCGATGCATTGTTGACTTGATAATAAATCCAGCAGTTCTGAAAGTAAGTGGGATATTGCCACAAGCAGAGGTGGACCGATGCCTCTAGATACCATTGACCGGCCCTAGGACAGCAAGTTGGTTCCCTTGGTTGAACCATGGCCAGATGACCAGCTTCGCTAGGAGGCTGTTGCTCTGTCCCATCATGGATGTGCCTTTCGTGGATGTGAAGGTGCAGGCGGGTTTTGGAGTGAGCAGTGACACAGGCATGTACTGACCTTTATCAGTAATGAGAGATTTTTTGTGGCATATCTTAATTTGGGTTAGTGGGTAGCCTGTTTCCTAAGAAACCCCTGCTGCCCTGCAAAGTCTCAGCTGGTACAATAAAGCTGTGGCTCCGCAGAGGGTCCCCAGAAAGTGACTAAGGGAAGGCAAACTGCAGGTCAGCAAGGGAGAGGAAGGGCTTTTAGCTCTTGCAGGAGGAGTTTTGCAAAACTGGGGGAGAAAATGTTGTTTGCTCTCCAATGCAAACCCACACCGGTGCTTTCTTCCCATCCAGCTGACTGCCTTTGCATACCGTGACTACTTGTCCTTTGGCTATGTGTACGTCGGCCTCCGAGGCACTGAAGAGCTGTCCAGTCAGTACAACATCAACGTGTACACTCCCACCATGATGATCTTCAAGGAGCACATCGACAGGCCCGCAGACGTGGTGCAGGTATCGCTCAGGCATCTTCTGAGAGTTGCTGTGATACGGGTGCTGAGGTTTCCTGCCCACGCTTGTGGGCGGAGGTTGGTCAGTGGGGTTTCAGAGCAGTGAGTGGTGGTTCTCAGCAGAACCTTGGGCTCTGTTGGGAGGGAGGATACTGGGCAGGCTGCAGCTGTGGTATCTGAGCCTTGGAGGAGGGTTGTTGTAGGTGTCCTCTCAGTCTCGTGGCCTCAAAATGTCTTGGGTTGTTTCGGTGAGGATCATGATGGCCGGCAGTCTTCCCCAGGCTTTGGACAATGTTCCAACAGCTTGTCTCTCCTCATCCTCCTTGGTTCTGACATCTGCTTTCTTTGTCCTTGCCAGGCACGAGATATGAAGAAGCAGCTCATCGATGATTTCCTTTCCCAGAACAAGTTCCTCGTTGTGGCCAGACTCACCAACCAGAGGCTGTTCCAGGAGCTGTGTCCAGTGAAGAAGTCTCACCGTCAGCGAAAGTAAGGGTCCGAGGGTGACACAGGGTGACACATCCCCTGGTTTTGATGCCCAAGGCTCTGAGGCTGCTCCTAAAGTCACCTTGTGTTTGATTCTGAGGGATAAGGGAAATGACCACATTGGATTGTGCTGTGTGTCTGTGCTGTTTGATAGGCTTCCAGCCTGGTGGAAAGGGGAACGGTTGTTTCCCCTCACGTCCAGAACAGCTCTTAATCCCCTGTCTCCTTGTGTTCCCCAGGCACTGTGTGGTCTTACTTACTGGAGAAGGCGAGAAGTTTGCTGAGGCTTATGAGGCATTTCTGACATTTGCTGTGGCCAACACAAGAGACACGCTGAAGTTTGTGCACATCCATAACGATCGGCAACCAGAGTTTGCAGATGCCTTGCTGCTGGATGAGGAGAAGTATCGGGGAAAATCAGCTGTGAGGCTTTTCTGGTTTTCCTATTTTTCCCTCCCCTCTTTCTGCCTGTCATTCTCATTCACCCCACTTAATGCAGGGTGCCAGACCTCCATCTGACACGAGTTCCAGGCAGTGATCTGAAGCAGATCGTGTCTGGTATAGGGTACCTTCCTCTCTTACATCTGCCATGTTATTGTGTCATCCAGGTGGTCATTTTGGAGAGGCGCAACAACGCAGGGAAGATCTCCTACAAAACCTTGGAGGAGGCCTGGAAAGGCAGCAAAGAGGACAACTTCATCCTCCTGGATCTTCTGGACCAGCTGAGGACTGACCCTGGTCTTCTCTCTTTGGAGACTGTCCTGGCAGACCTGAACGACGAACTGGCTCCTGTAAGTGCCCAGCCTTTCCCTTTTGCGTGGTTCTGTTACCATCCTTCACAGGCATTAGCTCTACTTTTAAACACCAAGGCAAGACTCTTAGAGGTTTCCTTGCTCTGGAAGGAAGCTTGTGGTGTGCTCCCAAGCCAATTCAGCCCCGGGGTTCTATTTAAGCCAGGGGGAATCCTGTCAGGGCCCTGGAGAGCAGTGTTGTCATTTTCTTTCTTTGTTCTTTTTAACCAGATGTTCCTTATCCGATGGCTCTACTCCACGCTGGACTATATCTCAGACTGCTGGGACAGTTTGTTTCACAGTAACTGGTATGCATTGGGTGTTCATGAGGCTCCATGGGGAGCAGGGGTGCTGTTACCTTGTTCAGGTGCATAGTAGAACCAGGTTCTTACCGGGAACATACCAAAACACATAGGTGCCTGTATTCTCTCATGATGTAGAGTGGTGGCATCTGGCCTTGGGGCCGAGTGTGGACATTGCACTCCTGAAAACACAGATTGATCATTGGTTGTAACCACTTCCCTGCAGTCTTACTTAAAGCAGATCCACATTTGGCCTCCTCCTTTTGGGAGGAGAAAATCTTAATTGTCTTAAGAGCCCAGGCAATGAGTCGAGTTTCTGGGCAAACTCTGTGGTATTGCTTGAGGTAGATGGGAACAGAAATTCCATCAGAAACTGTACAAGTCCTGGGCCTGATTACTCTCTGCAAATCTCCTCCTCAGGCGAGAAATGATGCCGCTGCTGTCCTTGCTCTTCTCTGTGCTCTTCATTCTCTTTGGCACCGTTATTGTTCAGGCTTTCAGGTGAGTGCCTGCCAAAACGTCCCAGGGGATGTGTCAGCCCTGCCGATAGCACCACAATCCAATCTGGGGCTGTAACCCCACACGAGATAATGTTCCTTTGCAGTGATTCCAGCGATGCGAGGGACTCTCCTCCCTCAGAGAAGGAAGAAACTGCCACAAAGGCCGAGAAGAACGACTCGAGTTTTGGCAAAGAGAGTAACAGGTTCCCCCTCTTAATTGCTCCAGAAATGGTTTCCACTGAAGCACTGCTTGGGGAGTGTCTGCCCAGTGAGAGTGTGTGGAGAGTGTTCAGCAGGCAGTGGGGAAGTGCTGGAGTTGTGTGGACAGGGGTGAATCGGAGCAGTGGTTAGTGGGGACCTGGGCCAGAAGGACAGGGGGCTGCAAACTGAATTATTATTAAGCAATTCCTGATGACTTTGCCCCAGGCAACATCCTCAGGGGAGAGGCAGAGGTCTGAGTGACTAGGTGAGGAAGATGCAAGGCCGGCTGTTACACGGATTAAACTGGCTTTAGCTATGGGGTGCAGGGACGGATCAGCGTAAAGGATGAGGGAAAGATGAGCGCGCAGTTTCTCTCCATCCTCAGTCGCTCCTGGCCCTTTGTTCCCCTTTCACTCAGTCACTGTTTCCTTATAGCAGGATTCCCAAAAGGGGCTTCGTTGAGGTGACCGAGCTAACAGACATCAACTATAACAGCAACTTAGTACGCCTGAGGCCGGGTCACATAAATGTGGTCTTGATCCTGTCCAACTCAACCAAAACCGTCCTCCTCCAGAAGTTCGCCCTGGAAGTCTACACATTCACAGGGTAGGCTGGGACCCTCTCCTGGGCTTCCATTATGCTTTAACATGAGAAGTGAGGAGCGGTGTTGGCTCGATTGCCAGGAGGGAATGTTTCTGGCCAGCAAAGCAGCCTCTACATGCAGCGAGCCACCAAAAACCAAGGGGCCTTTCCTAGCTGTACCTGGTGAAGGTGGCCAGACAGGCCTGGCGCTGCTGCGCTTCAGCCGTAGCTGCCTTTCAACGAACAGAGAGCACAACAGTGCTGCTGAGCACTAGGTATTTGTCACTTGAGCCCAACTGGGTTAGAAAAGGAGCTGTGGCACCACAGCTCTGCGCCTGCCCTTGTTTACAAGCGTTTACCTGTCTGGTAGAAATCCAGCCCGAGGCAGGAGACATGCTAATCCTGATTCTCCTCTGCTCATCCCACAGGAGCAGCTCCCTTCATTTCTCCTTCCTCAGCCTGGACAAGCACCGAGAATGGCTGGAGTACCTGTTAGAGTTCGCGCAGGATGTGGCCCCCATCCCTAACCAGTATGACAAGCATTTCCTCGAGCGCGACTACACGGGCTACGTCCTGGCTCTGAACGGCCACAAGAAATACTTCTGCCTCTTCAAGCCTCACAGATCGGGCGATGATGGGGGGACGAGTGAGGACTACGATTCCTCCCTACACACAGAAGCCAGAGGGAAAGCCTCCTGCAGCCCGGGATCTAGATCCATTAAAAACAAATTACACAAATTGTCCTTTTGGATGGAACGCCTCCTGGAGGGTTCCTTACAGAGGTTCTATATTCCCTCGTGGCCCGCGCTAGACTGAGGGGTTTTAAAGGGATTCTAACAGACAAACTTTTTATGAAGATGACAAGGGACAGCTCTTCCCAGGAACACACAAACGTGATGAATGGACCTTAGGTTTTAGATTAACTCTTCCCTAGGGCTGGTGACTAGAAAATACCTCCCCCCATCTGGAGCCCAGGAGCGCAGCCAAGCGCCCCTAAACCCACTCTGTTTGGAGAGTCCATCCTTGCATTCGGATGCTGTACTACCGAAGAGCCAAGAAGTCTGTTTTTCCCTTCTTGTCCTGCCGCATCCGCTTCCTGCCTTGTCCCCTGTCCTTCTCTCTCTCCTTTTACGCCGGTTTGAAGAAAAACAAAAACACCAACCAACCAACCCCGTGACTTCTCTGCCGCAGTGACTCAGTCCAGACCAAACGCGGCCGGTGACACAGGTCAGGTCATGGTTCTCTCTCCCCTTCCCTTTGTGCTTAGCCTGTGGTGCATGGTGTAACACTGGCAAGACCCTGCAGAACCCCACCCAGGCCCTGCCCTTCTGAAAGGCCTCCTCCCACCAGGCAGTCGGACTTAAATCAGCTTTCCCTGTGGTAAGTGATCTAGAGTATGGTCGGGAGCATCTCCCTCATAGCAAATCTGTAGCTGGGACTCGCCTGTGGCGCGGGATAGCAGGCGATCTGCATGTTTCATGCTCCTCTCATAGTTCCACGTGCAGCTTCCTTGGCTAAACTGCAGCCAGGGAGGGAAGGGGGTTTTTGCACGGCCGTAAATCCTGTAAAGGTGTTGAGCCCTTTAAATGTCACATTGATTTTTTTCAGATGCCTTTCTGCTTCTGTCGATTTTAGACAATGTATCCTAGAGCCATAACTGTGTCCTCAGATTGTAGGTGTGAGCTGCTACGAGCCAGTAGATGTGTAACACAAACTCTAGCTGCTAGGGAACCAGTCTGGGCTCCTTTCAAACACCCTTAGGTCTGTAGTACAAAGCAACCTTTCTTTGTATCAAGGAACCTATTTCTTCGATGATTGTATTCTTGAAACGTTGCCCCTGAAGTGCTGTATCACCAGACTGTCGCTTACGTGTCAAACTCCCCTTGGTTTAGGCCTGGGTTCAAGGTGCTTGGGTTCAGCTTCTCACCACAACCCCTTTTGTTTCACAACTCACAGGCTGCTGCCCCAGGTTGGTGTTGGTTTGGGGTGATTTTTTGGGGGGGGTTTCTGAGCTCAGGGTGGGCTCTGTGTGAAGCCAGAACGGGTGTCAGGTGTGGGGTTTGGTTTACATGTTGCTCTAGCTGTGCTCCAGCAGCTGCTTTCGGCACTGCGGCGGGCACGGGTGCTGCTTGGGAAGGCGATCAGGCAGAAAGCAAAGCAGCAGGGTTTCTTTTCATGGCCAGGACTGAAATCCTTGGGGGGGGGGGGCGGGTGTTCTTCCCCAGGCAAACACCATTGCCCGGGCTGGGACTTGTGCCTCTGCACTGCCCCAATCCCTTGTGGTACGGAGCTGCTGTTGGCTACAGCGCTGCCAAAGCACAGGGTTGTCTTTGCCGCAGGGCTCCAAACCTGACCCTACGTAGAGCACTTGGTCAAGCACATGGTGCTAATTAAAAGCTCACCCAGCCCTTGCCACCTTCGTTACCATCCTAGCAGAGCAGCCAGTTAGGCGTAACTATGCTGGTCTCTAAGCAAGCTGATGCTCCCAGATAAAATCTGGGAACATTGAAGTCATTTCACTGCCTACACGACCTAGCTGCACACCCATGGCCTGTGGCATTCCTCCCCTCCCCAGGAGCAGAGCAGCGTGTTCCCACCGCCACAGGCACCTCCAACACCATCGGTAATGGTAGTTCCAAATAAAGGCTACGATGCTACTAACTGACCTTACGTGAGGTTACTTAACACTCTGAATTTGTGCTGCTGCACAAACGAGGCACTAAAGTAGAGGGAAGGAAGGAAGGAGGGGAGGAAGGAAGGAAAGCAAGGTCTTCGCCCTGCCAGAGAGCTTGGAGATGCACATGTACTGCTGAGACAGAGTGGGAAGGCCAGCTTCATTTTCCCTTGGCTGGAGCAATTGCTGTGGCACTCCCGTGCCTTTCCCACAGCTTGTTGTGCAGGTCATGGCTGGAATTAAGGCTGCAGCCTGGTGGATGTCTCCACATAACTCTCTAAGTGTTGGCAAGAGCAAAACAGGAATACTCTCTGGCGCTCTGCTGTCTCTTCAGCTAGCCAGAAACCAGGAGAAACCCCTTGACATGTGAATAAGAGTGCCTAGGGGAATTCAGCCCTGCCCAAGTAAGAAGGTAAGGCCTGGTGGCCTTCAAACCACCGCTCACATGCTGCACACCTGCTGGGATCCTGTTGTCATTTTCTTTTTAGAGTGGGTAACCTCCCTTTTGAGCTGCAGTTCCACTTAAGGAGGGTAGGGTGGCTGGGGCTGGCTGAGAGCACGCCGCTGGTCAGCCATAACTCTGCCCCTTCAAGGGCAGCTTTTAACCAGCTCAGGTTAACTCAGCTCGTGTCGCTTCTTTCGTGGGCCAAACCATTCTAAGCCCCTGGTTGCATTAGCTTTAGGAACTCAGGAGCACTGGGCACTTGCTTTCTTGTAGAGGAGTACGGTCAGAAGCTGCTTACGCCCAAGATCTGACCGTCTTCTCCCAGCAGCCCTAAAGCCATCACCCCCTCACCCCCCCCAATAATTTCCTAGCCCATATTGTAATGTATCACCAGCAAAACCCACTCGCCATTTGGTTCTGCGCACGGTGGTTCGTAATCCAAAGATTGAGGAAATTCAGTCCCAGCTCACCATTCCAGTGGAACCCGAGCAATCACAGACCACTTGGAAGCCGAAGCAAAGGGATACAGGCCCCCCCCTTGTACCGAAACTCCTCTGCTGTTCCCCAAAAACCTGCCAGGAACTGGTACCCTAATGCAGCCTGAGAAGTAGGACTGAAAACTAGGTACATATTTTGCACTTTTGATACTGGGGCGGGGGGGGGATTAACTTATTTGGCAAACTTGTCTTTTTTTATTTTTATTTGGGGTTTTTTTGTTGGGTTGGTTTTGGTTTGTTTGGGTTTTTTTTTTGTATCTGTGACCAGGCACTGATGTCATTTGGGTTAAGACGATGACAGATTCGCAACCAAAATAAACTATTTTAACGTGTGACGAGGTGGCTCCGTGTTTCCATAGACCCAACGTTGCCTCTGTGTCAGCTCAGCAATTCCAGGAGCGATTAAACCACTCCTGCCCTGGGGGAAGCCAGGTTATCCCCAGCAGGGGTAACAAAGAACCCCAGGCCACCTTCGGCTCCCCTCCCTTTACATTCATTTTCCTGCTGTTGCCTCTTAATGGGAGAAACCTTTTACCAGTGAGAATTTTGCTGTGAGCCCAGTGAGTAATTCCAGCTGGGAAAGCAGAGGTGAAATGCCATTAGCCTCGTTTTTTTCCTTTCCCTGGCAAGCTCCAAAGCTACAGCCACTGGTTAAATGGGCTCTTCAAACCCATCTGCCCTACAGTTTATCAGCTTAGAAATTACCTCTTCTAGTGGTAAATGGCCTTTATTCCTTACTGCAAAGCCCATGTTCCCTGCAGCCGGTGAAAGGGAACGGGATGTGGAAAGCCCAGGCGCAGGTCAGAGCTGTCCTCAATTTGTCTTTACCCCAGGGAGAATGCACAGCATCTCAAAGAGCAGGTTTGCCCCCAGAAGTGCTGTGTTACCTGAGACAAGACAAAAAAGGGGGGAAAAAACACCCCCAAAACCATGAATGCCCAACTCCTGCTTTCCTGCAGGGCTGTCAGCCACCTCTGCCAGACACACATCTTGCTCTCGATTATCGACAGACTCACCAGAGACATCGTACATCGGTGCAACTTCTACAAGGTCGCATCCCACAATGTTCAGGCCTTTGCAGCCACGGATAATCTCCAAAGCCTGGGAAAAAACGAAACAGATTTGGGATCAAGAACCACATCTGACCTAGCAGACTGGGCCCGGCTCTGCCTTTCCCACATGCAGCTAAGGAAACCCAACCTACAGGGACCAAATTGCATCAACTCAACCCTTCCTTTCCTCCTCTCCCCGGTCTCCCTAACCCTTTGCTTTGCTGCGCTGGTGGCACGATGGCATTAAACCTCCCCCCTTTCTCCTGTACCCCCTCACCTGTGCAGGCGTGAGCCCGGCTATCTCCGGTGTCCCAGTGCCCGGGGCATATGCAGGGTCTAGTCCATCGATATCGAAGCTGAGGTACACAGGCTTGTCCCCCATCTGCTGCCTCACCTCACCCATCAGTGGCACCAGGGACTTGCTCCAGCACTCTTCAGCTGGGACCACCCGGAAACCCTGCCGGGATAAATTCAGATTCATGGGATTGTAGGAGTGGGAAGGGACCTCCAGGGCTTATCGGGTCCAACCCCCCCGCCAAAGCAGGGTCCCTAGGACAGGGCACACAGGTCGGTGTCCAGACGGGGCTGGAATCTCTCCAGAGGAGGAGAGTCCACACCCCCTGGGCAGCCTGTCCCAGGGCTCCCTCACCCTCACTGTGAATTTCTTCCACACATGGGTGCGGAACTTCCTGTGCTCCAACTTGAGGCCATCGGCCCTTGTCCTGTCCCCACAGACACTGAGAAGAGGCTGGCCATTTCCCCGTCCCACACTTCAGATATTGATACCCATTGATCAGATCCCCTCTCAGTCTTCTTTTCTCAAGGCTGAACAGCCCCAGCTCACTCAGCCTTTCCTCATAAAGGAGGTACCCCCCAAGGTACCCATCTGCCACGCCACAGATGTGTACCTTGAGGCACCCTCCAGATTGTTATTCTCCATTAGCCAACAGTTCAGGGCACCAGGACGGCTCACCCTGTGAGCCCAGCCACTAGCGCAGCACTATGTGCAAATGAGCCGTTTCTTTTTCTGCTGAAGCTCAGGCAATATTAATGAGATGGGAACAGTAATGGAAGG
Source organism: Gallinula chloropus (assembly GCF_964237585.1). Lineage (NCBI taxonomy): Eukaryota > Metazoa > Chordata > Aves > Gruiformes > Rallidae > Gallinula > Gallinula chloropus. Next base: position 8,772,728 of record NC_140108.1, on the reverse strand, counting down.
GAGTGAAAGCAGCGCTCTGCGAGCGCCTGCGGCTGAGCTGACCTGATCCCGGCAGTACTTGTAAGGATCGGGATCATAGGAGGAGCCTCGGATGCCAATCTGGACCACGCGGCCGCAGTCCAGCAGCCCTTCCTCCACGCAGCGCCGGAACGGGGTCCCGTGGTAGATCTTCTCCCCCAGGGCCGTGTCTCCAGTGTCGGTGTGAGCGTCCACGTGAACCAGCCCCACGGGACCATGCCTAGTTGAGACAGGGTGGGCGCATTAGCCCCCACCCCCTGCACGATGGCCTTGCCTACACCATGTAGCGCACACCAGGAGCCTTCCCAAGGCTCCTTCCCAGGTCCTTATTCTATACATCCAGGTCAGACACTTACTTTTCTGCCACAGCCTGCAGGATGGGGTACGTTATGGTGTGATCTCCACCTGCAACAGGACAGGGACAAGCATGTAACACACTGCTTGGCGCTTGTTATATTTGCCTCCGGGTGATTTTCCCCCGCAAAACCCCTCACATCAGCCCTGTGCTTGTTTGTACAACCCAGGGTTTCATTCCCCTGGGGGGACAGTCATCACTCACCTTCCACCCATTCAGACTGAAGGAGGGCAGGAGGAGAGGGATGTGGAGGAGCTGGGACACGGCAGGGATACACACAGTCCTTACCCAAGGTGAGAGGCACACAGCTGGAGGCCACGATCTTCTGGTAGGACTCTCGGATGAGGTGGCAGCTGTGGGGCAGGTTGTAGAGGTTCACGTTCACGTCCCCGATGTCAGCCACTCGCAGGGAGTCAAAAGGCGCTGCCCCGGTGCTGGCGTTGTACCTCCTCACCATCACCGACTCAGCACGGATCTGGCGCGGGCCGAACCTGGGGGCAGAGCACGGCTGGGAAAAGCTGCTGGGCAGAGGCCGCGATGCCGGCACCGCACACCCAGCGCTCCTCCCGCGGGACGAGACAGACAGAGCACCAGCTTCCCCACCACCACAGCTAGCCCTTACCTGGCTCCTGGCCGGTTGGACGTGCCCGTGTCTATAGGGATGCCGATGAAAGCTGCGTCCAGCCCCTCCACTGAGGCCTGAATGGGCAGTTTCATCATGGAGCAGACCCCCACGGGCCGGGCTACAAGCTGAGCACTGGGGGGCACGTTGAACTGTGAGCCCCAGCGGCAAGGGGGCCCATGTCCCGGGGCCAGGGGCCAGAGGAGCCCTGCAGCACCACTGGAGGTGGCCACCGTAGCAGTCACAGCCAGCTTGCGAGCATGGAGCCCAGCTTCCTGGGGCAGCAGCCAGCTGCAGCCAACCCACAGCAGGCACCTCATCCTGTCCCAAGCGCTCCCAACCCCTGTACCCCACGGAGCAGAGCAAGACACACCACCAAGGCTGTCCTGCCTTGGTGGGAGTGCTGCAGCCAGGCAGAGCGCCAGCTGCCTCTGCCATCCCTCCCTCCGCCCTCCCCAGGGTTCAAAGTGCAGCTGGCTGGATGCCCTGCTGCTCTGGGGAAGGGCACAGATCCAGCCCAGGTCTCATGTTCCCCCTTCCCAGACACCCCCTTTCCCCATGGCGTTATGTGCTTCCCAGCAAACAGCAAGGGGCTTCAGCTGGAGCACCTCAAACCAGAGCCTGCCCAGGGATTAGCACCACAGGGTGAGAGGGACATGATGGGAAATGTTCCTGTTTTGCTCCCTTTGGGCATCTGCAGAAAGGCAGGCAGCATCTGCTGCAGTAACAGCGCTATACTTTTAAACTGCACTTTACAAAAGCACCAGGAATGCTGAAGATTGTAAAAAAGTTTTGATAAAAGGCAGGCAGGGAAAGAAAAAACAGAACACACCTAACAGCAGCACTGCAGACAGAGGAAATGCACAGGAAACAACAATAGGGATTTTGGAGCCAGAGGCAGTGTGGGGCCACCAGTGTTTTAGGCCATTTTTAGGGGCAGAGATGAAATTAGGATTTCTGGGGGAAGTAAGTTTTGCCCTGTTGCTGAACTAGGTGCAGTTTCAGCATGCAAGAGCCCGATGGCGTCACTGCGTGAGGACTTGCTCGGGGCTACCAGCCACGTGACACACACCATGTCATCGCCCTAGAGCACAGGAGCAGACAGCGATTTACAGGTCAGGAGAGTACAAAACACAAACAATCATAAGGTAAGGCCTGTTCCTCTTCAGAAGACTCCACTTGGAATAAGAGAATGTGTTTAGGAGCTGGGGCAGCCTGGATCCCATGAACAGATGAAGATTTACAGAGCCCACTCAGCAGCAGAGTTTAAACTGCGATTTATTGCACAAGTGTAACTAACTTTCTCCCCGAATTTCTCTAAGCAGAGTTTCAGACAGGAAATTGATTGGTGTTTTCATAACGACCACTTATCCTCCCCACCAAAGGGTATCACTTCATTGCTCAGCAGAAAAACCAGGCAGGTGAATGAACCAGAAGAGCATCGTGTTGAACTCCTTCAGCAAGGCTGGCTGCTCAGCCCCATTTCGCGTGCAGGATTATCCCCGGCCAGACACAGCTGGACTTGGCCTTGGACCCTGTGGCAGCAGTTGCTGCACAAATACAATAGTCAAGAAAAATAAATCAACTGAAGCAGGTTTGGGGTCAGCTGCACTCATGCTATTTGGTGTATGACTATCTGGATACGCCATGGTGCATTATCATCAGAAGCGAGTGGCTCCTGACACTCGCCCTGCTAGGCAACTCCTTACAAGGAGGCTTTTAGGGTGTTGTTTTATAGCAGGATCAAACTGTGGCTGCAGAGGAATAGCATCCTAAACCCAGCTTCCTGAAGAAAAGATGGCATGCCCCTTTGTCAGCTCAGCTTTCTTGTTTAAATCCATGATGCTTCCATGTACAGCACAGCCAGACGACTCCTCCCATACCTCCCCCCTTCTGATAGGGAACTTGTTCCATTCAACACACAATGTAGAGGTCAGTTAAGAATTCCCAAACATGTGCAAAACCAACCATGCACCTCAGGACATCCAAGAGGTTCGCAAGCCCTCACCAATAGAGTAACAAAGCCAGGGCATTTCCTCTAGGAGGGAGAGAAAAGCAGCATGGACTAACACTTGCTAGAGATAAACTCAACCTCCTGAACACAGGCCTGCAGTTCTGTTCCCAAAAGCGCTACAGGACTCCAGGCAGACACAGAAATGCCTTTAGAAATGCAGTTTGTCTATCGCACAGTCGTGTCCTACATGATACTTTCAACCCAGATCAGCTTCTCCAAGCCAGCAACAAGAATATTGCTGCCCAGAGGTCTTCATACTCAAGGTTTGCCAAAAAGCACATCTTCATTTTGGTTTCTACACGGCTTTTATCCACCAGTCCATTCATGAGCAAAGCGGCTGCAGACTGGCAGAGAAGCCAGGTGATCATCCGGTCGGGTTTCAGGGTCTCGGATGCCAGAACACTCTCACCCCAGAGGCTGAGGTGAAGCACATTAGCTGCAACTCTAGCAGACAACCTCTGCAAAAGGATGAAGGAAGATTAGCTGATCCCACTGCAGTCCCCTTGTTATCACGTACACATAGCATCTGCACCACTAGGAGTCCCCCAGGCTGCCTCTAAGGCACCAGAGTCACAGAATCAGAAAGTATCTGAGCTGGGAGGGACCCATAAGACCCATCAAGTCCAGCTCCTGGCTCCACATCGGCCCAACCAAGTCAGACCATGGGGATGAGAGCATCATCCAGATCCTTCCTGACCTCAGCTTGGGGCTGTGACCCCTTCCCTGGGGAGCCTGTGCCAGTGCCCGACCCCCCTCTCAGTACAGAACCTCTTCCTGACACCCAGGCTAAACCTCCCCTGGTGCAGCTTCACGCTGTTCCCTCAGGTTCTGTCCCTGGTCCCCAAAGAGAGAAGAGAGATCAGCGCTGCCCCTTCACTCCCCCTTGTCAGAAAGCCACAGACCCCATGAGGTCTCCCCTCAGCCTCCTCTTCCCAGGCTGAACAACCCCAAGGACTTCAGCCTCTCCTCATAACCCTTCCCCTCCAGACCCTTCCTGATGCTCTGTGCCTCCTCTGGACACTCTCCAATAGTTTTGTGTCCCTCCTGTCCTGTGGCACCCAAACCTGCACCCAGTGTTGAAGTGAGGCGGCGCAGGGCAGAGCGGGACAGTCCCCTCCCTGGAGGTCCCATAAATGAAAATAAAAATCAAGAAAAATCTCTTTGTGAGTCCTGACATTAAACAACTGCAGGTAACCCCCCCAACTGAAGGTCTGGTCCTGCTGAAATCCCCAATGCCATTCTGTAACCCACAGGAGAAGCTGCACCGTACTTCAGCACGGAGCTCTGGTCACTATCTAGGCTGCAATGCTCTCTGGCTTACAGGCCTCACCCGTGGCCCTCCCAAAGACCGGTCAGATGGCTTTGACAGGACAACAGTTTCTTACCTTGTTGGGATCCCTCTGAAGCAGCATTTTTATCACTTGTTTCACCTCAAGGGGCACATGGTCAGGCAGGCTTGGCAGTTGGTCTTCACAGTAACTTCTGCTTTCCAGAGTCGAGTCCCCATGGCCATAGAAAGGATTGGCCAGGCCGAGGATTTCATAAGCGATCGCTCCAACAGCCCAAGCATCAGCTTTACTGTAGTTGATCACCGTACCTGGACCAGGTGACGCTGTGATCACCTGCCACAGGGAAAGGGATGTTCAAATAAATGGTTCTAGTGTGAGCTCTGGGCTAAAACACATTTTCAAGGGTCAAAAATCAGTATTTCTGCTGTAATAACCAGAGAAGTTGAGGCCAGAGCTGCATTTCATCTACCTCTCTGGTGTAAATACTCCCTCTAAGCCCTTGGCACTGCTCAGCTCACCGGGACACTGGGAGTAGTTTGGTCGTTATGCCCAGGCTTCAGCCATTGCCCCCAGTGAATATTCAGAGTCCTGAGGACTATTTTGCTCTGGGGTTTTACATAGACAGGAGCCAGGTGAGCAACCAAGACCACACCAGTGCTTGAAGCATTGCAAGGAGAGGTTAAGCGGGTGGTTAAAGGTATCTTCAGTTTTATTAGCGTTCATCAGAGAAATAAAAAGGAACTGCAAAGAATTTCACAGCCACCTTGAACTTCATCCAAAACCTCCTGTCACTGCCCAAGGACTGCTGCATAAACATCTTTAACAGGAGAAGAAAGAGAGCAAACTTTTTGTGGGAAAGGTCAGCTCTGCCTCAAGACACCAAGCAATTACATCTCAGCGCTCAAGGTCTGTCCCCCATAATTGCTCAGCACAGGTCCAAAGAGGACTTTTTATGTAGTGCAGAGATGTGTAGCAAGCATTAACACAAGGCAGGGCACAGACCTCCTATGCTGCTTTACGGAAGACAGCTCTCCATGAAAGAGTGTAGGGTGAGATTAGTTGTGCAGTAACCCAGTTGTGGGCACCGGCACGACCGCATCCTGTCAGTAACTCACTCCACTGCCTCCAGCCCTAATCCCACCCTTTTCCAAGCTCCTGTCACAGCCTGCCCCAGAGCTGGGAGTGAAATGTTTTAGTCCCAACAGCAAGACAGGCATCAGCACAAGCCACAACCACTGGGGGATTTACCTCAGGTGCCATCAGACAACCATTGCCGCCCCGATCCACATAGGAGCTGGTGAATGGCAGCCTCAAACCAACGTTTTCATCTGCCAAACAGCAACCAAAGTCTGTGATGACCAGCCAGGGGCAGCCAGCTGTAAACAACACAGGGCTTAGAGAGTCAGCATTCAGCTCAGGAGGACCTGGCTGCGTTAAGACACCACAACACACAGTCTTCAGGAACAATCTCAAAACCCCCAGGAATCAGCACGACCACACACTATTTTTCTACTTTGCCTCTGTAAAGTTAGGTGAAATACCAAGTTTATAACAACAAGACTTGTTATTCTGTTTCCTCTTCAGAGGATACTCTGCTCCCCACAGAACGTGTGTCTCACAGAATGTGGCAGATACCATGAAATTGGAGACACATGTTACACACTTGTCCACAATGCAGGAATAAAGGAATCTTTTCCCCCTTTGTTTTCATCTATAGCAAAAGCTATTGCCATACTGCTATATCCTTAGTTACAGCAAATGGCTGGAGAAGAGCTGGAGTTCTTCAGCCTGGAGAAGAGAAAGCTCTGGGGACACCTAATTACAGCATACCAACACTTAGAGGGGTCCGACAGGGAAGTGGGAGAGGGGCTGTTCACCAGGGAGTGCAGGGATAGGATAAGGGGCAATGGCTTCAAGCTGAAAGAGGGCAGGGTTCAGTGGGATGTTAGGAAGAAATTCTTCATTCTGAGGGTGGGGAGGCCCTGGCACAGGGTGCCCAGAGGGGGTGTGGGAGCTCCATCCCTAGCAGGGTTCAAGGCCAGGTTAGATGGGGCTTTGGGCACCCTGGGCTGGTGAGGGTGTCTGTGGCCATGGCAGGGAGTTGGAATTAGATGATCCTTGAGGTCCCTTCCCACCCAAAGCATGCTGTGATTCTAAACTTTGCATTAGATAATGGTTTTTGCCCTGATGACAAGTCAAACAGTGCAATGTAGAATCATTACTTCTCCAGACTCCGATACAGAAAACTTGATGCTTTAGATCACTCCTAACCACATTCAACAGAGCTGCAGAGCAGCTTTTCTATCCAGAGCAGGATGGCATTCATATCACTGAAAACCTTCCATGGCTGCTGCACCGAGACCTTTAATTACACCGATCCATCTGCCTGCTATTGTTTCCTGCCCATTCAGAGCTCAGGTAATTAAAATATCGGTTAGAGAGGCTGACAGAAGAACGAGATGATGAAAACACTGCTTTTGGCTTTAATACCATCAGTTCCCTTGCCTTCCAACCCATGTTTCATCATCCCAGGGTGCAGCACTATTAACCTGCCCGAGCGGTGGGGTTTTTAAGAGCTGCCCTGCGCTATGTGGCTACTGAGAGACAACAGAGCCAGAAGCCTGAAGCAAAGGTACCTCCAGCACCACCACCGTGCTGTTACTATCTGCCCATCTGCTCCAGTCAGCTCTCACCATGCTGTGCAACGTGTCACCTTGGCAATACTCCACATCTCTCCACCTGATTACAGTGCAATGCTCCTTTTGAGTCCGTTTTAATGATCCAAAGCCTGAGGCACAGGCAGGATAAACAGCTTCCTCAGTGCTGCAGTGACAGCAAGCAGCAGGCTGAAAACTAACCCTGGGATTCTTCAAAGGCTTTGACACTCGTTTTCCTTCCCGAAATGCACTCCTGGGTAGCACTTCCCCAAATAAGTACACAACCACATCCCTTCTGTGCATGACATCACTGGCATTTAATCCCCTATTTACGTACCAGAATCAATCTCAACCAGGATGTTGTCGGACTTCAGGTCTCTGTGTGCTATTCCATGGCGAACAAGATGGTCCACACCTTCCAAGAGCTGTAAAATCATCATCGTGGAGAGACAAATGTCTGGACTGCTCTCCCTCAGATACTGGCGCAGGGTGCACGGATAGCTAGTCAGAACAAGGAAAAGCTCTGAATTAGCATCCTGGAAGTGTCTCTCTTGTGGCTCATCCTGGCTGGGTATACTACACACCAAGTTATTCCTGACCTCCGAGATGCCTTCCTACCTCCCAGCCTCAACCTGACACCGCTCCCCTGTCTGCTGTTCTCAAATCCTCTGTTTGGCAACGACACCCACCACTGAATCTCTGGTGCTCTCAACTGAATAAAGTAAGTCCTTTAAATACCAGGTATAGAGAGGTCATTCTTACAGGTTTTTATGTAGCAGTGGTAGCTCTGGCATGAAAGAGGAGGCAGATTAATAAAGCTGGTTGTAGTAGCAAAATGAGATGGGCTAATGAGGAGAAAGCACGTATTCTTGCAATACAGAGAGGACCAAGCACTTCCCCAAACACGGGCAGAACAAACGACCGGTAAGCAGAAAGTGCTTCTCTGTCAGTGCCACAGCAATTCCCATTCAAAACCAAACCCAACTGAGAAAGCCCAAAATGCTGAGCACTAATAAATCTCATTACCGATTCCACTCTGTCTCTAGCAGCATGTTCAGACTTAGGGGTGTGAATTTCAGACTCAGAAGGGCAGACAAACAGGGACAAGCTGGACATTTCTTACTGTAATGTGGGGTAATTATTAAATAAAGAACGGCTTGTCTTCACTGCTGAACATGAGTTAAAAATTTCAAGGACTTGGAATGGATCTTATGAGGCGTTTCCAGGAGCATACTCTGCTTTTTGGCAGTAGCCAAGGGCAGATCTTTGCAAGGATCCATGTAGCAGCAGAATATACAGCCCCGCTGGGCGGTGTCACAAAAAGCCTGAGTCGTGTTCACAAGCTACTTTCTACCTACTTCTTCATCACCAGGAAGAGCGTGCGGCTGTGACCAATCCCTCTGGGATTCAAGCTTAATGGAAGAACATCAGGATAGTCTGCAAAGGCTCCAGGCAGCAGAGGGACAGAGGATGTGAACGCTCGGATCACCTGGATTATATTTGGATGAGGCTGCAACTTCTTCCTCCCAAGGACAGGTTTTCTACAGAAAAGTAGAGATACCACAGATTACATCAGAACCAACCAGACTAATGTAGCACAGACACATCTCTTGCCTCTGATACTACTTGTCATTAACATGGCCCGTTGTCCCCACCAAAGAGTCCCAAAGCAGTGTACAAACACGTTTAACCATAGAATCATTAAGGCTGGAAAAGACCTCGAAGATCATCCAGTCCAACCGCCGCCCTACCACCTCTATCACTCACAAATCCACATCCCCAGTACCTCAGCCAACCTTTCCAGACGTTACCCATCTCTGGAATCAACTGAGTCCCCAGGTGGGTGAATTGGAGAATCCTTAAGGTTGGAAAAGGCCTCTAAGATCATCCAGTCCAACCATCCACCCACCACTAACCCACGTCCCCAGTCCCTCATGCAACCTTTCCTTGAACATCCCAAGGGACGGTGACTCCACCACCTCCCTGGGCAGCCCGTTCTGATGCCCAGCCTCTCTCTGAGAAGAAATTTCTCCTCATTTTCTAACCTGAACCTCCCCTGGCACAACTGGCAGCCATTCCCTCTCATCCTGTTGCTGGTTATCTGCGAGAAGAGGCTCACCACAGCTTCCTTTCAGGTATTCTGTGAGTGAAAACCTCATTAAGGCTGCCCAGCAGAGATCACAGGACTGCACATGAAGCAAATATCCAAACGTTCACATCCTGGAAACCACTCACTCACAGGGACAGCAACCGCCCTGCCCTCATGGCCAGTCTCCTAAGCAGCACCTCAGCCCAGCGTCTCCACGCTGACGCTGAGCACCGCAGCCTGAGCAGATCCACCACAGCAACAGGCAGGTCTCGGCACTTTCTCTGGAGCTCAAACTCTACCCTGGCACTTCCCAGTGCCACCTGCTGATAAACCAGCAAGACTTTACCTGTGGCTGCTAGGATGACTGTGCTGTAACTGGATTTTCCTATGTATGACAGTCGAACAGGAAACACTGGTGCTTTGCCTGTGCTGCAAACAGAGATTTGCCAGAAACCCTTCTGCCTTTAATTTTACTCAAACCCTACAAGCCCTTCCAAAGGCAGAGCTTGTCACAGGCCATTTCTTTGATTCAAAAAGGGAAAAAGAGGGGAAACACAAGCAAAACCAAGCCAAATGACTTTGTTAGACACAAAATAAAGGTCGGCTTCACTCTACCTGTATCAACTTAGACCCTCTATTTTACATCCCAGGCAGGAAGCACTCAGTACAATGAAAGGCAGGTTACCTATCTGTATCTGCAAAACAGATCTCCCTCCCCTCTCATCTCCTGAATGTCAGATATCCCTTTGGCTGTTCTGTTGCATTCTCAACACACAACGTACCACACTGCATTCATTACTCATTTGTATTGGCAGCTGAGATCTATCTGAAATTTAAATCAGGCAATCTGGACCACAGATTTTGTTCCATTTGTTTCAAATCAAACAGAGAGACACATTTCTTAACAAAAAGATAGCTAACTCGAGATCATTGAAATGTTTCCCTGCAATTTTCCACCTTCCTGCTGTTTGCTCGCTTCTCACTCCAGTGAAAGGGTGGGAACTGAATCATTTTCCAGTCTCCTTGTTGCTACTTTCCTGCATTGGAAGAGTTTCCACCTCTTTGCCCAGCACCCATTCTACAACCAAACCAGTTCTAAAACAGTACAGTCAACTTGTATTGCGGTCAAATTGTTTGATGTTTAAGGCAGTCAAGCTGTTACTGGTTGTAGGTGTGTATTTCTGTAACTCAAAGGCACTGTGAGGCACAACTTAATCAGTTAAGTAACACATCCCAGCCTCTAACTCTGCAGACATCAACGCATTTCACACGTGGGGACACCAAGGCATGGGGCACAGAAGTGCTTGTGCACCCATCAGGCTGGTGGCAGGACCCCAAACAGCTCCCAATTATTGGCGTACCCTTCCAACACCCTTCTGGACTGCAGCACCCAAGCTGGTCCAGCTTAGCTATAGGTATTCCTCACACACAAACAAGCCATGCCACAATCTGCTCCTCACAGTAAACAAGGTTGTGTTAAATCACTGTTTGAACAGCAGTACTGCAACAGTTTCCTAACTGTGCAGAGAAAAATCCCCAAGGCAGCCAGCAACCCATCCCTGTGTGACGTTTGAGGTGTGCGGCACTTCTGAAGGCACCGTCGTTCAGACAAAACGCACGCACATGCCTCCTGAGCTATTAATAATCACAAGGCTTCAGGTTTATCTGCTTCCAGGCACTATTCTATAAACCTCTGGCCATCTTCTTAACACTACAGACATGCTGCAAAATCAGCTGATGGATAAAATTTACGTGTCACCACTTGAGAACCACCGCGATTTCCATCGTGACTGTACCTGTGGCCAGAGACAGCTCCGTATTCTCCAGCTAAGGCAAGTCCCGTGGCTGGAACGAGCTCTCGGCCCATAGCATCCAGGATGGCTTCACTTGATGAACCAGCCTGCAAAAGCAACCACAAACCACATTGATTTAAGCTCCAAAGCCATCCAGCCTCAACACAGACTGAAAGCAGATAATTCTGACGCAGGCACTGTATCTGGAGTATATCAACTGAGACTTCATCAATGGGGTTCCCTTCTCTACTTTGAAAATCGGGGAAGGCAACTAACTACTAAGAGAATTTACCATGGGACAGGCATGACAAAGCCTTTACTTGCAGAAAGAAATGCATTTCTCTCTTCAAATGCATCCTTGACTGTTTGCACTCTGAGGTATTCATTGACACTCACTTTCCACCGTAGAACCTGACCGGAAAAGCCCGCAGCTCCACACCAGAGTATTTCTGGAGCCCAAGGGATTTCTGATGTTGGCATTTTGGAAGACTATCCACCTGTCACAGAGTGCCACAAAACCGCTCCAACGGGAAAAGCCACACGGGTTTTTTTCAACTGAGAGGTTGGATCAGCAGAGTCACTCAGGCCAGGAAACACTAGCGCAGGTCTTACCCACTCGCTTCCCGGTGAGGAGACCCAGCACACAGGTTACTGCCCTGCCTTGGGGACCGCTGACTTGCACCACGACCACACACTGCACAAGATCTATCTCTGTCCCAGCACTGACAAGGACACTGGTTCCTAAAGCACTGGCCACCGTCAGTTTTCTCTTTGGAAACACTTTTCTGCCAGAAATGTCACCTTGATCACCACCACCACCAGCAGCAGCTCTGGATGCTGATTCCAGAGGAATGATGAAAGCTAACTACCTTGCTCTGGGATTGCTTGCAAACAACTGATGTCTCCAACATCATGTATCAACAGCTTTGTTCTGACACCTCATTAGTGCTTTCAACACTGAAACATTAAACGTTTCAGCCAGACTTTTCAGAGTGACAGACAAGAAGATTAAGAGCCAGCTCCTTACCGAAATGTTCCACATCATTTTGATGGCCAAGGGAAAATCCTCTTTCGGCTGGCATCTCTCTATGGGTTCCTCTTCAACCACATGTGAGGCCAAGCCACAATCCTGCTGCAGGGCTGGCTCCTGCCCTGTGAGGCGGCTGCTCTCCATATGCCCCTGACCATCACGGCAGGAAGGAATAGCTGCTTCGTACACAGCGGCGCTGCAGCCCTTCCCGATGGGCTGGCCGATGAGATACTCTTCCAGCTTGAAGCCCTGCCAGTGGAAGGAGCTCAGGGGATCTTTCTGCGGCTTGTTCTTTCCTACAAACACCGTCTGAAAGGAGTAAGAAAAGGAGACAATTAAAGAAACCTGCTCAGTTATTCAAGACTTCCCAATGGAGGACTCTGTGACTGATTCAAGCAGTGATATGTGCTCTGTTGGGATGGTCCAACTTCAAAGTCAACCTGTTTGTTACAACCAACAATCAGGCTCTAACCATTATGGCTCAAATCACTGTAACCATCAGGGAGATACTCTGTAGACCATCTGAAAAAGATTATCCTGGAAAGAGTCTTTACCAAAGGTGCCCCTTTCTGAGGGTGCTGCAGGGGAAGAGGAGGAAGAGGGAGTAACTTTCTCATCTAGAGCCTAAGTATGTTTTGTAAAGACAAGTCTAACTAACTACTTCTAAAAAGAGAACACCTTTCTTCCCCTCCATAAACAAACCAGGTAAATAGTATTTAAAAGAAAATCCAATTAAGAGCAACAAAAGATGGAAAAGCAATGCCCTGAGCTTTCCTGGCAGCAGAGAGTCAGGTAGTTAGACAGAATGAATCAGCAACAGGAGAAATATCTGGGGGAAGAAACAAAAGAAAATAAATGAAAAAAGATGAGAGAAAACAAAGTGCAGAACGGCTGTACTGGAATTCAACCAGTGTTCATGGTCCTTCGGGTCTGGAGGTGGCACAGCTGTCACCTGAATGGAGATAACCAAGCACACTTCCCTAGGAGCTACAACACTGAGGCACTGGTGGCTGCCCTACTGATGTGCCCGCTGGCAAAGGGAAGCAAATTCAGGGATGGTTGAAGGGGGAGGACAGCATATTTAACCTACCAGCCAGGACAGGGGAGAGAAAGCATCCTGAGAAACTTCAGGGAAAGGCAGAACCTCTGCAGGAATGTGTTTGTCTGCTGGTTAGTGGGGCAGATGACAGTTGGCTCTGAGCAGCAATGACCTATTTTTACCCATGAAATACGCGTTCAGTCCCACCCATCCCCAGTGCCCTGCCAGCACTGCCTGGTGCAGCCTCACAGGGCACGGTGTGGGGGCTTGAGCCAGAGACATAAGGGGACACAAGAACCCCATCACCAGGGCCCTGACCCCCTCCCTTTGCAGGGGACAGGGGCTTAGAGGCTCCCACAGTGAGGACCTCCCCAGTAGCTGCTTCAGAGCAGTGAGGGGCTGCTGACCAAGAGACTTCCCCAGTGCCCCATTTCCGGGGAAGAAGAGGTGTCTGTGAGGCTGCCCATGGTAGACCACCCTCAGGGATGTGCCTGAGGGATGCTCACAGCAGTTCCCTCCACCTTCCTGGGGGGAGATGAGGATGTGCACCTGAGGGGCTCCTCCCAACAATGACTCCCTGCACCCTTCAGGAAGAGGTGTCTGAGAGGCTCCCCAGACTAAGGGTCCTCCCTTCCCTTCATGAGGGGTGTCCTAGGGGCTCCCCAAACTAAGGACATCCCCCTTTCGTTCATGAGGGGTGTCCTAGGGGCTCCCAACAGCAAAGGCCCCCTTCCCTTCACAGAGGGGCTCCTCAGACTAAGGGTCCTCCCTTCCCTTCATGAAGGGTGTCCTAGGGGGTCCCCAGACTAAGGTCCCCCCCTTCCCTTCACGGAGGGGTGTCCTAGGGGCTCCCTACAGCAAGGGTCCCCTTCCCCGCCTCACGGAGGGTGCCCGAGAGGCCCAGGAGCAGGCCCGGGCCTACGGGTCCCGCTGCAGCCCTCCCCGAGGCGACGCCGCACCTGGATGTGGCGGCATGCCGCCTCGGCCCGTCGCTGCTCCTCCAGGCGCGGCTCCACCAGCCCCAGCGCCACTGCCAGGGCCAAGCAGACTCCGCCGCGGCCCCGCCGCGCCGCGGCCGCCAGTCCGCCGGCCGGCCCGCAGAGGAAGAAGCGGCGGGCGGCCGGCAGCCAGCACAGCCACGGCCGCCAGGGCGAGGGCGGCGGGTCGGGCCGGGGTTCGGGCCGGAGCTCGGGCCGAGGGACGCGGGGCGGGCGGCAGCGCGGCAGCCAGCGCAGCGCCCGGGCCAGCAGCAGCCGCACTGCCATAGCCGCCGCCGCCGCCTCAACGCAACCGCGACTGCGGCGCAGGGGGCGGGGCCGCGGCCGCGCGTCACCCGCGTGCGGCGGGGGGACACGCCCTCGCGGTCCGGGGCGCGCGGCGGGGGCGGGGAGGGGCGGGGCAGAGCGGGGACCGGCGCGGGGCAACGCGGGGCAGGGCGGGGCACGGGGCGGGGCGATGGGGGGGCACGGGGCGGGGCGATGGGGGGGCACGGGGCGGGGCGATGGAGGGCACGGGGCGGGGCACGGCCTGGGGCGGGGCGGGGCAGGGCGGGACACGGAGAGGGGCGATGAGGGGCACGGGGCGGGGCGATGGGGGGCACGGGGCGGGGCACGGCCCGGGGCGGGGCGGGGCAGGGCGGGGCACGGAGCGGGGCGATGGGGGGCACGGGGCGGGGCGATGCGGGGCGGAGCGGGGGGGCGGCCCCAGGCACTGCAGCCCACGGGTAGGATACAGCCCGGTGCAGTGCGGGACACAGCCTGGGGCACGGAGACAGACACAGCAGGGCACGGCCAGGGACACAGCAGGTCCCGGCCGGAGCAGGCAGGCGGACACTGGCCATGCCCATGCCCTGAGCCATCCGATGGCCTGGTTGTGCCCTGCCTGGGCGGGCAGTGCCCTCCTGCCCCGCACCCTTGCCTGCTTCCCGCTCCCTGTTACTCATCACTTGCTGCAACCACCGGAGCTAAACCAGGACTGCTTTTATTGTGCTTGGGTTGGGGCGGTGATGCCCAACCCAGTGCCAGCTGAGAAACGCAACACATCCGCTTTTCATTGTGCATAATTAAATAAAGAATACAATCAGCATTACTCTGGAGACGGCAAACTCTCCAGAAGCCCCCCCAAAATTCCCTCTTCATCCTCACAAACAGAACAAAGGCGAGAAAAACAAACCGGAGAGAAACCAGCACAGGACACACTCAGCATGGTAACTGTCCAGTTCCAGCAAGCTGCCTAATCTGATTCTGCTTATTAATAACAACCCCTGGGGTTGATGGAGCCTTTCCCTTTTTGCTTCCCCTTTTTCCTTTCCTTTTTTAATTAATGATGAAGAATTCCGCTTTTTCCCAAGCAAAGGTTCTGCATTATCCAGGAGTGATTCCATCAACCCCTGTGTGTTTCCTGCCTTGGCTGCAGTGGGATCTGGGCACTTTCCTTTCTCACAAGAGGGAGTTTCTATGGTTTGACTTTGCCGTTTCCGTGGGGTGAGGTGGGGCTGCGAATCAGCGCTGAATCAGAAGATGAGTGAGAGGAATGGGTAACTTAACACTATAAACCATGCATTTCCTATTGCATCACCCCAAAAAGCCGCTTACATGCCAGGAAAAGTGGGGAAAACCATCCTTCCCTGCTGCCAAAGGCCAAAGGCCCGTAGTGGACGAGCTGCTCACACCTTCTTCAGGTCCTCGGGGCCGAAGGAGAGCGGCAGCAGCTCCTCCAGCCTCTTGACGATATAGGTGCCATCCGCTTTGGTCAGGTAGACATCCCAGTCCTTGCCAAACTGGAGGAGAACAGGAGGGAGAAGTGCCCAATGTGAAACTGTGCTTCTTCCTTAAGTTATTGAATTTTTACAGGGTTTGTGGGGAGCACCCTCACTCTAATGCATGTATTTTTGGGGTGGTTTGTCAGCATCACCTTCCCCAGGGGTATTTTGGGCTCAGATCCCGTGGGTTTGTCCCCTCCAGGGTGAATGCCAGTGCCTCTGAACCTGCCAAATCCAGCCTCCAAGCTGAGCCCCGTGACCCATTAAATATTAACCACCCAAAACCAGTAACAGGGTCCTCCCCAGGGAGGAGGAAGGCAAGAACAGGATGACTCCACGGAGCTCAGTTTTTGCAGGAAAAAAGCCCTGTTTTCAGCCTTGCCAGAGCTGGGATGACAGCTGTGGGGTCAAACTGCACCTGGCAGCTCCAGGGAGGAATAAAAAGCCCTGGGGAGGGCAAGTTAATGGATTACCACGGGCACCCGCCCTTGTGGGACATGCAGAAACACCCCTTTCCCAGTGAATAGTGCAATTTGAGGTGCCCAGAGTACCTCAGGATGGGGATGGGGGATGGAAACCTCCCCTGTTTGCACCTTTGGGTGTTTTGGGGGGAGATGCGGGGTTCAGGAGATGGTTGGGGTCAGGGGATGTCAGGGGATGCTGGGGGCCAGGGGATGCTGGAGCTCAGGAGATACCAGGGGCCAGGAGATGCTGGGGGCCAGGAGATGCTGGGGGTCAGGGGATGTCAGGGGATTCTGGGGGTCAAGGGATACTGGAGGTCAGGAGATGCTGGGGGTCAGGAGATGCTGGGGATCAGGAGATGCCAGGGGTCAGGAGATGTGGGGGGACAGGAAACACAAGGAAACACGGGGCCCCCACATGACCTGTCACCTCTCTCATCACTTGTCTGCAGGCACCACAGGGTGTGATGAAGTCGTCCCCCATGTCACTGCCAAAAGATAAGGGCACAGAGCTCAGTCCCAGGTTGGAGCGGGGAGAACTGCTGCAGAAGACCTTTGTGCACCAATAAGAGCCATGACAGATTGCCCCCCGCCACCCCACCCCCCCCACCAGTTCCTCAAAAAACCCCATGCAAAAAACCTGCCTTCCCCCCAAAAAACCCATGTGGGCTGCTGCAGGGGAAGCTGCCCTGTGGGCATGGAGGGGATTCTGCTGACCCCCCCAGCCCACCCCTTGCCGTGACAGCTTTCCGCACACCTGTACCTGGCAATGGCCATGGCCCTGAAGCTGGTGTGCCCCTCTGAGATGGCTTTCTGGATGGCGGTGCGTTCGGCGCAGACCCCCAGGCTGTAGCAGGCATTCTCCACATTGCACCCTGCGGAAAAGCCCCTGGGACCTGCTCAGTCACCCCAGACCCCAGCCAACTTCCCTCCGGGTGATTTTCCAGGGGGACATTTAGCAAAGAAAAGTCATTTAACACCCACTCCCCGTCTCCCATCAACAGATGCCCCACTTCCCCTATTTATTTCCCAGATTTTCCCACCCGCCGCAGTCTTGGCTCACTCTGGGATGGCATCTGCCAAGAAGTGTCCGGGGCAGAGGACCAACACCGTGCGCCAAATCCATGCACCCCCACGCACAAGCCAAAACCTTGCAGAGGAGAACCCCAAAACCCAAAGAGAAGGGGTGTCACGCGACCCCAGCTTACCGGAAAAGATCTCCCCGCCGGCGGTGAGCAGTGCGGCGCCCACCGGGAAGCGGCTGTAGGGGCAATAGGCACAGTTTTTGGCCTCCTGGCTACGGCGCAGCAGAAGCTGCAGGTGCTCACCCTGGGGACGGCCTGGGGGGGCAGCGGGGGCCGGGTGCTGCCTGTCACCCTCCATGCCTGCACCTGCCTGCCCTGCCCGCTGACGCTGCAGTTAAATATTTCCTCGCTTGGAAAAAATAGGCTGGCCAGCCCCAACGGGATAACGCCCCGGTGTGTGGCTGAATCCTGGAAAGCATCCCTGGGGGGCAGCTCTAACCCCACCAAAGCATCACACTCGTGGGGGGGTCCCATGTCCCCTCCCTGCTCGCTGACTCATTTTTTTCTTCCTACTTCTCCCTTTGTTGTTGTTGGGTTGTTGTTTGTTTTTACTCTCCTTCTTTCTCTAGTCCCAGCACAGTGTTTTTCCGCCACCGCCTTGGCCAGTTTGCTTTTCTTCCTGTCCAGTTGAAAACTGGTTGCGCAGCTCCAGGAGAAAATGTCATTAAATGACTGCCGGTGTGAGTGGGGTTGTCTTGGGAGGAGGGGGGGGGGGGGAACCAACAGCTCCTGATCAGCGAGATCGAAAGAAATACATTAATTTCACTGCAAACAGAATAAATAAATCAATCACTTTCCCTCCCCTGGGTCTTTTAACTGCCAGCTACGAGGCAGAGGGGAAAAGCTGGGTGAAAACAGAGGTGATGAAAGCTCCTTTTGGGATGCCCTCATCCTGCGCTCAAGCTTAAACTTGGTTTGGATTGTGCTGCTGTGGGAATTGGCCCACGCAGGGTAAAGGGCTCCCGGGAATCTGAGCTGATCAGCAAACTGCTCTTTAATTAAAGATCTCTCTTTTATTCACCTTGCTGGAGGAGCTCAATGCCCCATTTTCCAGCTGCAAGGATGGATGTCACAGCCTCTGTTCATTTATCACTGGGATTTTTGTCCGGTTTGCTGGATTTTGGGAGGGTTTTGACCTTACCCACCTGTTTTGCCAGCAAATCTTGGCGCTGGGTCACCGCTATCCACCCACAACAGTCTGGGACATGGTACCTGAATTGGCAGCAGCCTCTGATGTAGTGTAAACACCAGGAGCTGGGAATAGAGGAAGAACACCATGGGCACCCCAAGGAACCAAAATTGGGATTCTGAGATCAGTATTATCCCTTGTGCTGTGCAGATGCTTGTTCACCCTGGAACCTAATGATGACAGCTACTTATAAGGGCAGCTGGTGAAGGCAACAGGCAGCCAGAGGAGGGATTGGCAGTGCTGAATCAGCTCTGTGCTCTTTTTTTCAGCTTTCAAAGTGCAAATCCTGTTTGTTTTCCCATCCCAAATGAGCTGCAGGTGCTCCCATGCCCCCCCACCCTGTTACGCAGTGTAAAAGAAAAGGAAAACCAGCCCCAGGGCAGCTGGTGGGAGGCACTGGGAGACCCTTCTCCTAAATAATGTGGGGTTTATAAAGAAATGAGCTTTCAGGGAGGGTTTAAAACTGTCCGGTTGATATGAACATATGAACACCAAGCAATTAAATAAAGAACCTGTGCCACAGAAGTAACGAGAGATTGTTTTGGGTTGGTGTAGCAAGGGTTGGGGGGGGGGGGGGTCCTGCAAAGTGAGGGTTCTGCGAGAAGCTGCTGGGAGCTGCCCTCAGGTCTTACAGAGCCAGTACCAACCGGCTCAAGGCTGGACACGCTGCTGACCAACACCAAGCCCATCAGCAATGATGGCAGCACCATCATCACCCCAGCAACGATGAGGAGCAGAGACCCCACCTGCAGCCCATGGAGAGGCCCCACACTGGAGTTGGGGGACACAAATGGAAGACACTGTGACACACATTGGAACAAGCTCCTGGCAGGACCTGCAGCCCATGGGGAGAGATAGGCACACGCCAGAGCAGGTTTGCTGGGAGGGCTTGTGACCCCATGAGGGACCAGGCTGGAGCAGTCTGGGCCTGAGAGACATTCCGTGATTTATGACTGCACCCCATAGCAGTGACCCACGCTGGGGCAGCTGGGGCAGAGCTGAAGCCCTGTGGGAAAGGACTTAGGTTGGGGAAGTTCGTGGAGGACTATCGTCATGGGTGGGACCCCACAGTGCAGCAGGGGAAGGGTGTGTGGGATGAATGACCCCCCGAGGTCAAGATGGCAACCAATTCATGAGGAACTGACCTAAACCCCCATTCCCATCTGCCCCTGTGACATCTCAGGGGCAAAAGGGAGAGAAGTAATGAATAAAGCTGAGCTCAGGAAGAAGTAGGGGGCTGGGTGGTGGTGTGTGTGTTTTAATATCTGGTTTTATATCTCATTATCCTGCTCTGATTCCATTGGTAACAAATTAAAATAAGTTCCCCTAGTGACTCCGCTTTGCCTGTGACTAACTGGTGAGCAATCTCCCCATGTCCCCACCTCGACCCACCAGCATCTGGTTCTCCCTCCTCTCCCCCATCCAGCTAAGGAGACAGTGGGGTGACAGAGTGGTTTTGGGGAGTTCCCAGCCAGGATCAGCCCCCCCACCCCTCCCCACAGCGACCAAAAGGCCGCTGTGGATAGAAACCTTCCTCATCTGCACTAAATCCCTAATTACCATCTCCCCCAAAACCATCCTCATGCCGGGAGCAAACCCCACAGCCCCAACTGCAGCAGAAAAGCCGAAACCCACACAAACTCCCACAGATTTTTATTATTTTGGCTGCAAAACCACTACGAGGACTGTCTAGGCCGCGGTGGAGTGAGAAGCAAGGTCGGTGCTGCCTGCCTGCCTGCAGAGCAGCTATTTTAAGGTTGTGGTTGCTTTGCTCAAACCACAGAAAAACTGGGAAGCTGATGGGAAATGGCTTCCTGCTCCCTGCAACACCCCGCTTGGGTTTTCCTCCCCGAATGGATTAAAACTGGTGGCAAACGCTGTTATTTTATCCCTTTCTCCTCCCTGGTTTTCAAACCTGAGGCAGCCTGAGCATCTTTGTGTGTCCCCAAGCCTGGAGAGGTGGGGGGGAGCAGGAGGGTGGTCTCCCCTCTGCACCCACAAGAACCCCCAGATGGTCAAAAAGAAAAGGTAGAAATTAGGGTTTAGATGAAGGAGCTGAATCCCAAACAGCCTCAGACAGGGTCACAGACACCCTGCAGCACTCCCCAAAAATCCTTTCCCCCTCTCCCTCCTCCCAGGGATGCTCCTCAGAATTGGGATTTCATTTTCCCCATTGAGAAGCTGTTCCAGGACTCCGACCAGAGTTAGAAGCAACAGGTTAAAAGCTCAGCCCAAGACAGGGCACGTGGCTGGTTTGGAAACAGCGTGGGAAAACAGGGTGCTGGAGGAAAACCTGCCAGTGAACCAGCAGGATGCCCAAACCCCAGTGCACCCCCTCATGCAATGCTCAGGTTTGGGGGCCAAACCCTTTCTTTCCTCATGGGGGGTGAGGAGCCAATGTCGACCCTCACAAAAATCATCCTCCCAAGATCCTGCCTTGATTTCCCCATCATCCCCCACCCCCGCACACCCTCCATGCATGTGGGCTTTGGATTTGAGGGGAGGCAGGGGAGGATGTGCGTGTGTGTGCACGCGTGGGGGGGGTCTCTACATTCCCGGCATCTTGATTCCTGTGCCTGAGCGTGAACCGAGCGCGTGTCCGCCAGCGGCTCACCCGCGTGCTCGGGACCGGGGCGACGCGGCGTCGCGGGGAGGTGGAGCAGCCCACGGAGGGAGCTGCATCCCCGCAGCAGCAGCAGCCGCCGTTCCCGCAGCAGGCGCAGGCGGCAGCCAGAACGCATCGGCTCTTCAGCCAAGCTGCTCCGCATCCTCCGTGGGCAGACAGCGCGTCAGATACAGCAACTGCATCCCACCGTGCTGGGGTAGGGGCATCATCCCCCCCACCCCGGGGTGGGGGGGGTGGGTGTGTGTGTGCAGGGATATCCCCCCTCCCCAGCTAGCTTTTGGGGTGAAGGGTGGTGGTTGTGGTGGCGGGGGGGAAGAGCCATCTGCTCGCAAGGGGGTCTGCGGGGGACGTTGCGGAGGGGCCGGGATTAGCCAAAGCGTGCGGGGTGGCCGGAGGGGGCCCCTCGGCGGAGCGGAGATGCTGCCTTGGCGCCGGAGCAAGTTTGTGCTGGTGGAAAACGAACATAAGTGCAAAGGCAAGAGCCTGGGGCCAGGGCTGAGCTACGCTGCGCTGCTGGCCGGTTTCCTGCGCTCCTGCCCGGACCTGCTGCCCGACTGCCCGCTCGAACGGCTGGGCAGCGTCTTTCGCGGCAAACGCCAGAAAGTGGAGCTGAACAAGGAGGACCCGACGTACACGGTGCGGTACCTGGGCAATGCCGTCACCCTGCACGCCAAAGGCGAGGGCTGCACCGAGGAAGCAGTGGGCAAGATCTGGGCTAAAAGCGAGGCGGGGGCTGGCGGCGCCAAGATGAAGCTGACGTTGGGACCCCAAGGTATCCGTATGACCCCCTGTGAGAAGGGAGCCCGCCGGCCGGGCCACGCGTACCTCCTGCACCGCATCACCTACTGCGCCGCCGATCACCGGCACCCCAAGGTCTTCGCCTGGGTTTACAGGCACCAGGTGAAGAACAAGGCGGTGGTGCTGCGCTGCCATGCCGTCCTGGTCTCCAAAGCCGACAAGGCGCGCGCCATGGCCCTGCTCCTCTACCAGACCTCTGCCTCTGCCTTCAACGAGTTCAAGCGGCTCAAGAGGCAGAACGATTTCCGCCATGTCCAGCAGCAGCTCCTAGGTGACACCATCGTGCCCTTGGTGCCCCTCCGCAGGCTGCTCAATGCCAAGTGTCCCTACCGCCCGCCCGCCGAGAGAGCCCGCTGTGCCCCCCGCCTCAGCTCCATCCTGGAGGAGGAGGAGGAGGAGGCCTTCGGCACCGGGGCACCGTTGGGAGATGGCAGCCCCGGTGAGCTCGCTGCCGTGCTGAGGCTGGCCAGGGAGATGCGGGGGTGCAGCCTGCGTAGCCCCCGGCCCCCAACGTGCTGAGCAGTGGCGGGTCACCCAGTTCAACCCATTTCGGGGATGAGGTGTCCTCCCTGCACCCCAAACTGAGCTTGGACCTTCCTCGGGGATGAATGTGGATGAGACAGTGGCTTTGTTCGCAAGGAAGATCCCTGGGGTGGGGGTATGCACCCTGAGGACCCACGGCCCCCTCACCCCCCCCCATGAACCCACTCCCATGGGTGGCCATAATAAAGTTAATGTCTGGTGTAATGGTGTCTGTGTCTCA
The DNA here is from genome assembly GCF_964237585.1 of Gallinula chloropus. Classification (NCBI taxonomy): domain Eukaryota; kingdom Metazoa; phylum Chordata; class Aves; order Gruiformes; family Rallidae; genus Gallinula; species Gallinula chloropus. Next base: position 8,750,139 of record NC_140108.1, on the reverse strand, counting down.
CCCGGACCAAGCCCTGGCAAACGGGAGATGGAGAGTTAAGCTCGGCATTAAGTCAGTGTGGGGGGGTTCTACCGGAATTATCCCTGGCAGGGGATGTGAAACTTGGGGGGAGATGCTGTGGGGTGCTGGGCACCCTCCCTGCGGCACTGAGGGCTGGTGAGAGCTGCTCTGCGTAGCCATGGCAACTCGGTTTTTTAAATATAGATCTGGGGGGGTGGCACAAGGCCGCAGCACCAGGGAGGCTGAGATGGGGGTTTTGTCCCTCAGACCCCCCCTAAAGAGTGGGGCTTGGCTGCAGCCCCCCTTTTGCCCACCAGCAACAGTGCTGTGGCCCTGAGCAGCAATAATTCACCCCAAATTGCTGGGTTTTCCCTCCCATTTTGCTGCTTCCCCAGAATGCGCAGTGGCAGGGGATAGGTGGGGGGGAGGCAGGGTCTGGTATGTGTTTGTGTCGGCCCCGCCCCCCCTCCCCAGCACAGGGCTGCAACTGAACAGGGGGGGGCAGGAGATGGACACCACAAAACGGGCTGGGGGCTGTGACCCCATGTTGAGCCGTGCCCTCACAATGTGGATGCTCTTTCAGGGCCGTGGGGTGCTGCTGCCCCACACCCAGGGAAGGGGTGTAAATCCCGCCCCCCCCCCAAACACTACAGGGATGGGGTTTGGGTAGATCCTCTCTCCCCACTCATGGGGGGTACATTTTGGCCTAACACACCTCAGGTTTAGCGGGAAGCAGGGCTTCGGGCTGGGGGCGGTGTGTGGAGCTCCAATGTACCCCTTCTGCCCCGGGGTCACTGGTGGAGGCGTTGGAGCTGCATCCAACCCCCAGGGCATCGGGGGCATTCGGATTTGGGCGCTGCTACAGACATCCTGGGGCGGGGGGAGCTGGGATTCGGGCTAACCCCTCTCCCGGGCCCGCGGGAGGGGGATTAGCCCAAATCTCAGCCCCCCGCCCCCGCCCCCCCGCCGTAGCTTCCCCCAAAGGCCCCGGGGTAGGAAGGGAGGGGGGAATGCCGGAAGACCTCCTCTCTATGATCACTGCGCCTGCTGCCAGAGCGTCGTAGTTTTGCGTCATCAGTAGGCGCCGGACGAGCTGTTGCCGCGGTAACGGCGGGGCAGCGGTGGGGATGGAGGGCGGCGGGCGACCCTCGGCCGCGCAGGCCGTGTTGCTGGCCGCCAGCACCGCCCTGACCGCCCTGCTCTACTCCGTCTACCGGCAGAAGGCCCGCGTCGCCCGCGGCCTGGAGGTGAGCGCCAGGGTACCCGGGCTGGTGGGGACGTGGCACAGGGCCTGGACCGCGGCCTTGTCCCGTCGGCTCAGCCCCGGCCTCCCGTTTCTCCCCGCAGGGCGCCAGGAGGGTCCAGCTGGACGGGGACCTGCGGGCGGTGCTGCTGGAGGCCCCGGGGCGCTGCGTCCCCTACGCAGTCATCGAAGGTAGCTCCCCAAGGGGTCGGTCTGGGGTCTGGTCTTGTTTAACGTCTTCATGGATGACCTCGATGAGGGAAGAGTGCCCGCCCTCAGCAAGTACCTGATGATCCGAAGCCGGGAGGCGTGGCTGACACGCAGGACACTGCGCTGCCGTCCAGTGAGGCCTGGACAGGCTGGAGAGCTGGGCGGGGAGGAACCAGATGGGGTTTGATAAAAGCAAGTGTAGAGTCTGGCACCTGGAAGGAATAACTGCTGGAATCAGGACAGGCTGGGGGTGAGCTGTTGGAGAGGAGCTCTGTGGAGAAGGACCTGGGGGTGGTGGTGGGTGACAGGTTGGCCATGAACCAGCAGGGACCCCCAGGGGACAAGAAGGTTGATGGGATCCTGGGAGCATTAAAAGGAGTGTGGCCAGCAGGTCGAAGGAGGGGATCCTCCCCGTCTGCTCTGCCCTGGTCAGGCCCCACTGGAGTGTTGTGTCCAGTTCTGGGCTCCCGGGTACAAAAAAGACAGGGATCTCCTGGAGAGAGTCCAGAGGAGGGGGACAAAGATGATTAAGACCCAGAGCATCTCCCCTGTGAGGAAAGGCTGAGTGAGCTGGGGCTGTTCAGCCTTGAGAAAAGGAGACTGAGAGGGGATCTGATCAGTGGTTATCAATATCTGAAGTGTGGGACATGGGGAAATGGCCAGCCTCTTCTCAGTGTCTGTGGGGACAGGACAAGGGCCGATGGCCTCAAGTTGGAGCACAGGAAGTTCCACACTAATATGTGGAAGAACTTCTTCCCAGGGAGGGTGAGGGAGCCCTGGGACAGGCTGCCCAGGGAGTGTGGAGTCTCGTTCTCTGGAGAGATTCCAGCCCCGTCTGGACACCGACCTGTGTGCCCTGTCCTAGGGACCCTGCTTTGGCAGGGGGTTGTACTCAATGAGCTCTGGAGGTCCCTTCCAACCCCTACAATTCTGTGATTCTGTAGGGGCAGGGCCGAAAGTGGGGAGCAGGGGGTGATGGGGTCATGTCCCCACTCCACCCTCTAGCCACCCTCTTGCCGGGTGGGTTTCATCCCCAGCCCCGCGGTTCTGCCCCCCAGCAGCTCATCTCCCCTGCTGTTGGGCAGTCATTGGCTATCCTGACACGAGCACAGAACACTAGTTCTTGGCTCTGCAGGCTCCCCATCCGTTCACACTTGCTGTAGGGCAATAAACAGAGCGGGAGATTAATGAGCCCCTTGGATTTGTCTTCTCAGGCGTGGTGCGGTCCGTGAAGGAGACCCTGAGCAGCCAGTTTGTGGAGAACTGCAAGGGTGTCGTTCAGAGGCTGACGCTGCAGGAGCATAAGATGGTGTGGAACCGAACAACCCACCTCTGGTACGTGCCTGGCCCCCACGAACATCTGTCAGGGTTTCAGATCACCTGAGGTGCCCTCAGAGGGGCATGTGACGGGCAGCTGTACCCCGAAATGGTGGGTGACCCCAGGCAGCACTTCCTGGCTGGCCTCGGGGGGATCACTCACACTTGCGTTTGTTTTATCCCCTTCTCCTTCCCCAGGAACGACTATGAGAAGATCATCCACCAAAGAACCAACACCACCCCCTTCGACCTGGTCCCGCAGGACGAAGGCGCCAGTGTCACCGTCAGGGTGATGAAGCCCCTGGACGCCACTGAGCTCAGCCTGGAGACGGTGTATGAGAAATTCCACCCCTCTGTCCAGTCCTTCACCGACGTCATCGGCCACTACATCAGCGGCGAGCGCCCTAAGGGCATCCAGGAGACCGAGCAGATGCTGAAGGTGGGCACAGCGCTGACAGGGGTGGGAGAGCTCGTCCTGGATAACACCACCATCAAGCTGCAGCCCCCGAAGCAGGGCATGCCCTACTACCTCAGCACCATGGATTTCCACTCCTTGCTGCAGAAACAAGAATCCAACGTCCGCTTCTGGAAAATCCTCACCCTCTTTTTTGGTTTTGCCACCTGTGCCATCCTCTTCTTCATCCTACGGAAACAATACCGGCACCACCGTGAGAGGCAGCACCTCAAGCAGATGCGGGATGAATTTCGACAGGCCCAGGAGCGCCTGATGCACAATGTGAAGGTGGAGGGTGGAGAGACACTCAAAAACGCTTGTGTCATCTGCCTGAGCAGCCCCAAATCCTGTGTCTTCCTGGAGTGCGGGCACGTCTGCTCCTGCAGAGAGTGCTACCGTGCTCTGCCTGAGCCCAAGTGCTGCCCGATCTGCCGGCAGGCCATCGCCAGGGTGGTTCCCTTGTACAACAGCTAAACTCCTGTGGGTGGTGGGGTGGGAGGATTTTGGTGTGAAAGCTGCCTCTCGTTGGGGACGTGGGGGGTGTATTTCTTGCCTTGCTGCTTGGGTGGTTGATTTTGGGGAAGGGGAGGGAGTTTGAGTGAGCGGGGTGCTTCGACTGGGGTGCAGAGATGGGTCTTAAAAGGCGACAGTCCAGCTGATCCAGGCTTACATCACGCTCTGGAGGGGTTTTTTATTGGGGGGGCGGAGAGGGGAGGAAAGGAGGAGCCTTTGTAAAGCGGGTGGTGCTCAGCTGGGAGACGTGGTGTCAAGCTCTTGTGTTAAGAGCTCACGTCTTGGGCTTTGCATCGTGGTTTATGGAGAGAAAAAATCCCCACCAAGATAAAATAAGAGAGATGTGTTATGGTTTGTTTGACGCTGCAGAATTTAGCTGACACTGTCACCAGGGACTGATGGAGTAGGGTGGGCTTTTAGAGAGCTTGGGGAGGCGAGGGGGAGCTTTGTGTGAATTTAAGTATTGCTGGCAGCATGAGTGTGTGCCCGTGTCACGCCAGAGCGGGGAGCTAAAAACACGGCGGCTGATTGTGCTTGGCTTGAGCCGGGGTAGAGACTGGGAGGTGAAGTAATAAATGGATGGAAAGGGGCGGTAATGGGACCCCAAGGGGGTTAATGGGACCCCAAGGTGGGTGACAGGACCTGCTGCCCTTCTTCGGATGAAGCCGACACCCCTCACGACAGACACCAGTGTCCCTGGGGCTGTAGCTCAGGTGATCACCCCCATCAAACCTTCCCACACAAAAGGAAAATTCCCTTCCCTGAATCCTGTTCTGCCAGGAATGCCGTGGGGTGACCCCGCCCGAGAGGGTTAACAAACCTTCGTTACTGCTTTTTTTCATTAGCTGCTGAGGGTGCCGTTTGCATGTGGAGAAACACGGGGGGGGGGGGGGTGGGGGGTGGGGAGCCCCTGTTTGGGGAGCCTGGAGTTGAAATAGTCAAAACTCTGTGGGACTGAAGCAGCTCCTGGGGTTCGGGGGGAGACCCCGCTCCCCGTCCGATGCCTCCCAGGCCAGCAGAGCCAGTCACATTCCCCCGGGGTGAGGGGCTGCGCTGAATAATAAACAGTTTTTCCATTGGCTGCCAGGAAAAAGGGGGAATTTAACAAGGAACCGGGTTGTTTCCTCGTTAAACGTTAACGAGAGCGGGCGGACAGCGTCCGAAGGCCACTTGGAGCAGGGCCTGGGGCAGCCCCGCACCGGGAAGGGTCGCATCCAGCCCAGCCCGGCTGTAGATGGCGGTGGCTGCCCGACGCAGCGAGGCTGCCTTGCCTGCGCGCTGCCTGCCTGCTCCCTGCCTGCCAGCGGGAAAAGCCAGAATCCCAATGGGAAAAGCAGGGATCCAGCCGGCTGGCAGAGGCATCCCTCCTCTCCCCATGCAGTTATCGTCGTGCCCTGCCCTTGGTGCCCTCCTGCTGCTCCTGGAAAAGGGGAAAACACAAAAATCCCCTTTTATCAGGAGCTCAAAGTGCATCGTGGGAGAAAACCCAACCCCACAACAAGGAGAAGAAGCACCCAAGACTTTCCCAAGGGATTGGCTCTGCCAAACATCCTCCCTCCAGCGGGGATTTCACAGCCGGCCCAGCAGAGACCCCGTCTCCTTCCCTTAAAACCAATTTCCTGCTGTAAAACTCATTTAGATGATTATTTTTTGGGGTTCAGCCGTTGTTCCCTGTACTGCAAAAAGGCTTCGCCTCTCCGCCCCCGGCTGCAGCTTCCTGGGGACCAACCACCTCCAAAAAGCCCCATCCCCTCGATGGGGACAGCGGGGAGGTGTCATCCCCCCCACCCCAGCAGCTGGGCGCGACCTCAAGCACCGACATTTTCCCTGGGGAGCGGAGCCGTCACGCAAAGCCTAAAAATACCCTTTGGGGGGGCTGTGCTTCCCCCGTTACCTTTCGCCTCCTGTTTCCAAGCTTTTCCCCCGTGATACCTCGGGTGTAGACGCAACCTTATGTAAGGAGCTGACAGCTCGGGGGTGTGCAGGAGAGCGGCTGGCGCAGCTCCAGGAGCTGAGGGTTTCAGCAATTGAGGGGCTGGGAGATGGGAGCAGTGTTGGGGCAGCGTGCCCTGGGCCCAGCATCGCAGGGAGCCCCGTCCTGCCCATGTCCCTGTCCTACTCGGCCCCAAAATGAGCCAGGCTGTTGCTCCCCAAGATGCCATAACCCAGCCTTGTGCAAATGGGGGGGGGTTTGTCACCCTCCTCACTGTCTGTCCATCCATCCCCCCCACAACTCTGCTGTGCAGGGGATGCAGCGGGGGTGCTGAACCCTGCCACACACCTGTGGACTTCCCCAAAATGATAGCCCCACCCTTCCCTGCTGGGCCTGGTTCACTTTGCTGGGTAATAACCCCACTGACCTGCACTGCTGCATCGTCACCATGGGGAAAACCCCACAGACAGCTCACTGTGACCCAAAAGCCCCCCACAGTCCCCCAGGGAAGGCCTGTGCAGGGACATGAGCTTGCCCAGACCAGCTCCCCACCTTGCAGCACCCCACGAAGAGCCAGAGGCCCCACGATGGCTCATTTCTGCTGGGCTCCGCAGGCCAGATGTGGGGCTGAGCCCACGGTCCTGGAGGCAGGCACTGGACTTCCCAGAGGTGGCTGTGGGGCAGCCTGAGCTCACCGGGGGTTACTGTGGGGCAGCTCCAGTCTCTGCAGAGATGCTGTAGGACAGCTTGAAGCTCCCCAAGGAGGCTGTGGGGCAGCTCCAGTGTTCCCAGGGATGCTGCAGGGCAGCTGTGAGCTCCTTGGGGATATTCTGGGGTAGCTCTAAGCTCCCCAGAGGCAGCTGTGGGGAAGCTCCTGGCTCACTGGAGCTTACTGTGGGGCAGCTCCAGTGTCTACAGAGATGGTCTAGGGCACCTCCGGGGTCCCTAGGGCTGCTGCAGGCCTCACCGGAGATGTTCTGGGGCAGCTCTGGGGCCACTTTGGGTTCCCCAGGCACACTGCTGGACTCCCCCGGGTTACTCTAGGGCAGCTTCACGCTGCCCAGAGGCGTCCGTGGGACAGCTCCGGACTCCTCGGGGCTGCTGCGGAGCCCGCCCGTGGGGCAGCCCCGGGGATCCCCGGGGTGCGTGGGGCAGCCCGCCGGGGGCGGTGCCGTTGCCGGGGGCCGTGCCGCTCCCGCCCCGTCCCTCCCGGTCCCGCCCCCCGCTCCTCTATCGCCGCCGCCGCCGGAGCCGCCGCCGCAGCCGCGGAGCCGCCAGCAGCGCCGGGCCGGGCCGGGATGTGACGGGGCGGCCGCCCCGCGCCCCGCTGCGCCGCTGCCCCGGGCCCGCGGGCCCCGCGCCCCGGGAGGCTGTCGGGGGGCGGCGGCGGCGGCGGGCCCCCCCCCGCCGCCCCCATGTCGGAGGGGCCGCCCTACGGCGAGGGGCAGCTGGCGGGGGACGCGGCCGTGGGGCAGCTGCCCTTCCCCGTCCGCCTCCGTGGCCCCGACGGCCTCCTCGCCGGCGGGCAGGGCAAGCGGCCGCCCAAGCTGGGGCAGATCGGCCGCAGCAAGAGAGGTGGGTGCCGGCGGGGACGGGCGGCGGCGGGACCTGCCCCGGGGACGGGGCGCCGGGACCTGCCCCGGGATGCGGGGAACAGGGACCTTCCCCGGCATGCGGGGCGCCGGGACACGGGGAGCGTCCCCGGGGATGGGGCGCGGTGTCGGGCATCGCACACCGGGGTCGGGCATCTTCCCGGGATGCAGGACACCGGAAAGCATCCCCGGGGATGGTGGCACGGTGCGGCAGATCCCAGGGATGCTTCCGCGGGGATGCAGGACACCGGGGACGGTCCCCAGGGACGGGACACGCTGACCCGGCCTACCAGCGGGATGTCGGGCATCCCCCAGGGACCTTCCCGGGGTGTTGGGTGGCAGGGACCTTTCCTTGGGGGGCAGCGCATCGTGTTCCAAGCGCTTTCCCGGGGCGTAGGGCGGCAGGGATCTTCCCGGGGACGGGGCATCGTTCCCCGAGCTACAAGGGGTGAAGGGGCAACCCTCCCTCCTCCATCCCCCGGTGACTTTGCTGGGGTGTAGGTCCCTTCCATGGGGACAGGACACACTGTCCCGGCCGCCGCACAGGATGTCAGGTACCGGTACCACCCCCACCCCGCCCCGGCGCTTTGCAGCCAGCCACGACCGCCGGAGAACCCCCTAAACCCACCCCGGGGTGCCCAGCACCCAGGGGTGACCTTGGGCGAGGGGAACGCATCGGCAGCTTCTGCCTCCGTGTGATGTTTGGTTTGTCTGTCTGTCTTTCTGCTTTCCAGTGGTTATTGAAGACGATAGAATTGACGATGTGCTGCAGAACCTCTCGGAAAAAGCCCCTCCCGGTGTTTAGAGCCTCCCCGGGGACACTCGGCTGAATCCGGGGGGGGGGGGGGGGGGGGGGGGGTGGCCGGGGAGGGTCGGTTTACAATGGCACAGGTTATCGGCAAAAAATAACCCCAACCCACCCTCCCCTCAAGCCCCCCTCAACACCACCGCAGCGACCGAGCGAGCAGTTAGAGAGCCACCCTGGCCAGCCCGCAGTCCCACCGCACCGCAGCACGTCCTGCCCTCCATCCAGCAGCCGCGGAAGGGGAGGGCGGCGAGACAAAGCCCAGCGACAGATCAATATAGTAACGACAGGAAAAAATCGTAATGGGGGGGGAATTAATCACCTGCTCCAAAAAACCATCCAACTCCCCCTTCCCTGACACACCAACATGAGGGATGGAGGAGTCGTCGCCTCAGAATTCCACGTGGTTTCTTTTATCTCGGCCCAACGAACCTTGCGCCGCGCTCGATAGGGGGGTAAGAGGAAAGGGGGTCACAAAGGGAGGGAGTTGGGGGGGGGTGCAGGCAGCCCACTGGGGTCTCCCCCCCGTTCCCCATCCCTGGGCCAGGGTTGTTCCCAGCGGGCACCTTGTTTACATTATTTAATCCTGCAAAAAGGAATCTGGGCACTCGGCTGTACTGCGCTACCCCCTTCCTGGGGATGGGGGGGGGGGTGGTGTCTTTTTGGATGTTGATGTCTTTGGTTGTTGGGAAAAAATGCTATAAAATATATCTCTATATTTCATTTTAGTCACGTTTTAAGGTTCTCAAGGCAGGGACCAGGGGGAGGTGGGGAGGGGGTAGGGGAGGGGAGAGAAATCAAACTAAACTTTTCTAAAGGAAGGGCCCAGAGGAAGAATTGCTGGTTTATTTTTTAAAGCTTGTGTTTCTTGGTTGCTGTGAGCAAAAAGGGGCAGGGTTTATATGTATGGGGTGAGGGAGGGGAGGGCCACGCTCGGCTTTTCTAACTACCATGCAGTCTGTGGTGTGGGTGATCTTGGTTTGGTTTTAATCTCTTTTCTTTTTTATTTCTTATATTGTGGCAGTTTCCTCTCTTTAACAGTCTGTATTAAATATATATATAGATATATATCAACCACACACAATCTAATGTAATCACAAGAGTGCCAAACACTTGGAGATGCCGAAGGACAGCAATTCCCTCCTCGAGTCGAGCAGCGCTCGGAGTGGGGGGGGAGGGGGGTGTGTTTCTGCTCTTTCCAGGGCTCAGTCGATCTCTGGTGGGGTTTTCTTTGACTTCTCTTTTCTAACCTTTCTTTGGAACTGTTTTGCATGACACGTGGAAAGGGGAAAAAAGGGAAAAAGGGGGGAAAAAGAAAAAAAAAAGCAAAAAAAGGCAAAAAAAAGCCTCCCCTCTTGCGCGAGGACTCGGGTTCTTGTTTCTGTTTGCGACTCTGGAGACCTTAAGGCAGGTTTCCTTTCCTCCTTTTCTTAAATATTGTGTATGTTGCACTTCTATCCACTACACAGGGCTATTTCTGCGATGTCCAAATAAAGAGGAAAATGAAACAAAAAACGTGGGGGAAAAAAAACCAACCCAACAAAACCATCAAACCTATTTGTGGGGATCTGCCGTGCTTTCCTGCATGCTGCCGGGGCCCAGCGCCGCGAGCATCCCTCCCTGGCCACCCTAAATGATGCCAAAAATAACCATGGGGAACCTCGTTGGACCCCCCGACACCTCCCCTCCCATCATGACCAGGGTCATGGAGTGCCCTGAATAATTAATTATAATTAGTATTTATCTCTAGGATTTTGTTTCATAGGAAAATGCCACCGGGGTATAAATTTCCTGGGAAAATTCAACATGGGGTCCCAAAAACAGCTGGGGGGGGGACCCCAAAAAGCATCGGTCCCCTTCATTTCCCTTCATCCCCCCTCCCCTGTCCCCCATTGCCTCCCTCCCCACCCAACCCCGGCCCATTCCCTGTGACTGCCGCCACTGATTGTGTTCCGGGAGCGGGGTGACACTAATGAGCTGTTGCTGTCACCGAGGGCAGGGTGAAGCTCTGCGCTGGGGGAGGAAACCATCATGCCCGGGAAGTAGGATCCTGGGACGGGGTTTTAGGGCCAAGATAAATCACAGGCTGCAATAAAAGCAGCACAACACCTTGCAGAGCTGGGGCTGCCGTACCATGAGGGCCTTGGGGAGGGGATTGATTCATCTGGGGTCGGGCAGGGTGTCAGGGTTGCCCAAACCACCCCATTTTTGGGGTACCAAGGCCCCAAGAGCCAGCACAGTGCTCCCCTCCCCAGCACCCCGGCTGTTTATTTCTCCCTTTCTAACACACACTGCCGCTGGAGCACTCCCTTGGAAAATAAACCCAAACCCCCTGATTATCTTAAGGATTGGGGTTCCCCCCCCCCCCCACTCCTCAGCAGGTGCAGCTTCAAGGTCACAGTTGCTCAGGTCAGGCTCAGTGGATGTCTCCAACCCCTTGGCCCTGGGATTCTCTATTCTGAGAAACCCGATGCACCTGCAAAGCAGGAGATGGGCCTGGGGGAAGGGGTTCTCCCCCCCCAGTTTTTTTTTCTTGCCCCAAAGGCATCCAGACATGAACACAGAGAGGAGTGGGTACAGCCCACAGAGAAGCAGAGCCTCCTGCTGCCTGTAACATGCATCCCCACGGGCTGGATGCAGCCATTGGCACTTGGTGAATTAGCCTGACTGAAAAGCCCCCCCTGTTTCTGCACAACCCCGTGACCTACGGCTCTGCCAGACCTGGTAGCCTGCTTTCTCCTGTGCATCAAACCAAACACACGCACCACCCCTAAAAGCCAGGCCCCCAGCACCCCAAATGCTCCCCAAAACCCCCTGAGAATCCAGGAGAAGCCAGGGCTGAGCTGAGAAAGCCTGGAACTCACTCTGGGAGGTGGGGGAGGGGTGGGGGGGAGGAAGGGTGGGGAAGAGGGAAGGGTGAGAAAGGGAAGGGTGAGAAAGGGGAGGGAAGGGAGGCTGAAAGAAGAGGAGATTCTGCTAAATTATAAACCGCTCTTTTATATGCATCTTTCATGCACAGTGCATCAATAATGGAGCAGGAGAGCCCGGCGCGGCGTGAGCTCGCTTACAGGGAGGATGTGGGATGGAGGGGCACGAGGGGGCAGGAGGGATGGTGGGGATGTGCCCAAAGGGCCGAAGCAGGGATGCCGAGGCCGTGCATCGCTGGGAGATGATGTTCTGAAGGAGGATTTAAGGATTAAGCCAGCCACGGGGCAGGAGTTTATTGCATACATTATTTAACAGATGGCCCGACGCAGGCGGCCGGCTGCCTACGGTCTCCCCAGTGACCTTGGCCAGGAGATGCCAGGGCTGGGCAGGGAGCCTGGTGCCACCGTCGAGCTCTGGTTACAGGGATGGGAGAGAAAGAAAAGAAAACAAACAAAAAATAATCCCAGGGAGCTGGTACCCAGCAGCTTCGGTGCCAAATCTCCATGGAAACGGCAAAAAAACCCACCCAGCCCTGGCCCATATGGGCTGCTTGTTTTGGCAGTGGTGAGGGGAAGTGAGAAGAAAGGGGGGGGGGGGGGGAGAAAAAAGGGGGAGGGGAAAAAGGTGGGGGGAAGAAAAAAGGGGGGGAAGAAAAGGGGGGGAAATAGCTTTTTGCAGGTTTATTTATCAGAGGAAACTTGGCCCCTTTGGATGAAGTGGGGGTGCTGGAGGGATGAGCAAGGTGCAAAGGTCCTGGCAGCACCCAGCGTGCTTGTGAAATCCCACCCCCACCCCCAAACACACACTTTCCTCCCTCCTCCCCAGGGATTTTGGTGCTGGGGGGAGGCATTAGAACACTTGCTCCCCTCTGGCAAAGCCAGTCCCGGTCCCTCACACCCCAGAACTGGGGGGGTGGGGGATTTTTATCCATCCCTAAAAGCAGGTCATCCATACCCCAACATCAACCCTTCACATCACATAACCACCCCCCCCACCTCCGGGGACCACACTGGCCTTGAGGAGGTGGACTCAGTGCAATGGATGCCCAGTTTGGGGCTGCACCAGTACCCCCACTGCTCATTTCCCACATCCTCAGAGCAGTTTGCAATAACTCAGTGAAAAACATATCCTCCCCCCCCCCCCCCCCCCAAAAAAAAATGAACCCCAATTGAAGGCGGTGGGTTGTAGCCAGGGCGAAGCAGAGCACGGGGGAGCAGGCAACACCAGCACCACTCCCCACCCCCCCCCCCACCCCGAAAGGACACCCATGTAGCAACTGCCCAAAATAAATACTCTTCTAGGGTGTTTTTTTCCCCACCAAAACTAGGGCACCTTAAACTAGGGCAGCCCTCCCCTGCAAAGTGATTTATTTATCATGGGGGTGGGGGGGAGCGAGGAGGGACGGGGCGCGGGACGGGCTGCAGAGCGGCGTGTCCAGGGTAGGGATGCTCCATCCTGCCCCCCAGACACCACGTTTTTTGGGGAAGAAAATGGGGCCATTGGAAAAGGAAAAGATGAATTTTTAAAAAATAATAAAATAATAAATCACAATTGCTCCACAGAGGAAATTGTAGTGACCTTTGGGGGAGGGACAGACACACACACACACAAAATGGGTCAGTTTTGATTCTATCTCTTGGTCTGCTACGGTTTTCCTCACCACACCAGCAGCGTTCTGTGCCATGGCTCTGCCAGCATGGAACTGGGGGATGGCTAAAACCACAGAGGGAATTTGGACCTGCAGAAGAACTCTTTCCTCCCCCCACACTTGCCCCCTTCCTCCCCTAATTTTTAACCACAGGAGAAGAGCCCTGTTTCTCCCGGCATTGCCCATCCCTGGTGGGTGAGGGAGCTGGCCAAGGGGAATGTGGGGTGCAGTAGCCTCCCATGGGGTGCTCCCCCCCTCAAATTGGGCCTTTGGGGATTTATTTTATTTTTATTTTACATAATTTCCCTTTGGGTTTCGCCCCAGGAAAAGGGATGCTCCTAGTATGGACCCAGACAGCTGCTTGTTAGGGGAATTTTGGGGTGCCCCATCCCTGGGGTCTGTGTCCCACAGCCACTAGAGGCCACTGAGGCTTTGTGATCCCACCCCATTAATTCCTGTGGGACACCCGGATATCACATTACCACCCAAAAAGGCTAAATCCAAAAGGGGGGGACACCAAATAAACAAAATAATGCAGAGAGGCAGCAAAACTGCGGGAAAACAGAGCAGATCAGGGCTTGTCCCCAAGCTCCATCAGGATTTCTGGGCATCCCCTCCAAGCCAAACCTCCCAGAGCACTGGGAAGTGCTGCCAGCTCCCACTGCCCCGTATGCTGTATCTCTCTGGAGCGCTTGGAGGAGCCAGGCTCACTGGGAAGGGTCAAGCAGCCTCTCCAAAGGTGTGATGTTTCCCACCTTGGGAGAATCCTGGCAAACCCAAAGCCCAGCCAACCCCCCCCCCGCCACAGGCAGCCCCGCATGGAGCTTCCTGCCTCCCCAGGGTCCTTATTTTCTTTTAGCCTGGAGTCAGAATTTCTTGGATATTCTAAACAGCTGCTGCTAATGAGGACTAAGTGAAACATCAGACATCTTAATTTATAGGCTGCTCAAGGTGTCAAACTGTTGCATTACAATAACAAGTGGGAGACGCCTCACCAAAAAATGAGGGGGAAAAAAAACCCCTATGTAAGTTCCATTAGGAGCTAAACACAGCAACAGGGCACAGCAGCACTGACTCACAGGTTGTAAAAGACCTTTGAGATCGTTGAACCCAACCATTCCCATCCTATGCTAACTCTACCTGTCTGTTAAACACATCCAGGGTCAGTGACTCAGCCCCTCCCCGGGCAGCCTGTGCCACAGTCCCACAGCTCTGCCAGGGAAGAACTTTGCCCTCCCATCTGCTCTGACCCTGCCCTGGGGCAGCTTGAGCCCATTGCCCCTTGTCCCATCTCCTGTCCCCTGGCTGAAGAGACCATCGCCCACCTCTCTGCACCCTCCTGGCAGGGCAGGGGAGGTGGGGAGAAGGTCTCCCCTCAGCCTCCTCTTCTCCAGGCTCAACACCCCCAGCTCCCTCAGCTGCTCCTCAGAGGATTTGCCCTCCAGCCCCTTCCCCAGCCTGGTTGCCCTTCTCTGGACACACTCCAGGACCTCAATGTCCTTTTTGGAGTGAGGAGCCCAGAACTGGACCCAACACTCGAGGTGCAGCCTCACCAGTGCCCGGTACAGGGGCACAATTACTCAAACAAAACCCAAACCCAAGCAAAGTACCAGCTCCACAACCCTGCCAAGGTTTCCCCGGTTAAACAGTCAAGGTTTAGGGGAGGATTATTTCTTTTGGAGAGTGGAGATGCCCGCCTGACCACACACCTCACAGAATTGTAGGGGCTGGAAGGGATCTCCAGAGCTCATTGAGTCCCACCCCCTGCCCAAGCAGGGTCCCTAGGACAGGTTGGCATCCAGACCCGGCTGGAATCTCTCCAGAGGAGGAGACTCTACAGCCCCCACCCCCCCCCGGGCAGCCCTGTTCATGCCCCTCCCCGCCCCTGAACATCTCCACACCCTTGGCAGGCCAGTGAGGATCTCCGCTCCTTTCCCGGTGCTTCCCCAGTTCCCAGCCTCATCGGCCTTGGTAGGAGATTTCCTGATGGAGATTTTCTGTGACTGTTTCTCTCCCGGGTTCTGTTGGGGTGTGCCTGCAGCAGCAGTCACCAGCAATGTGGGTGACAGGCAGGAACCCAGAGGAATTTGGGCTCCCGGTCACGCTCTGGCATCGCGACCATTAACGCCTATTGCTTTTGTGGTGTCACACCAGTGGGAGCCCTGGCCTTTGAAGGCCTCAGTCTTACTGTTGGCTTTTAGGCTTTGTCCCACCCTGCTCACCCTTTCCCATGGAGCTGATGTGGATGAGTGAGTATGGGAAGAAGGGAGCAGAGCAGCTGCCGGGAGCATCTCCTGGGGTCCCTGGAGCACCTCCCAGGGTCCCTGGAGCATCTCCCAGGGGGGTCCGTGCCCATCTCCGAGCATCATCCCCTTCCCAGGGTGGTGGACAAAAAAAAATCAAGCCAAAACCCAAATTAGACAAAAAATCACCAAACCCCAGAACCAACCTCCCCCATCAAGCTGGGCACGTGATGTAACACCCCGAAATACCCAGCGGTGAGTCACGGTGCCGGGTGCTGAGATGGGGCCGATCCAGCTCTGACTCAGCGCGGCAGGCGCGGGCAGCTGGCGCGGGCTGTGTTTGTCCCCCCCCCCCAGCTCCCTGTTTCCCGTTTTTGCTACAAACACAAACAAATACGCCGTGACTCAGAGACACGCAGCGGGGTGCAGCCCACGGCACCCCTTCCTAACCCCCCCCCAGCATCCCCAAATCCCCAGTGGTGCCACGACGGCAGGGCCACACACGTTGGTGCCTTGCAAAAAGCCAGGCCTGGGGAGTAAGAAAGGGGCTTTTAATGCCTGTATTTGGGGGGGACACACAGCAACACAGGTATGCAGGAGGTCCTCACCGATGCCGCTGCAAGGAAGCCCATTGGATCTTCCAACCAGCTCCGACTAATGAGCATTTCCCCAGCTCAGCATTGTTTTACACCCGAAGCACCAACTCATTCCCAGCGGTCACAGCTGGAGGAAGCAGGTATGGAGCAGAGCCCCTGCCTGGAGCCGGCAGAGGTGATGGGATGAAGCCCTGTGCTCACCCCCACAGCATGGGGCAGTGGGTGCTGGTGGAGCTGGGATGAAGCTCAGCCCCCAGATGGATGCAATCCGGTCCCAACCCTTCCTGTAACATTCCCAGCGGGCTGGAAAACAGCAGGAGACAGGGAATATTTTGGAGGAGGTGCCTTTGGGAAGCTGCCACCAGGTTATTTTCACCAGATCCGGACAAATTCAGGCTGGGGGGGGGGGCGGGTTGGGGGGGAGAATCCCTTAGAGCAAACCAATGCTGGGTGCTGGGTAGAGTGGGGTGTGAGGTCTAGCACAGTGCAACGTCAAGCTGTGCGCTGGGTTCATCCACCTGGGATTCTCCCTGGCCAGGCTGAGCCCCAACCTCACGCCTAGATTAACGCGCTGTCTAAGGAAATGCAGGAGGACAGTTGCCCTGCACTGTGAGCAGGATGAGACCCTGGCAGCATCCTCAACTGGTTTCCATGGCAACCAGTTTAGCCCCAAATTGGCTGCGGGTGTGGGGGAGCAGGGGGACTTGGAGGAGGCTCAGACAGGCACCCAGCACAGTGAAACAATGGGGTTTAATTAAAAACCCCCAACTTTGCACCTTGGCACCCAGGAGCAGGTATGAGGGGAGGCTGAGGCTGCAATCAGGGACACCCACACCCTTCCAGTCCCATCCGGGGAGGTTTTGGGGAGGGTGCCCCTCATCGCACCCCCCCACACACATGTGAGCATCCCTCAGCACAGCTCCTGACCAGCCCATCGTCGGTGTCTCAGCCCTGTTCCAGCCAGAAGCGAAGAGCCGCAAGAGCCCAAAGCATCACCACCCCCCAGGAACAAACACACCTGGGGAGGGAGAGCCCAGGCTGGCACACAGATGCTCCCGGGTGTACGGATGCCTCCGGGCCCCGCAGCCGCCCACCCCCAGGCCCGCTGGCTGCAGCACAGTTACACAAGGCTCCCGGCGCTTGCATAACCCGCAGCAGCGTGTGCAGCTCCAAGGGAAGAGGAAAAGCGAGTGGGGACCAGAGTCCCACAGCCTGACCCCATCTTCTGCAGGGGAGTCCCGTGGGACCGTACCCAAGCGCGGCTCTGTGACACCCCGCAGCGTCACTGATCCCATCCCTTCACCAGCCTTCCTGTGGAGACCCAAAATTGGAGGAATTCAACCCACCCCAGTAGAAGGGCTGCCAAAAAAAACCCCAAAGCCAGAGAGCAGCATGCGAACCCCGGCCCTACAGCAGCCAATACTCACATGCTTCCCCTTCCAGCCCTCACAACAAGGGTGCCCCCTTGTTAGGGGGTAGAGGGGGTTCTTACACCTTTTAACCAAGCAGGAAGGGGTGCACGGGGGGGGGGGGGGCAGCACTTCATACGGTTCAGGCAGGCTGGGAGCAGTGTCGTGGGCTCACAGAGGCCTCTGCAGAGCAGCGGGGGGGGAAGCGAGCATCAGCCTTTGTCCCCAGCCCTCGCCCCAGGAAGGGGTAAACGCTGCCTTTAATCCAGGGTTCCAACAGCAACACAGGGATGCACTTGGCCAAAAGCCCCCAGGAATTTTGTACCCTCTTTACACACTGAAGCCATGCAGTTCCTACCTGTTGCAGGGCTTTGGCATCGGCTCATCCCATCAGCTCATGCAAGCACACAGTGAGAGAGCTGCGAGGAGCCACAGCCCCAACCAGACCATGTCTTCCAAGGGATTCACACCCTGTGACACAGCTATCATGCCTTGCAGGGGCCACATCCCACCACAGCGAGGTTTTGCCCCAACACCTTCCCATCCCCCATGAACCCATGTAAGCTCCTCAGCCCCTTTCCCGCATCCCGGGCTCTCCTGCCATGTGCACAGAGAGGGTTAATGCCAGGAAAAGCCAAGAAAACCCCAAAATAGCAAGCAGGGAGGGAGGGGAAGCTCACAAGACCTTTTGTTCGGCTTCTTGGTTTGGTTTAAGGATTTTACCGGTCAACGGCACCTTCTGAGAGGCTTGGGAGCATCTGTGTGCCAGCCTGGGCTCTCCTCAGTGACCCCCAGGTAGCGACGCTGGCTCCTTGCAGCACCAAGGAACAAATTTCCACCTCTCCCCCCCCCCCCCCCCCCTTCCTATCTCACATAAACTGGGAACAGCATCACCAGGGCTGCAGCCACCCCAAAACCTGAGCTCAAGGACACCCACGACTCCCCAGTGGGACCAGGCTCCCCAGAGTCACAGGCATGTGCTCACCCACAGCCCTTTTATTGCCTTCAGGATAAATAACCTGCAAACCCTCAGCACAGCTGTCCTGGGTGTGAGCAAGGGACAAAACACCCCCCAAAAGTGCCCCAACCCCAGGTACTAAAGAGCCCTGGGGGTGCACATTTAGGAGCTCCTGGGACTCCTCGCGTCCCTTTATCTGATGGGCAGGAGCCTCTGGATAGCCCTCCTCCTTCCTTGTGCCTGGGGTCTTCTCCCCCCCTCAATTTCTGAAGGTAGAGCCGGGCGAATGCAACCGATTGTGTAACATTTTGCCTCAAAAAGCTTCTTAAGCAGCCACATATTTCGATTGGATTTCCCTTGCCCCTCGCCGCTGATTACTGGAGTATTTATATATAAATAGAAGCTGTCTTCTCCGTAATCTGCTTGTTTCTCCTAATTAACTCGGGGCTGCTCAGCCCCTGGGTTTTGGCAGTGCCAGGATCCAGCGGCACCCAGTGAACCCCAATCTTCCCAATTTCCTTGGGAAACCACAGGAGATGCTTTTGTAGCTGGGTTCAAGGGAGCAAAGCCCTCCCAGCACCCTGAGGCTTGGGGGGGAAATAAAACACCCCACCAAACCCCATCTGTTCCCAAACTTTATGGGCTGAGCATCAGCCTCAGCATCCTCCTCAGCCACCCAGCCCCCCTGCTCTGGGGAGCACTCGAATGCAATCGCTATACCACACCTACCCCTACCCTCACGGAGCTTTCCCCTAAATTTATGGAAGGTCTCGATTCGTTAATTATTTTAATCATTATTACTCATCTTCACCCCCCCCTTCCCCTTCCTCCCCCCAAAAAACTTCATCCTGAGCCTGTCAATCACTTTAATAGCTGTTTACAACCTATCATCAAGTCTTGCATAACATCCACATGACTTTGCTCAGATGCCTCTGACACCCAAAAGCTGCCCGAGCTCTATTTCGGGAGCCATGAAGCCCACAGCACCACCCGGCTGCATTCCCTGCTGATGTACCCGAGCCCTGGGATGGGGGGGTGGAAAAAACCCCAACAAACAACCCATCCCCACACCAAAACAATTTTGGGGGGTAATGTGGTAATGTAAGCCAACCCCAGACTGCTCCCTGGCCCAGGTTTTGGGGCTGAGGGGTTGTTTGGGTGGCTGTGGACCCCTTCCCCAGCATCACAGGTAGATGTTACTCCGCTGTGTTTATCTGGAGACATCAGGAGGTAAATCCCCATACCCCCATTTGGAGCAGCCCTGGGCTGCTTTGCAGATGCTCTGCGGGGGCTGCACTGTGACCTCTGCCCCTCGCTATCCTTGGTGGTAAGTTGGGGGGAGCACACACAAAGCATGGAAATAGCTGTTAAAAAGCTGGTTTTCCAGCAAAGTCTCCCCCCCCCGCCCCTCGTGGCATCGCGCGGTGGTGGGTTGGCAGGCGGACGGGGGCAGAGGCGCAATCTGTGCTTCGACGGCTGCCGGCGCGCTGCCAGCCCTTTTCGGCAGGCGATGGCTGGGGTGGGGGGTGCGGGGGGTGGGGGTTAGGGAGACATGAGGGCTCTTTTTTTAATCTTTCCCATCCTCCCCCTCTCCTGCAGGTTTCATAACCCTTCAAAGCAAGGGAACGCTCCTTCGCTTGGCACCTAATGAGTCCTCAGCGGCAAAAATCGCCCGGCTGCGGCGCGTGTCGGGGCAGGGGGAGATGCAGAGGGGTCTATGTGCAGTCCCACTGTTCACCCTAACCCCCCCCTCACTGGGACCCACACTGGAAGCCCCATTTTTGCAGCAGGGCTACCCCAATTTAACCAGTTCTCACCCCAAAACACCCCCCGGCACCTGCCGTGCCAGGATGCTCCCCAGGGCTGGGAACCTCCCCGCTCTGACACCGCATGCAAATATTTATTTACACCGTGCAAAGGGGCTAATTTATCAAGTTACTGCTGACAACTGTATCCAAACTCATTTCTCTTAATAAGGCACTTGCGGTCACCCTGGCAACAGCACCGGAGCACCCTTGCTGCAGACAGCAGCTTCACAGGGGGAGAATTCCCTTGGATGCACAGAGGGATGCTGAGCGGGACCCTCTGGAGATGCTGTGGCCAGAGAGAACCCATCCCCACTCCTAGGGAGACCCGCTCCATCCATGGAGCAGGTCCCAGCGTCTCCTAGCAGCCAGCCCTGCTCTCATTAACGGCCCAATTAGCCAACCCAGGGGCACATAATAAATCACAAGTTGCTGCAGCATGGCTGGCCACTTTTTAGCCCACGGCAGATCCCTGGGGGGAGATGATGGAGGCAGCAGTGTTTACAGCCACATGATTTTGCTGAGGGTGCCGCAAAGATGGGCAGGGTGGAGAATTTGGGAAAGGAAAGAGGATTAGGAAGCAGTCACTGACCTGCCCCTGCACCCTTCTGCAGTGGAAGCAGGCTGGAAGAAGTGGGGCACGAGGCAGAACCAACCACCCCTCTGCTCTGGTCCAGGGGGGGATAATGGGGCCATAAATACCTATTTTTTAAAAACCATATATGTAAATATACACAGGTGACCAAAGGCAGGAGGGCAGGGGATCAGGTCCTTGCTTGCCAAGAGGAAAATGAGGGATGACATAGCTCCCACCTCCTGCTTTGGGTTGGAAAACCTGACGGCTGCTTTCCCAACGCCTGTAAAACTAACACACTGATTGGGGAAGGTGGAAGATGGAGCAGAAGGGCTTTGGCATCCTTCTGACAGCCCAAGTAAATGCCAGAAGTCCTGGCACTAGGGATGTTGAGGGTAGCAGGGTTTCTCTGCTCTCCTCCTCTGCCTCACAGGAGAACATAAACCCACTGCCCTTGGATTCTCAAACCCCATATCTGTCAGCTTACAAAGCACTGCACAGTTCTGGTCTTGCAAAACACAGCTCCCCATGGAAGCTCCTTCCCCTCTGGAGTCCAGCTCTTCACTCACACACAAAAGTAGGACGGGGCGGGTATTTTTTGGTCAGTCCACGCAGGCACAGCCCTTGGAAACCCACCCCGAAACAAAGGACTCATGCTGGGCAGTCAAGCAGGCTGTGATTTACTGGGACAATAACACTTGTGCAACAGAGAACACAATGACTGCACCAGGAAGGCACCTGGGCAGCAAACCCGCATCGCTGCCGAGCATCACCACGCTGGGCACCCTGGGGAGGTGATGCCTAGAGCAGAGGGATGCTGGTGGTCCCCCAGCACCGGTTTCCCTCCCATCTTCCCCCTCAGACACACAGACACAAACCAGAAACCCACTGAAACACAGCAAGGCTGCTACATGCCAAGGGAGTGAAAGGCAACAGGTTTCCGACGGGCTCTGTGGGCACCGCAGGCACGCCAGAGACAACAGCATGGGATTTCCTCTGTAGGCACTTGATCCGTGGAGCTGCTGTTGGCTGTGTCCCACAGAAAAGCCATCCCAGGGTGTGCCAGGCAGAGCCCCACACTGCCAGGGCTGGGCAGTGAGCTCAGTGCCTTGGCAGAGGGAAGTGGGAGGTGAGGGCACCCAGCTCCATGTGTAGGGCAGCGATGGGGAGCATCCCCCATGCCAGCCTGGGTCCCAGGCAGCAGGTTGGAGGAGACTCACCCACTTCGTGTCCTGGCATGGACCATCCTGGAGCATCCTCTGACACGGGGCTGGCCACGGCAGCTGGGCAGAGGCGGTATGCACAGCGCAGGTCGGGGCTGGAGAAGCAAGAGCAGTGTGAGAGCAGCATCAGGCTCCAGAATGGGCTCCCCTATTTCAAACCTTTTCCTTCCCTAAAAGCCAAGGGGATGTAGGACGGGCTGTGTGGCCGACACTGTGTGCTGTACAAGGGACACGTTGACTCCAGTTGCTCCCGAAGCAGGATGGACACTCATTTTTCTGATGGCTCCAGATGTGACCAGAGCATTGGGCAGCTCCTGGCGGTCAGCCTGGTTCTTGTAGGAGAAGCAAGTGATCAGAAACCAGCTCAGCAGTAACCTCAGGAGGGCTGGGATGCATGGGCTCTGGGAATAAACCCTGCTCTGGTCAAGCCAGAGGGAGCAGAGCTGGTCATGGTGGGCACAGAGCCGAAGAAAGGCAGACAGCAAGAGGTAGGTTTTGCTCGTGAGTGAAAACAATCCCGACCTCCACCAGCTCTGCTCAGGAAAAAAGCAAAAGCTTTTGTGCCAACCAGATTCTTGCTCACGAGGCTTTGCTAGGGAAGGGAGGGGATGCCTTCCTCCATGAGAAAGAATGCTTTCCTCCATGAGAAGGGCACAAAGAAGAAGATGCTTTGTCTAAGGAGGAAATACCTTTTCCCATATTCCCCCGTTTCCCCTGTCTCCAGCTCTTACACCCCCCCTGCTTACCCATCCCTCCTCAGTGGAGGAGCCAAAGCCCCTCTGCCTGTGAACCAACTGCATCTCCTTTGATTTTTCTAAGCCCACAGACAAAACCAGCCCAAGCCCAACCAGAACTGGGGCTGGTCTTTCCAGCAGAAAAATTCAAGAGTAAAAAATTAATGGAAAAAAAAAATCCCCGTCCCCAAACCTCAACCCTGTATTGCCCCCAGAACGCTACTGACTTCTAGCAAGGAGTGAGCTTTTGGCTGAAAAATATCTACTCCCAGCTTCTCCCTGTCTCCCCCTATTCTTCCCAACAGCTTCTGGAAGCCACAGTCCTCACAGTGCCTCCAGTGCCCTTGGGATGCTACGAATTACAGTGGGTCTCGAAGATCCCAGCAGTCTCCTGGGTATCGCTGGGCTGTGCTTGAGCCAGCAAAGGGACTTTGCTGCACCAAGGTGGAAAAGCTGCCCATCATGGAGAACTACTCAGGTGGGCTCCCATGGAGCCGTGGAACCCACAGACAGATCCCGGGATGTGACCCGTGTCCGGCTGCCTCTTGGCTTTAAGCAGCACGAATGCAAGAAGCAAAGATAGGGAGAGTGAGGGGCTCTGCATCACCCCAGGCTCTGGCAGCACTCCCCGCTCTTCCTTTCAAGGGGGTTGAGGCAAGGGCAGGTCTGACTGTGGCTCTGGGTTTAGAGGTGCCCAGCACAAGCCCATCAGGTTGGGGCACATTAGGGGATCAGGCATCCTTAAGAGAGCAAGCCTCCGAGCTGTTGGGTTCACAGGCAGGTCCCTGCATGGGATCAGCGCACGGGAAGCTTGTTCAGAGGAGGAAGGATACAGTGTTTTGGCAGGGAATACAATCCCTCTGTTCTGTTAGTGCAGAGGATCTCTATTTGGTGTTGAGTGCAATGGGCTGGTTCCCTTCCTTCAGCCCCAGGTGCCCACGCCCTGCCACTGAGGCTCTGAAGGCACACCCTCAGCTGCAAGGGGTCTCGCAGAGCCCCCCTGGGATCGCAGAGGGGCTAGGGGAGCCCAGCACTGTCTGGATGTGATGGGGTTTGGACACAGCCTTCGGCTGACCCAGCTTGTCAGGACATGGCTGAGCTCGAGGCAAGTCAGCATCCTCCTGGCTGTGACAGCAGGGTTGGTCTTCAGATGGTCAGTCCCAGCCCAGATTCCCTTTGGTCCATGAGATGAGCACATTGTTAGATCTTCACCAAAGACATCTGAGATGGCAGCAACCAGGCAGGAGCCTCAGGAGAGCAGCGACTCGGGACTGGAGGACCTCAGCAGGGGCTTGGCAGTGACTCAGGGCTGGGAAGAAGATGCCAAGAGAGGACAGGGCAAGCCAAGCAGCAGACCTGCTCTGGGAACAGGGCTGGGAACCAGAGGAAACCAGGCTCAGATGGAACTGCTGTAGCTGGAGGTGCTGCTCTGGTTAAAACTAAACAGCATCCTGCTGCAGGTACCCTCTTGGGGTGAAACACCAACTACTGAGCAGTGGTTTCTCCCCAGGTTGCTTCTGTCGGCAGGGCTTGCTCTAATAAACACGCACCGTCCCTGCGGCGGAGGAGCTGAGCTCCTTGGAGGCATTTCCCCAGGACGGGTCCCCTCTCCCACGCCCTCAGTGAGCTGCCCAAGCCTCTCCCCTCTACACGCTGCTTGGGTTGTAGCACAGCAGGTTGAACTCCAGGTTTTCATCCCAGTGCCGGAGCAGGACAAAGAGCTGCTGGGCAGCAGCTTTCACTGTGGCCAGGCTGTAACCCTCCGGGAAGTCCTGTTCGCTCAGCCACAGGCTGGCCTTGGCTGCCACCAGCTCCCACTCGATGAAGAAGGAAGCTGAGCTGTGCTCCAACCAGGCCAGGGCCACCGCCGTGGCCCACAGCATCCCCTCTGGCTCCGTCTGCTGCTGCAACTCGATGTCAAAGAGCAATGCCTGGACCTCAGAGCTATCCACCTCGGAACTCTGGTCGCTGTTGGTTTGGCACTCAGCAGAGGCTGGGGTGCTCTCTGGGGAAGAGAAGCGTCGGATGGTGATGGATGGTGGGGACAGCTCCTTCTCAGCCTTCAGGGCTTTGGAGATGCTTTCCACCGCGCTGCCTGAGAAGTGGCGAAGGCGGCCGGCGTCCTCTACGTGGCTGCTGGGTCCCTCCGGCACCACACACGGGGAAACTCTGTTGGTGGGACCCTTCCCCTGTGTGCCGTTGGGGACCAGGAGCTGATGGCTGGAGCTGAGGTTTTTGTGCTCACTGGAGGGACTGGTCTTCTTGGTGCTGTAGGAGCTAGAGGGGCTGAGAGCCAGACGGTGGCAGGCAAAGGGAGATGTCCACTTCAGCTTCTCCATGGGGATGTTGACAGCGTCGCAGAAGGCCGAGTTCATGAGAAAGGCACCGCAGGCCAGCTGCAGAGATGCCTGCAAGGATCAGTGGGCACAGAGAGAAGCTCTGAGATACCAACCACTTCTGGGAAAGGGGCATGCATGGGCGGAGCAGCTCTCCTTCTCCGAGCAGATCATCAGATGCAGCCATCAGAGACAGCAAAAGGCAGGATCTGGGAGGGAAGCCCCTGCCCTCTGCCCCCCTGCAGCAACCATGCAAGCCCAGCAAGACCTGGGAATGAGTGGCTCACCAGCGGAAGGTAGTCTATGCTCTCATTATCGCCCTCAGAGCTGGTTTCGCTCACTCTGCTTGGAGATTTGCTCATGAACCCTTTGGCAGCTCGGGTCAGCAGCCTGGTTTTATTGAAGGTCAGCCTGCAGGAGGACAAAAGGTGGCCATAACTCCCGTGCCCCTCCTGATGCCCACCCTCCCCTCCAAAAACCACCCCTGGTCCCCAGGCACTGCCATCCCACTCGATCCCAACTCCGTCTGCTAGCCCTCGGGTGTCCCCTCCTCTCCCCCTTGCTTGTGGTTGTCGGACCCACGGAGGTGCACGACATCTACTAAGGTCAGAGGAAGGTTGAGCTGGCCCATACCTCGCAGCAAAGAGGCTCTCGATGGATTTTTGGGCTTGTGCAGAGGTAGCAGACAGGCTCTGTACTGGCCCTGGGAAGAAACACAAAGCTGGGGGTAAAACGAGGTGCTACAGGAGAGTGGAAGGGAGTGGAGTCTATGTGCTGGGGCACGGGGAGTCTTTGGCAAAGTCCTCCCCTCTTCCCTCATCTAGTTTTTCCCATGGGGATAACAAACCTTGGGGGAAAAAGAAATGAACCTTGGAGTTCATTTGAACCTTGAAATGAACCTTGGAATCTATACCGAAGGCTGGCCAGGCTCTGTCTTTTGCACCCTGGAAGGAGTGAGGGGCCTTGTGCTCACAGGACTAATTTTTAGGTCATAAAGTCTTAGAACCACCCCCCAAGAACTCAGCAGAGGTTTGTGGTGAAGAGCCTACATCATGAACTCGATGCAGAGCTCTTTCCCGTACCTTCAGGGAGCCTGCAGCGCTCCCAGCCAGCAGAGGAAGGGGTGCTGGAGGGGGACAGCCTGCTCTCCTCTGCATCTGCAACAGAGGAACCACATCAGCAACGCCACCCAGCCAAAGCCACGGTCGCACCACCGCGCCAGGCTGCGGCACGGCCGCTCTCCCTCCCTCTCCATGGGATTATCAGGTTAATGAGCCCGATCAGGGGCGATTTCACTCCAACCGCAGATCTGACAATGCCAGGCAAGGTCCGGTCCAACTCATCTTCATTAGTGAAGGATTTGGTGACAAGCAAGTGCCTCACATCCCCTTGCCTCTAATTACACCCAGTTTCATCCCTCATGTTATCTGTGTTGCGGCTGCCAATTAACTGGCAAGCATTGTCAGCAGCCACTGCCTGCGATTTGGGAGTTTCAGGGGAAATTGCAGCTTCTTCCCTATTTAAGGAGATGGACTCCAGCCAGACACGTGTCTGGTGAGCACCGTGTTCAAAGAGGAAGGCAGAAGGCAAAAAAAAAACCAACCCCAAGACCAGAGAAAACGTCCCCTAGACTAAACCACTGAGAGATGTAGGAAGGAGACAAAACCTCAGGGAATCTTACTCATGCCGTAAAATCCGTCATCTCCATTCTGGCCACAAGCTGACTGGAGACGTCCAGGGGAAAAGCCACGGTGCCTTCTGTTTCCTGAGCTCAGGCTCCTCTGGCTGCCTTGCTTGGATGCTGCCCCTTAGCATGAGAGAAGGGAATTGCCAGCATTAGAGAGGGCTTGGCACACACATGATGGTGACAAAACCCAGGGAGTGATGAGCTTGGTCATCTCTGGGCATCCAGACTTAAGAGCAGAGCTTTTGCTTGGCCGTGGGGAAGAAACCCTGCTTGAGCAAGGTTCCTCAGGGGACACCCTCCCTCCCAGGACAACGTTTCACCCTCCACCAGCCCCTTGTTACCCATCAGGGTGTACTCGACAGCAGCAGGCAGGTAGGTGTTGGTGCTCAGGTCCACTGGCACAAACGCTGTATACTTGCTGATGATGTTGCAGGCCTTGCTGGTGTGGACAGCATTGACCTGGTACCGCCGCCCAGACCCTGCCATGTGAGACACACACCGGATTAGAGTCCACGTGTCCCATGGGCTCCATCCAGCTCTCGGACCCAGCTCCCAGAGCCGCCTTCATGTTTGGGCTCCCTCCCAACTCTGCCTACTGCGTCTGCTCTGCTTTTCCATGCAGAGATGCACATTGTGGGGGAGGAGTTTGACAAGACCCAGGGACACAGTGCAGCCCAGAGCAGTGACATGTGGCTGCTGCTGGACCCTCCGAGTTCAATGCCCCCCTCCCAGCTCCAGGTGACCACCTCCTTAAATATAATCCCTGTGAAGCAGAGGAGGGGCATGAGCTTGAGCATTTTAACGTGCAGCAAGGCTGCAGGCGCAGGAGGGAAGTGCAAGGCAGCCAGAGAAGGCTGTCATTTGGGAACTAGGTGAGATATTCCCTCGCATCTCCCCACCGCCTGCCCTTGTACTGACTGGAGAGGCTGCTGGAGATCCCACCCGGCGGCAGGGCAGGCTCTGCCCACAGCCAGCTTGCAGGCCGGCAGCCCCACGTTACCGTGCTCGATTTCACACTCCTTCTCAGCAAGATGCTCCAAGTCCCGAATGACCGACTTGGCTGCCAGGTGGTGGAAGGTCTCACTCCACAGGTCTGTGTCACCGTCCGGCTGGTTCTCCCGCTCTCGGAAGAGAGGGAGGATATCAAAGGTGACTTCCCACTGCACCGGCTCGTTGCTCCTTAGCCCCTTCACCACTGCCTTGCAGAGGGTCCTGGGGGAGTGTGGGGAGCTGTGGGCGGTGCTGAAGTCGAAGTCCTGGGGCTCCCAGTCGGAGGAAGTCTCCGTTTCAAACATGAAGGAAGGATGCTGGGTAGACTCTGCAGAGAAGGGAGAGGCGGATAATTAATCACATCAGCGGGAGCTGAATTCCCCGCTGCTACCAAGAAACCATAATTAATACTTCCTCATTTTCACACAGTGTCACAGAGCATAACACAATGCCACCAAAACCCTGGCATGGGCAGGCAAGGCTGGCCATCCCTCCCCTCCCTGTTACCCAGATCCCCAGGGCTCCGGCTGTCCGATGAAGACCGTAAGCTTGCAGTGGCATCAAGTGGTCCCAAGCCCCTTCCTGGAGCCCCATCTGGCACCGTCGGGGAGTCAGCATCATGGCAGAAGGACACGCAGCTCCGGTGGAGCAGGGACGGTCGCCGAGCGCCTGTGCCGCGGATCCTCGTGGCAGAGACAAGGGAGCTGGCTGCGAAGGCCTGAGAGCAGAGCAGACGTTAGGGCTGGAGA
The DNA here is from genome assembly GCF_964237585.1 of Gallinula chloropus. NCBI lineage: Eukaryota > Metazoa > Chordata > Aves > Gruiformes > Rallidae > Gallinula > Gallinula chloropus. The sequence goes on along the minus strand of NC_140108.1, from coordinate 8,722,192 downwards.
TGGCTGGAGCTGATGGCAGGGCCCCACTCCATTCTTTCTGACCCCTCCGCTCCCTGCCCGGATCCCAGCACGAGCTGCAATCATGCAAACACCTGTGTCCATCTCTGCTCAGCCCCGTGCCTGGACAGAGCCCTCCACCAGACCCGCAGGGTGTCCCCAAGGGACCCTGGCCCCAGGGGCTCCTTCCCCAGACAGGTGGAAGGTGAAAAATGAGTTTCATCTCTCCAGACATTTTAATGACTTCACTTGGGAACTGAGGGAAAGAAAAGAGACAGAAAGATCAAGGACCAGTTGCTTAGTAACAGAAGGAGAGAGGCGCAGGTGATGGGGAGAAGGGAAGTTTTATCTTCCTTTTTTTTCCCCCTTTTTCTCCAGTGTCTGGAGACACAAATCCCCCTCCAGCATCTTCAAAGCCACATCTCACACAGATGTCCCCTTCCATTGCCAGCACAGACGCTGAGGCCAGGCTGGTTTACCCCCATCCCCAGGGCTGTGGGAAGGTCCCCCTAAAACCACCAGTCTCTCTATCTTCCCTGCATACCACCAGCAAGGGACAGAGGTGGTGAGAAGTGGTGGGTTGCAGTGACGGATGGAAAGATGCTTTTTCTGGGTGAAACATGACCTCCATCGCTGCTGAATCTGTGATGCTCTGTGAAACCACTAGCGAAAACAGGAGGCAGGCAGCTCCAGGAGCTACTTCCCAAGCTAGGACTGAGACATTCAAAAACAAGCCAAACCTTTGCCATTCAAAACCTGCTCCTTCTCCTGGCCAAGCTCTCCTCCCAGTCAGAGGAAGCTGGCCAGGAACAGGGCTGGGTGTTGGAGCTGCCCATCACAAGCACCGACCTTTCCTTCCCAGCACGGCACACACAGACAAGCCAAGGGCTCGCATTCCCACCCCTGAAAATGTCAAGCCCTGGCAGCAGGAATGGGAGCTGGGAGAGCTGCTGGGAGCCCCCACAGCACGAGGGACAGCAAAACCCACTGCAATTAATTAAGAGCAGGATTCATGCTGTTAACCATTTACTGCCCCTCAAAAGGGAGCCGTTCCCACTGCTGCCTTTGTGCTGAGTGTCCCGCAGGCAACAGGATGCTCTGTGGGCATTCACAGTGCAGTCAAGGTCACAGGGACCCCGAAAACCTACCACCATTCATCAAGCAACACCGCTCACCGCCCCAACTGCTGCAGTGAGAGGGCAAAGGCCTCCTTCCTCCCCACGAAGCTCCTGCCCTCCTTCCCCTTTGCCCCCTCACCTCACCTCCAGCCTCCACTTCACCCAGCTGATCCCCAACCCACAGCAGGAGAGAAATGAAAGCCCCAGACATCCCTCCCCACCATCTCCTGGCTCTGAGTTTCCATGGGAACAGAAGTGCTGCTGGTCCTCCCAGCCCTGCAGATGCTGATTTGCAGAGCCGAGCATCCTGGCAATGACAAGGATGGGAGGAAACCATCCCCTTATATAAGGAGGAACTTTTTCACCATGAGGGTGACAGAGCCCTGGAACAGGCTGCCCAGAGAGGTTGGGAAGTCTCCTTCTCTGGAGACATTCAAACCCTCATGGATATGTTCCTGTGTGAATTAGTCTAGGTGATCCTGCTCTGGCAGGGGGTTGGACTGGATGAGCTTTCAAGGCCCCTTCCAACACCTAATGCTCTGTGATTCTGTGATCTCTGCCCTTCCACAGACCAGTTGGGAAAAACCCCCCAACAAACCTCTTTCCCAAATGTCACCTGCTGTGGGCAGGGGATGTAACATGTTCAGCAGGAGGTATTGTCACATAGGGCCACGGCTCAGCCAGCGCTGTCACTCCAACGCAGGTCTGCTCCAGGACTGACTTTCCTTTTCCCCCACAGGGCCCAGATGTGTCCAGATGTGCCCCAGCCATACATGGGTTTCCATCCCAAGACCAAACTCAAGGGAAATAAAGAAAGAAGCAGCAGCCTGGGGATCCTGGGCAGCAAGGTGAGACACAGACCACTCCGAGGGAGGGGAGAGGCATTTAGCAAAGAAAAGCCAGGCTCCCATGGGGACACACTGCTGTGGGACACCTGGAAGGCACCCAGATCCCTGCTCAGCTTGTTTCTGACATGTTTGTGATGCGCCACAGCACAGAGCAGAGCCACATACATATATAAATATGTATAAATATACACACACATGCATCAGGACTAGTCTGAGCCAGGCTCTTCCGCTTGTGCATCTGAGAGGATTTTCCTGCCGCTGCCTCCTGGCCCCTGCCTGCAGGCAAAGCCTCTCCAGGCATCACATACCTGCAGATCCACCTGCCAGGGCTCAGGGCTCACATGCTGCAGGTCCTGCAAGTGGGTTTTCCGGAGGGGGTTTTTCACCAGGGTGGTGCCGGGATCGCTGGCTGTGGGCACCTTCTTGTAAGGCTCGTGGTCAGCAATTTGCGTGGTGCTGTACGCCCGTCTCCTGGAGGAAGCCTTCATGTCTGTTCCTGCACGGTGGGAGAGAAGATTCAGCTCTGCTGTGGAGCTGGATTGGCCAGCACATCCCACCTTGGGTCATGGTGGGCAGCCCGGAGCCCACCCCTCTGGTCCTCCCAGGGCTGAGGGGTCCACGCTCAGCCCTGCCTGGTTTTAAGCAAAGCAATGAAACTATGGAAGGTAATAAAAGCCTACACTCAAAGCTCCTGGGGAAGTCAGGAGAGCAGACTGGGGAGGTTTTGTCTGAGCTGTTTTCAGCCAGAAAAAGGTTGTCTGCATTTCCCCAAAGCTCCCTGGAGAAGACAAAAGCTTTACTAATGAAATTTCATTAGTGCAGACAGTCTCCTGTCAGAGCAAGGAGTAAAATTTCATTTGGAAAGGCACGACTCCGCATTGCTTTTGACAAGGTTGAGGGGATGCACAGCTCAGTTCCTCCCTGGATACAAGGCACGAACATCCCGTGAGTAACAGATGTTTCCCTGCAACCAGCTCTGGGGTGCAACCACCCACCTGCTTCATGTTGTGCCTTGCTGACACAACCGCCCAGCCAAACCGTGGTGGCAAGGGGTGACACACTAGGGACAGGGCTTCAGATCCTTTCCCCTCCCCGCCTTAACTCAAACTGCATTGTCAGGGCTTACAGGGAAGTGAGAGCTTTGCCAGCACAGGGACAGCCTAGCTGGGCTCACCCCTCTCCTTCTCTGCATGCCGGAGGACAGCTTGGGAAGCTTGTAAGTAATGATGTGGCCAAAGCTAGAGCTGCTTTGAAAAATCTCCAGGGAAGACAGTTCTCCAGGGCTTCCCTTTGATTTCCTGACAGGTTTGGATAAAATATCCAGACCAAACAGACTCGCTCAAAGCCTCAGGAGATCTGTCATCCCTCCTGCAAATCCTCCAGCTCTTTGCAGAGCTGCAGCTGAAGAGACTGATGTGTCAAACAAGCAATTGGCAGAGTGACATCGGAAGCTCAGTGAGACACACAGGGGCATCACACCCACACTTGTACAGAAGGAAACCTGACCCATGTCTGTATCTGATTCTCCACCGGGGTCTCGGCCCACCATGAGATGATTGGGGCCACGCTCGGTGGGGCAGCAGCCCTCTGAGTCTCTGGAGTGGTTCCAGCTCTCCACGCCAGCTCCTTCCTCCTGGGAGTGAAAGAAGACGGAGCTGCCCGACTCCTGGGAGCGCATCATGCTGTAACGTCGCCTCTTGTCCTGGAGGAAAGCAGAGAGAGGGAGGAGGTCCTACCACTGCCTCTGTCAGCTGAGAGGAGTCCCTGCTTGTGCACCAGCACCCTTATCTACTGAGTTCCCATTGCTCCCCAATGTCTCACCCACCATCTCCCCTGAGGATCGGGCAAGAAAGCCAAGAGACACCTCCCAACCACCCACAAAAAGCTGAGACACCCACTATGGGGGCTCCCTGCACAGCCCCCACCAGCCAGTGCAGCATTGGACTCACAGATCTGGGGTTAGAGATGTATGGGGAGGTGTCACAGATGATGCCATAGCCGACCAGGTGGTCACCAGGGAAGAGGCAACTGGTGCTGATGGGGGACACCAAGACCTCGGTGCTCTCAGGAAAGACCCACTCCACGGACACATCACTGAGGACCGGCGCCATTGCCTTCTTCAGCGACTTGATCATCTGCAGCAGAAAGCAAAGGGGAGCAGTTATGCAGCAAGTGGATGTTGTCTGCACCACACCACGTGTGCCGCACGACGCAGGGAAGGGGAAGGTTTACCCAAATAAATCCCTCAGCCAATTCCTACCCTCTGCTGACCTGCCATGGGAGCCTGAGCCCTTGGCCCTCATAGGCTGCTCTGACCCCCAGCCCCCAGGGTGCAGATACACCAAGGGCAGCAGAGTGGATCTCATGCACTGAGAGACAGCACTGCTATTTTCCTGTGCTGGTCCTCACTGAAGATTAGCAAGGCTCTGCCAAGTACACACGTGGAGTAGACCAATACCCGTGAATATCTCGTGGATGAACCTACCAGGGAGCCATCTACAAGAGCTTCCCTGCACGCCAGGAGAAGCAAGCCACAGATTTAGAGGCAGAACAGCTCAGATGTTCTCTATTGTTCACGGCTTTTTCACAGGCTCTGGAAGACACACCAGGCTGTGTTTTATAAGGCCATTAATCGATGCCTCAGACTGCTGAAAGCACCAAGCTGCACAGCCCGCAAAGCTCCTTATTAATAGCTCTATAAAAAAACCCTCTTCTCCCTTCGCTATCTTCACTTTTAATTTCCATCAGAAATGCTGATGCTGTTCTGTGTGCTCCAGGTTCCTGCAGAGGGGTGGACCACTGAACTCCCTCTTTTGAGATCAAGAACATAGAAGCCAGCTTTTTAGGGATATTCAGGAGCTAAAGACACAATTCTCTTGGGGTTTAGTCATCCGGCCCATGACAGGCTGGGCACTGTGCTTACATGGGGGGGCAGAGCCATCCTTAACGCCGTATTTCAGGCATATTGGTTTACTTAGTTTTCATGGGGAGAGTGGAAATGAAGAGGCTCCCCCCTTTGCTTTAAAGTTGGCTTAATAGGCAAAGCTATCACAGCGTATGCCTCTCCCTCAAACCCCAGGTACTTCTTGCCTGAGCAAGGCCAGGGCTGAGCCCGACTTCAAAACTAATTGGCTGCTTTGATGCCGGTTCCTCTGCCCTCGCCAGTGTCTGAGGCAGCAGCAACGTTTGAAGCCAGAGCTGCTGCATCGCAGTTATCGCTTCTCCCCATCCCCGTGCAGAGGGTAATCACACCCTCCCACTCCCTCTGACAGCCGGAGATGAAGATGCTCTTTCATCCCTTCCCGCTCGCCCACCTGCTGCCGAGTGGGAGTTGGAAAGGCAGTGAGGATGATGGGGAAGCAGACCTGCTAGCGAGCTGTGGCCCCCCCCCTCGCTGAACCAGAGCATCATCTGCGCCTTACAGGGTGCTGCCCTGGGAGCAAGCAGCCAGCGTACCTTGGGCTGCAGCCTCTCGCCCTCCGCCAGGAACTCGGCGATGCCCCTGGACACGGCAGCCAGCCCCCGAACCAGCCTCCTGCAGGCGTTTGGCCCGATGCCGAAGCTGTAGCACCTGCAAAGGAACGGGGATGGCCAGGATCCAGGAGACAAGCCACTCTGACACCCAGCCCCACACAGCTCACCTGCTCCCTGCAGGCAGGAGACGCCCCTGCTCCCAGCTTTATCCCACTGCTAATGCAGTTTTCCAGCATGTCCAGAGGAAAATAACTAGCTCCTCTTTATGGTGGCTGGCAGAAGGGTCGGGAACCACCATCTCCCTCTGCTCAGCAGACCTCAATCCCCGAAGCACATGGGCCTTGGTAGCGAGCCAGGCATGACTTCTGGGGTCTCCTCAGCCCACCACTGAGCCCCTGCAAGACCCAGGGATGGGTGTCCCAAGCAGCTGGGAAGCAGTTTGACCTCCATATAACTACAGAGCAGCTTCCCTGATAAGCTCTGAGGTCCAAGGGCTGGAAGAGAAATATGGTTTTCTTACTATTCCTTTTGCTTCATGCCCCTTAAAGAGGCAGAGGAGAAAACAGACCAGCCTGCCACCAGGGCTGGAGAACCAGGCTGGGAGCTCAATGCGCAAATTAGCTGCTTTTTACATTGCTTTCAGCACATTCAATTCTGTGCAGCCCCATCCTGGAAGCAGCTGGGGCCAGACCCAGATGTGCTTTAAAACATTAAAAAAAAAATCCCCGGCAAGGAAGACTGTTGGTGTGTCAATCTCTCCTAGCAGGAAGCATCAGAAGCCTGTGAAGTTGTCAGCCCAATTATCCTCCTTTTGATTGTTTAAAAAGCATCTGAACTTCTGGGATCTGTTCCAAACCCTTTGAGGTTCTCCCACGACTCGTATCAGCAATCTCTCCTGCCTCTATCTCCGAAGCAGGGATGTCTGGGAGATGGAGCTGTGTTCAAGGAGAAGCACTGTACTGGGCTTTTGCCCACCCTGCATGCAGCTCTTGGTACCTGGTGGAGCAGGAGTGGTTCCAAAGGAGTTCCAGGACCTTCCCTGTGTTGCTGATGGCTCCATCCGTCAGCAGAAAGAGCAGTCGGGGGTGGCCCCTGTGGATGGGCTGCCGAATGACCCACTTCAAAGGTGATAAGATGTTGGTGCCACCCATATCAGCCCGGATCCTCTTGATGCTTTTGCAAGCAATGGCCAGGCTCTCCTGCCCAAAGGAGCAGTGTAACCGTCAGCCCTTGCACCAGCATCCTCCCAGCACCAAGGAGATGCTGCTGCCCCTTCACCCACCTCACAGTAAGTCCGGCTGGCAGGAAAGAGGGTCTTGAAGGTGGATCCAAACCCAATGATGTTGAAAAGACATGCTGGCATCAGGCTCTTGAGAATGACCAAGAGAGCATCCTGGGGAAGGGGTGGGGAGAAGTCAGACACCAGCTTCACCAGGAAAAGTTCTGCACAGACCCTGTCTTGCCATCACACCTTACCCCTCCTGCATTTGGCTGTGTGCATTTGATAATAAACTGGATGCTGCTTCACTGAATCAGAGAATATGTGAGCTGGGAGGGACCCATAAAGCCCATCAAGTCCAGTTCCTGGCTCCACACAGGCCCAGCCCAGTCAAAGCATGAGGCTGAGGGCATCGCCCAGACGCTTCTTGCCCCCAGCCCAGCTTGGGGCTGTGACCCCTTCCCTGGGGAGCCTGTGCCAGTGAAGAGGTACAGAACCTCTTCCTGACACCCAGCCTAAACCTCCCCTGGTGCAGCTTCACGCTGTTCCCTCAGGTTCTGTCCCTGGTGCCCAAAGAGAGAAGAGAGATCAGCGCTGCCCCTTTGATCCCCTCAGCAGGAAGCCAGAGACCCCATGAGGTCTCCCCTCAGCCTCCTCTTCCCAGGCTGAACAACCCCAAGGACTTCAGCCTCTCCTCATAACCCTTCCCCTCCAGACCCTTCCCCATCCTTGGTGCCTCCTCTGGACACTCTCCAATAGTTCTGTGTCCCTCTTGTCCTGTGGTGCCCAAACCTGCACCCAGTGTCGAGGTGAGGCCGCCCCAGCACAGGGCAGAGCGGGACGATCCCCTCCCTGGCCCAGCTGGCTGTGCTGTGCTGGATGCACCCCAGGATGGGGTTGGCTGTCCTGGCTGCCTGGGCACACAGCTAACTTGTGGGTAACTTGCTGTCGACCATGACCCCCAAACGCCTCTCAGCACATCCGGCCTCCAGTGTCTCCTCCCCCAGGCTGGGTGTGCAGCCAGGGCTGCCCCTTCCCAGGGGCAGAATCTGGCACTTGTCCTTGTTAAACTACATGCTGGTGGTGATGGCCCAGCTCTTCGATCTGTCCAGGTCTCTCTACTCAAATGCTGCCCCCAGAAAGCACTGCACAGCACCCTGCTCTTTCCAAAGTCCCTTAATGATATTTGGGTCCCAAAGCAGTGAGGAAAATGGGGAGCCTTCAAACAGAACCCAAACAAACAAACAAACAAACAAACAAACGAGATGAACACATTTTTCTGCTTGTTTTTAGCTGCTTAGATTTGTGCTTGCAACATGGTACTGCAGCACAGAGCTGGTGGGTGAGAAGCAGGGTGTGAAATTGAGAAGTGCGACACGCAGTGCATTTCAATGTCCAAACTTGCAGAAAATAAACAAATAGCTTAAAGTTACACAAAAGGAAAAGCCTCCCCCACCCCCATCACTCCTATATTCATAGCCAGCATCAGTTAAAATAACTGCAGAGAGAGTTTTCAGCAATTTTCTTTACCAGAGGTGGTTATCTAACTTGCCTATTCCTGGTCTTTACATAAGGGAAGAGCAACTGAAATCGTCTCAGACATCTGTGACGGCCGTGGACAACTACAGAACACAACTCGTGTTGGCAGCAACTGGGCAAGAGCCACCCAAGGAGCTTTGCAGGGGCAGCGGGAGCATTAGCATGGCTGGAGAAGGAGGCCAACTCAGAGCCAAGTGCTGGCAGCATTGAGGAGCTTGGCTCTTTCTGTTTAGCCGCTGATAAAGGCAGGCTCCTGCCAGTCTGCCGAGGGCAGCAGAAACCCTAGAGCCAGCCCCAAGAGAAGAGCTGCCAAGGTCAAATGGGCACAAGCAGCCTCTTTGCTTTGTCATACACAGTGGCAAAAACCGAGCGACTGCAGAAGGTAGGGCAGAGAAATCCCACTCCGGTCCGGGATGTGCAGGGAGGTGGGTGGCAGGTCAGCCCAGGTCCTGACCCCTGTGAGGCCCAGCAGCCAGGCAGAGCTGAAGAACTGCAAACCAGTGAAACACCAAAGGAGAACAGGGCTGCCCTTTAACAGGCTCCAGGGGACTTCAAGCTGTTATCTCAAACCTACGAGAATGTATTTATACTGCAGTTTCCCAGATGGCTCCTGGGATGCCAGCTCTTCTAAATCTCAATGCTGACATCCCATCTCAGGACTAATTACAAGAAGAGAAGAAAAAAAAAAAAACCCAACAGATTTCCGAATATTTTTCCCAAAGTGGGCAATCGATGCTTGCTTTCTCTTTCAGCAAGCGGAAAGATTTATTGCTTCTTGCGGTAAATATTGATCCTGATCCTGTTGCACTCACTATCCATACAGCAGCTCGATAACGAGAGATGTTTGCCTCCAGAGAAGTCAATTCCCAGTTAGTACTCCAGCTTTGCCAGCAAGCCCACCCAATTTCACACTGCCATGGGCCTGGGTCCCCTCCCCAGCTCTATCTCTGTGGCCTGGCTTTTCCTGCTACACGTATCCGAGCCCGGCCACCCAGCAAGCCCAGGAATTCCGAGGATGATGCAAATGTCTCCATTAAGTGTGACCCACCCAAACACTAACAACAGCCCCAGGTACAAGGTCCCTGATATTCACAAGTCATAAACAAAGATGAAGGACTCAAAAGAGGGACAGTGGTTCTCCTCCTTGATGTATCTCCTCTGAAATCTCTGCTATCTCCCCCGAAATATTTTTCCAGGAGGAGAACAGCCTTTTTCCTATTTTACAGCCCTCCTGCAGATGGAAGTCCCAGTTCAGGACCTCTCAGAGAAGGCCTCCATCCCCATGGGACAAACCAACCTCCACGGAGGCTAAAACCAGCCCCGCAGTGCCCAAATGCAGCCACGCTACCAGTCAGAAAGCAAGTATCTGTCCAGGGGTGGATTCCCGGGTTCCAAACTGTGCTGAGGGAAGGGGGTACAACCTCGCAGGTATCCTGGCCACTTTTGTGGTTGCAGGGACAGGGAGACAGCCTCTCTATGCCAGGGGACCTGCTGCAGCGGTCCCCAGGCTCCCCAGCATCCAGCTGGCTGTTGCCAGAGGTGGCCAATCTCCTCCAGCAGTTCCCATGGAAACTAGAGACAGATGGATAGGGAGATGCTCTCTGCAGGAAGGGGTGCAGCAGTACCCCGGGAAGGGTTTGAGTCCAAATCTGGGCAGCATTTGTGTTGGGAAAGAGTGTGAACAGGACATTGTGGGGGACACCACCTCCCCAAATCTCTCAAATGCAGCCAAACCCCTCAGATGAAGCCTGCCTCTGCAATTCCCTCACTGTCCTCCACAAAGACGCACGGGGCAGCGCAAACCCATGCCCAGCTCAGGAGGATGGGATATTCATCAAGTTCTTGGGGCTTACCTGGCCCTGAAAATCAAGACAGAAACTTTCCAAAAGAGCTTTTGCCAGGGACCACAGCTTCTCACCAGAGACCTGCCAGCTGGCAGGCATCAGACACAGCCTGGCCTCCAAAGCGCGTTAGGCAGGAATAACGATGATTAGTTACCGCAGTAATTTCCCCTTTGATGAGCAGAGTGGTCCCCAGTGGGCTCAGGGCAGGAACATCTCCAGATCCTTCAGGTCATGGCACAAAGCCAAGCCCAGCTTTCACAGGGCAACCTGCAGCCAGGTAAGAGTTCTATCTGGCAGGGGAACCTCAGACCCACAAAATATCTCAACAAGGCCTTTCTATGGCCCCTTTTTTATGCAGAGGTCTCAGCACATCTCTCATAACCTTCCATGGGACTCTGTAGGCACACATTTGGGTTTGGAAAAGGGATGCATCATGGTCAAACAACTTCTCTGGGTGCACAGAGGTGCCCATCAGCTAAATGACTCCTCACACATGGTTGGCACAATGCCCTGAGATGCCCCTTGGAGCTCTTTGAAGGTTTCCCACCCAGGCTGTCATCACCCCCAGTCCTCCTGGACAGGGAGCATTGGAGAAGTGATGCAGAAGATGAGCAAGCCAGCAAAGAGGGGGAAAGAAAACACCTTTGTATTTGATGTGCTGACGGGGAGAAGAGGAACAGAACAGGGTAGAGTCAGCTTCGCTGCAGGTACCTAACAAGCCACACGGTTGAGATGACTAAAGCTACAGCATATAATTACCCCCCATCCCCACCTAATGAACACTCATCAGCACTCAGCAACCCCCACTGCTCTCTAATATTCATCCCTCCTTGGCACACAGGCACTTCCCCTCCCGCGTGGTACCTTGACGCGGTTGATGTTCACACCACTCATGCTTCTGCTGCGGTCTACGAGGAAGATAAACTCTCCTTGGGCTTTCCGGAGGTCTGGCTGGACAGCCCTCAAGTCGGGGCAGAAGTTGAGCATGACAACGGGGTGGTGGAGAATGTCCTTGTTCAGTCGCTTCCTGATGATTTCCATCTGCAAGAAAGAAAGAGAGAGCTTGAGAGGTTGATTGTTCTGCCCCTTTTCACACGGAGGGGAATCAGAGCAGGGCTGTGTGCCCAACGATGGAACCATGTGGCCTTTTCTGGGCTTCTGGCCTCAGCGGTGACAAGACCTGTGCTCAGGCTGCACTGTAGGTTCTTCTTCCTGTATCCCCCTTGGAGCCACTCTGTGGGTGACTGGGACTCATGCCTCCTCCCAGCCATCGTCACACTTTGCCAGGGCACCAAAGCTGGCAGAAAGCCTCAACCAGAGACCACCCCGTGCACATGGATGAGAGCTTAGGGAAGAAATGAAAAGCTCTGGCCCTACTCAGCACCCTACAACACCAATTCTCCAACCATTTCATTAGCTCCCTCCCAGACCTGCGGTTCATTAGCGCAGTTCGGTGTCATGCAGAGGTACCCGGGGGGCTTTGTCTGTGGTCACTCAACAGCAAAGTGCCAGAGACATGCTCAGCATGCCGCACTCGCTGCTCCCATTCATTCCAGCTGCCTCTGGTTTGCTGGGTTTTCTCCCCATTTTCCTTTCTCACTTTTCTTTGTAGGGATTGAAGCGTTGCTTTGTGAAGCCGCTGCAGTCACCTAGGACATGGTTGGACATGGTGTCTGTCTCCGTACGGCACGCAGCTCTAACGGCTCTCTGCTTTCTGCCTCATTCTATTTCAAGCACCAATCTTCATTAAAAACAGCATAAAATTAAACTGGGATAATAATAAAAAAAACCCCACCAAACCCCTCTGGTGATGGGTTTATAATCTGCTGTTACGTTAAAGCAGCAGTGAGTCGGCGCATCCCTGCTTTCAAGGGAGCTCAGGGACCCCACATCAGTCTGGCCCGTGGCCTTCCAGCCCCAGCTCTGCAGCGCAGAGACACCCACCGTAACAAGCGGCTGGGTCCTTGGGGGCTTCCTTTGCCTTCCCCTTCCCCGGTCCAAGGCTGCTGTTCCTCACTGGTTTAACCAGGAGTAAACCAGACCCCGAATAACCGGGTTTATTTTTTCTCCCAGCCGTGAGTCATGTTCCTCGATCTACAAGCCAGCAACCAACCTTTACTTTATGTAACTCACTAAACTCAAGTGTCTCCACGGATCAACATGTGCTCTGCCTTCAGCTGCACTGCCCGAGCGCTGCTTCCCCAAGCACTGGGAAAAGACAGGTCCCATCCCTGGGAACGAGAGCATCGCTCTCATGCATCCTCCCCCACTTTGCTCTCATGCTTTGGAGTATTAATTAATCACTGGGAACTGGGAGGGCTTTTTCCATCCCTGTTCTCCTCCAGCTATACGATATTAATTTGTTTAAGATCGCTCCCAGCATGGATGTTTATCACATTTCAGATTAGAGGGATCCTTGCTGCCTCTGCCCAAGGACCAAATCGTGGCTCCAGACCAAGCCGCAGCACTCTCTGGGATGCTGTTGAGGCCCCAAGACACAAAATCCTGGCACAATGGGGATAAACCCAAGGCCTGGATTCCCCGCTGACTTCAGAGTGAGTTTTACAGGCGAGGCTCCAAGCCTCAGAGCTGCTGCTACAGGTCAGCCAGGGAAGAAGGCATCTCATCCGCACTGCCTCTTTTCCCCACCTGCCCTCCATTCCCCTTCACCCGTGAGCCAATTCCAGTAAACTACCCAGACCTCAGCGATGCCAACGTGCATCTGTCCCCACCACCCTGCGAGCTGACAGGCATCCAACGCTGTTCGATGGGGTCAAACCACAACACCAAGGGAGGAGAATTAATTATCATTTACCCCTGAAATTTCTGAGCTAATTCATTTAAGCTAGGATGTGCCCGGTGTCGCGCTCTGAGCAGCACCAGTTCCAGCCCATAATCTACCCCAGGGATTCAGGGCATTTTCTCTGCTTCTTGCTCTCTTCTGTGCAGTTGCTTCCCGATCCTCCTGGGACAAAGAGGTGGGCTTCCCACAGGGAAATGGCTCTGGAATGATCTCTCCCCCCTCTTCCCCCTCCCCGCCCTCAGAGAGTTTGACGTGCTAAAGACACAGAAATTAAATTAGAGAGCCATCTGAGCCGCAGCGTGGGAGGTTCGTTTCGTTCCACCTGCCGCACGCTGAACACAATTAGAGGAGATGCCTGCGGCGCGAGCAAGCGCAGTGCCCAGCCCGCCTCACGCTGCGAGAGGAAGAGAAGGGTGAAGGAACCAGAAGAGGGTCGGGGTGTCTCTGGAGCAATCATGGCAGTGCTGGGAGGCACCTCTGTGGCAGGTTGGGGATGCCTGCCATGATTGGGGAGGGCAGAAGGAGGCTCAGACAATGAGTTTCAGGGGAAATGAGCATCCCTCCTGTCACAGAGAGCCGACATGGGCTGCGGTTACGCAAGTGTGACACGATGAAGATGCCCACCCTGGAAATTCGGAGGGCTCTGACTGCTCCACTCCTCTTGGCTGCTCGCAGACAGGCTGATGTGGCAGCTCAGGAGTGCTGGGCTGTCAGTCACCATTTCAGAACTGCTGAAAGATGAGGCACAATTCCCACAGCAGATAGATTTTTTTTTCTTCTTGATTTGCTGATCAGCAGAACAAAGAGAAATTTCTCCTACCTTGTCTTCAGTTCAGCTCATTATTCCAAGCAAAATCCCTTATTTCTCTCTGACAGCTATCCAGAAACAGTAAACATTTACTGAGCAATTAAAAGAATATTTTATTCTATGTCACTGCAATAATTATAATACCCTTAATGCTATAACAATGCACCCATCTAATTATGCTACGCTAGACTAGCACTAATTATACACACAATAACCACCTCAGAGCTTCTTCCACACACGGTTTATCAGAAGCACTGCAGACTTTTCCCCTCTCCCTCCTCATAAGCCCCTCTCTGAGGGAAAACACTGCAGAGCTTATGGGGCTGGTGCAACTCCTGGTACTGCCAGCATCAATCGTTTACTGTCACAGCCCTAGTCCCCAGGAAAGCCTCAGCTGACGCCTGCAGCTTTCGCTTCTCACCTTTTTCTCTGCACTGGGGTCTTTCTTAGTGCCTTTAATGAAATCATTCTTCCCTTTCAGGTGTCGTTCGTACTCCGCAGGTGTCATGTCACCTTCTTCCATTAGGATGTGTGGCATGTGGGGCTCTGGAAGTGCAGAGAATCGGGTGAAGAATGGCCTTTAGCTAACCACGAGGTTTGGCAGAGATGCTGGCACCCCTGGCTGTGAGAACAGAGCAACATCCCTGCAGGGAAGTGGGATAACCTCAAGAGGGTCTGGGATTCTGTCCTAGGAAAGCCCAACCCCTGGCAGTATTTGAAAAACCAGAGCTAATCGTGGTGTCTCCAGCCCTATGGAGGGGAAGCTCAGGAAGGGACAAGCCCAGTGGAGAGGAAGCAGAGCCCACCTACCGCTCGGGTGGATCAGGATCTCCACGGGTCTGTCAAAGGTGTGTTTATTGGCCAGTGTGATCATGATGCTCTTGGCAGAGCGAGCACAGGGGTCGGCATCTGCTCGGATCTCATGTGTCGGGCTCTCGACGCCTGTCCAGAGAAATGGAGGTGAGGTTAGAGACTGAGGATGGGCAAGTCCAGGGAGAAGAGGCAGCAAGATGGCAGAGGGCAGGAACTGAGCGGACTGCACAATGCTTCTGCCATATCAACACCCACGTTGGCATCAGCAATGCACTGGCCAACCCACCCCAGCACAGTTAACCCACCAGAAGAGACTCCAAATCGGGGCAGGAGAGGAGGAGGAAGAATATGGACACCACCTTGAGGAGGTGATAAACCAGCCCAGTGCAGCGGGATGGCCCCAGTGCTCCTACCTGCCAGGAGGCATGGCCCCCGGATCTCCAGGTGGAAGCTGAACTCGTACTCCAAGGGGTTGGTGGCCTCACTCTCCAGCAACCGAGCCAGGCAGAACCTGCTCCCTTGCTCCAGGCTCCCTGATCCACAGTAGCGCTTGTCCCTGTCAGTGAGATGAACCCAAATCAACACTGTACTCATGCTACACACACCCCTGGAACCACAGATCTGCAGGAGGTAACGCTGGCAGCATCTCTCCAGACCCCTGCAGCAACAGCAGGGTTCTGCTCTGCTAGTCCCGCATCCCCCCAAGAGCAGTCCCAGCCAGAGTCCATCCCACAGTTCTTCGTACGTTCGGAGCTGGTGGCTCGGAAGGCTGCTGGTGTTCTCCAGGCTGGGCTGGGGGACTCTGGGGACACACACAGCTGGCAGAAGGACCCTCACGGCCCCACTGGGCAGGGTCTGCAGCTCAGAGGAGGTGCTGATGAAGATGGAGACACTTTCCAGTGGAGGAATCACACCCAGATTAGCCACAAAAGCAATTCTCTCCAAGTCCTCATCCATCATGATCCTTCCTGCTTAGAGAAGAAGACCACACCAGGGAGATGGGGTGTCAGAGATATGGAAAAAGCTCCTCTCTGGGCCTCCCATGACCCCCTAGCCCTGGATCAAACACCCAAATCAGTCCTTGCTGCACTCATCAGCGTATCTCTGAAGAGCCCCAGCCCTCCTCACCACCCTTTTGGCCATCCAGAAGCAACATTTCTTTCCAAAACGTGTGAGAGTGCCGCTTTGGTCAGAGCCTGCAGGGACACATGTGCCACAAGCCACAGCTCAGCCTTTCCAAAGGAGAGCCCCCTCAGTGCCATAGCAGCTGACAGCCAGCCACCCCCTGTCACCTCCCCGTTCCTCTTCCCATGACTCCCTCACCACTTCCATCACGAGCTCTTCCATCAGGAAGGCTGCAGCCGTCAAAATACACGTCATCAAGCTTGGCTTTGTCTTTGATCTGCACCGTCACGGCACGCCGGGACACAGCTGCCTCAAACCCAACAACAGTGGTGCATTCATCCAAGGGATAGACAAAGAGACCTGCAAGCCAGAAGGTGCTTTCAGCAACACCAAGCACTTGCTTGGACCCAACATCCAGGATCACAGCAGTCAGCTCCCTCCTGGAACAACCCTGGGACCTTTCATGCTTCAAAAACCATAACCCTGGACCACTGAGCACACAATAACCTTGGCTACTCTTTCAGCACAGGATCCAAAGGTTTGAGGCACACACACAAACCCAGAGCTGCAATATCCCCAGCTCTAAAGCTCTATAGTAGCTCTTCTACTGGGAGCTTTGCTCCTTGAAACTTGCCTTCAAAAGCCTGGGCTTCTGGGTTGTGGTAGGTGAGCAAGGCTGTCATCCCGAAGGCGTAGCCACTGACGCATGATGTCACCTCCGATGCAGAGAGGGGGAGCGGAGAGAGGGTCACCCGGTTAATCAGCCCTGGCATCTTCCTGGGGGTCTGTTGGTGATGGCGGGGTCAGAGACGGCAGTGAGCTGCAGAGGAACAAAGGTGGGAGTGAATGAGGAGCCCTGAGCATCCACCACGCTTGAGTGCTCCCGGCGCCTCATTTTGGGAGGACAGAAAGGTGACTGACCCAGGACATGATGAGGTCTGGGCTGGACAGCTCCACTGGTGGGGATAGAGGTGGGACACTGGCAGGAGGACTTGAGGCAAACCCCTGCCCTAAATGCCTGGGGGTGCAAGGGGAGGCTCAGATGAGGTCTGCCTGGATCTCACCAGCTCCCACGTCCACCTGTTCCCCGAACTAGGGCAGAACAGGTTAACATCTGGTTTTGTTTCTCCTGCTTCTCATTACCCCTCAGGCTGACAAGTTTCTCCAGGATAAGTCACCACTATAACCCCTTTCTGCTGCACCATGGGGTGGTGGCCTGGGTCTGCTGCCCCACATCTCCCCATCCCTTCCCCAACAGCTGACTCATCCCTCCGCAGCAGAGAGATGCAAAGCTGGCTACTTCTGCCAATTACATTTCAACCCTTCCCACTACCACCACCCACCCACCCCCAGCAGATTCTCCTCTGTTCCAGCTCATCTTCCCCCAGAACGGAGGGTTTCAAAGGAGACCTTTCAGGTAGCTCTGGGCCACATCCAGCTCCCCCGGGGGCACAGGGAGAAGTTGCTAGGCAGCAGTTCTCCCTGGCTGGCTCTATCAGGCTTTATGCCATGATTTACAAGGCCCAGGGGGAGCCAGCAGCAGTGAAATACATCAGTTTCTCATTTCCTACAGGCCCTGCTTTATTAAAACCACCTTTATATGCAAATACCATGGAAGATGCAAACGTGATCAAGGCCAGGAACTCACCGAGCATTTTGGGCAGGAAAATGGTGCTAAGGGAGATAAAGAAGGGAGAGCAAAGGAGAGCAGGAAGGGCTGGCTGGGCTGGGGGTGAGCTGCCAGGCTCTCTGGGAAATAAAACAGCAGCGGAGGAGATGATGGAGGGCAGTAACGAGGGCGGTATGTTGAGGCACACTCCTGATTCCACGCTCCTGATTCCCACACTCGTGACTCCCAGCTGTTCCCGATGTCATCCTCTTCTACTTCCACTGCAAAGGCTGCCCCTGGAGTCAGGGAATGCACCCGGGGGCTTCAGCCCCATGCAATCAGGAGACATGGGACCGTGTCCAGCTCGGCATGGGAGCCCTCGGTGAGCCCAGGGCACACGGGATGCTCAGAGCCACACTCGCTGGGCTCAGAAGGTGGCAAGAGTTCACCTCCACTGAGAGAGGCAAGGGAAGGTCATCTCCCTGTGAGATGGGGCAGAGGTCATCAAGATATTGGGAAGTGATTAAATGCCCGGCAGGGAGAGAAGGAGGGGGGGATATTTTGCCTTAGGGAAGGAAGAAAGCAATAAATGACAAGGGGAAGATGCTCCCCACCAGCTAAATGCGATGGGAATTCATTGTGGGGTTGCCAGAGGGCTGAATTCAGGCTCCAGGAGAGCGACTTCAGCCGTGACTTACAGCAGAACCATGGCTGAGATACAAACGCCTCAGCTTCCCTTTGCCCACAGGAGCTGGGGACGTGCCTCCCGCTGAATCCATGGGATTTCTGCACCACCCAGGTGAGCACAAGTGTTGGGGAACACTCAGTGACACACAGAGCCCCGCGCCGTGCCCTGTGTACAGCACACCGGGAGAGCTGCACGGCTCTGGCAGCTTCAGCGGTGCTGAGGGGAGCCCAGCACTGGCCCTGCTTCTCCGGCAGCTGCCCCACGAGTGTAGGGTGGGCTCAGAGGGCTCTTGGGACAGCGCTGGGAGGCAGTGGGTTGCTGCCAGCACAGATTGCATCACCAACGCCATCAAGTGACTGCAGTGTGGAAAGGGGAGAGCAGAGAAGCTGGCGTAAGGGAGACCTAGCATGTCCTGCATCCTCCCTAGAGCTCCCCATGGAGCCCCCTTCCACTACTCCTTGTCCTGCCTCTGCTGCTCCAGGACAGGCACTCGATATCCAGGTCGTGGGGCTGGACCCCTGAGATGGGGACTGGCAGGGCCCCACATCCCCAAAATCACTGCCTGCAGAGAGCATCCCTGCCTCCAACCCATCCTCGGCATGTCCGCTTGCTGCCACCCAACGTGCCCTGCCTCCCGCGTTAGCCGACGTGGGATCACCCCACGAGCCCCACCAGATGCCTCCCGACCCACGGGCTCCTGCGGCCTTTGGCATCCCAGGAGGAAAAGGGGAAACCATTGGCAAATCCCTTCAGCCATCTTGCTGTGTCACTGAACTACCCCACACTGGTAATCTCGGCTGGAGAGCAGCTCAGGGCTGGGCACAGAAGCTGTCCCATGCCGGCCCCACTCAGCACCTGGCACACCGGGATGCTACTGAATCTTTCTTTCCCCTCCTCCTTGACAACCTGCCCTCCTTCACAACCACGGAGAAGGGAGAGACACCAGCCACATCCAGCCCCGCTCCCATCCAGTATCTGTGTATGATTTGTGGGAAAGGCACCGATGCGGCACCGATGCAGCGGGCAGTCAGTCCCCGCGACGTACAGGGTGCACAGGGCTTTGTTTCGGGGTGCAGGTGGCTCTGTGATGCGCAGGCTGCTTGCACCAGCCCCTCTACCTGCCTGCGGGTGCCTGCCCCATGCACAGGGGAGGTTTGGGGATGGATTTTCAAGGACTCAGCTGGAAAGGGTGCTCGTGTGCCTGGAAAAGGGGTGCAATGCCTGGAGCGCTGCCCGGAGCTGCCCGAGTGCCCATCTGCATCCCTAAGCATTGATGTGTCCTCAAAAAATCTGGGTTTTGAGCACGTGTAGTAAAGACAGGAGCAGGATAAAGCTCTTCGAAGGTGTATTTTCAGGCATCAAACAGAAGAACAGAGCAAACCACGACTGCTGGAGACATGAGCAGCTCCCAGGAGCAGACTGGGGTCCCAGCAGTGCCACCAACCCCGGGGCGTTGGCACCCACACCCGACAGCAGGTCAGTAAGGCTGGGATAACACCACGTGCTGCCTGGGGCACATCCCTATCAGGCCCTGCATCCCAGAGGTAACATCCAGAGGCAGCCCCATCTGTTTCTGCCACCCCCAAGGCACGAACACAGCCATGTGAAGCCCACACGTTGTGGCGGTTTTGGGGCTGCTGAATCACTGCACCACCCTGCTATCACCTCTTTCCAGCCCCAAATGAGTTCCCTTGGAAATCTCATCTCCAAGTCCAAGCCAAAGCCGGGTCATACCCACACTGCTCTGAGAATGGCTGTTTCTTCTGCAGCTGGGTAAAACATTCCTCCTGCTCCATCTGTATCAATCAACACTGACATCCAGTGGCTTGTCAGGATGAGTACAGCCAGTGTGTCACAGAGATGTACAATGTACGGTCCTGGGACCAGCCCAGCAGCTAATAGTGGGGTGCCCATTGCACCATGACCCTTGGTTAGCATCTCTGGAAGCTGCTGGACAGCCTCCATGGGGAAGCAAACTGTCAGAGGAAGCTCTGCGCTTCCCAAACCTTTGGGACTTGCATGCAGAGCCACCCTTCAGTGCTCTCCCTGGCTTTGCAGGGGCAGCACTGCTCAGGGAGCAGCTGTGATGTCCCCAACTTCACTTGCCTGACCCTCACCAGCATCAGGTCATGCCAAAAACATGCAGGGCCCCTCCAGCCCCTCTCCCTCAAAGCATGGAGCTCAAACCTCACCAGGGGACTGTGATCACCCCCAAAAAAACATTTCTAGGAAGCAACAGGAGTCCACAGGTCTAAAACATGGCACTCTGTTGTCCAAGCCAGCTTTTCTGGAGAAGCCTTTGCCCTGACGGCAGCACCTCCTGGGAGAGACACAGATCCACCACAGGAACCTCTGAGAAAAAGCTCCAAATGCCATTCTCCTGTCTCCAGCCTCCCCTCACCCCAAAACACGAGCGTGAGGGTATCCCAGCTGCTGCATTTCACCCCAGCACCGCTGCGGGGCGGCGATGCGGTACCCTGCTGCCAAAGCAGTGGCAAAGGTCTCCGGTCAGAGGCAAGCATCCCTTTGGGAGCTGGGTAACACAGCCCCAAGGGGCGCCCCGAGGCCTTGGATATGGAGGCTGGGGGAGGCTGGGGGGAGCACCTTGATCCGGCCAGCACCCTGCCAAGACAGACACCCAGCAAATGGCTCCTGGTTGAGAAGTGACTGACAGGCCCAGCAGATCCAGATTTTGGGGAGCCATCGGACCCGGAGCTGGGTCTCAAGGACTGCCATTCACATCCCAAGCCTGGTTTCTCTAGCTGTCAGTCACACTGCGCAGAGAGCATTTCTGATACCGGGCTTAGTTAACCCCTGCCTCACTGGGCTCACTGCTGTGCTGGTGCTGAGCCCAGACACCCTTTGGCTGGGCTAAACCCTCCCTCTGCAGCTCAGCCCAGAGATCTTGGCTGGGCTAAAATGTGCCTGTGCATGGAGATGCATCTGGAGCTAAGGACACTGGGCCCCAGGGGAAGCACAGCCCTTCTCCATCCACCCCTGCCCTGCCCCAGCCAAGCGTGGCAAATGCAAGCCAGGGCTTCTGACCTTTACAGGGCAGGGGACACACCAGAATTTCCACTCACCCTGCCAAGGTCAGTCCTCCCTTCTCCCAAACCAGTGTGTCCACAGCCGAGATATCCCACCTGGCTGCCCAGGAGAGCAAAAGCCCATCACCCTCAGTATCCTCCTTCCCTCCAGCCTCCTTTGCTGCCCGCAGGGAGATGGAGCCAGTCCCTGTTAATGTCTGTACAATTTTGGGGAGGGGAGGGATGCTCAGGGGCTCCCCATCCAGCTGGGAAAAGGCAAGGCAGGGAAGCAGCGGCTTGCAAAGTGTGGGTTTGTGCCTGCAGAAATATTATGACAGGGATCTCCTCGCAGAGCAGCTTTGTGCTGCGATTGTGCACAGCCTTGGGAAGTAACACCCGCACACACACGCAGCCCCCCTCCGCCCCCCACCCCCACCCCCTGCAGAGCACACACAGCCCAGCCTGCTGAAAAGGTGCAGGAGCATTTGGAGAGTAGCCACTGCTTGTCTTACCTTTCCTGAGAGAAGGAGGAAGAGGAGGAAGGGGATGGGGATGGGGGGTGTTGGAGCAACTTCACCCGCTCTTGCCGGCCCCCACGACTGGGTTTGGTGGGGCAGGAGAAATCCCAGAGGCGGCAGACACGGCTTCAGACTGCTTTTGTCTCTGGAAGACACGGAGAGACAGAGATAAGGAGAGAGAGAGAGAAAGGGAGGGAGAGAGGGAGAGAGAGCAAGCGCCAGGGCTTGAGGTGGGGGGAGCGCTGCACACAGCCACCTCGGCGACCTGTGGCATTTACCCCCCTTCCCGCCACCCCCCCCACTCATCCACATCCCCCCTGAGCCTCCCTGGGCCCTCGCCATGGAGCAGTGACGCTGGGTGGTCCATGGGGGTCTGTGATGGGGAAAGGGGCTTACCGAGCCACCCACAGCAACACGTGCCCCCGTGGCGAAGCTCTTCCCAGGATCCAGGGGGCAGGATCCCCGCGTTCCGGCGCGAGTGCCCCGCTTCCCACCGGCAGGCAGCTGAGGAGCGCAGGCTGTGCGGGGCTCTTTGGGTGACCATCATTAAGTGGAGCCATTTGTTTTGTCAGGGAGGTAACCATGACAATCACCCTGTACACACACCACCATCAGCTTCTCCACGCCTCCTCCTCTCCATCCCCTCCTGCTCCCTGTGGGGGCTGCAGGGGAAGGGACGAAGCCCACCCGGAGGCTGATCAGATGCCCTGGAGATGAGCGACTTGGTAGAGAGAGGGGGATACAAGCTGGCATCCAAACTGGTCTTACTGACCACCACAACAGGCTTCCCTGGGGTGGGATCTTCCACAGCAGCTGCAGGGAGGGGGAACACCCCCTGCCCCATCACCCCATGCCTCTGTCCTCCCCTCGGTCCTGCTGAAGAGACACAAAACACCTTAAAGCCCTCCCCCCCCAGGTCTTCTGCAGCTCAAGGCCACATGTCCCCTCTTCTCCCCACACTGCTGCTGTCTTGTCTGCTTGCTCACCCTTTCCTCCCCAGGCACAGCCCAAAGCCCCTCACCAAGCTGCCCCCCAGGCCACGGGCACTCTCCCCAAAGGGGAATGATGTTGTTACAGTGGGATGCTGGAAGCACTCCCTGCCCCAAGCAGCTTCCACTAAAAAGCAGGAAAAACGACCCAGGGCTGAAAGGGGAAACTGAGGCAGCAGGAAGGGCAGCATCTCAGCCAAAATGGAGCTGGACGCGAGCCTGGGGCAGAGCACACAGATGGGTAAAGCTCCCCCTTACTGGTACCTAAATTCAGCAATAACAGTAAGAAACTCTGCAAGCAGATGTCTGGTCAAGAGCCTTCGCCCCAAGCCCAGCACCCGACTTAAGCCCCAAAACTTCAGACTTTACAGTTCTCCCCAGCCAAATAAGTCAGCTGTGGAGAAGCCCATGGCCCGTGCCTCGGGCACCTGTTAAAATGTTTGCTTACTACAGCTTCTAGCTCCAGCAAAGAAAATAACATATGTCAGGAAAAATCCTGGGATTCATACCAACAAATCTGGTAGCTGCTGAGTATTTATTTATAAAACAGAGCAGGATCTGACACAGAGACCGAGGCAGATGCGAGACCTTGGGAGAACTGAGTTCTTTTAGGGGGAACTAGCAGTGCTGAAGATGATGGCACAGCAGAGGAGTGTTTTCAGTCCTATTTGGTGCCTGGGACCAGTCCGGGAGAGTTATGGGACCAGCTGAAGGGCTCCCAGGGCAGGCTTCCCTGGCTTCTGGCCTGCTCATTGCTCAGCTCACTGATGTTACACGTCAGGGCATCGACGTTACAAGAGGACATACCTGTGAAACTCTCGTTTGCACGCTCTGAACGCGGTGTGTGTCAACGGGCTGGGAGTGTGGGCCAGCTGGGCCAGGGAGGGGATCGTCCCGCTCTGCCCTGCGCTGGGGCAGCCTCACCTCGAGCACTGGGTGCAGGTTTGGGCACCACAGGACAAGAGGGACACAAAACTATTGGAGAGTGTCCAGAGGAGGCACCAAGGATGGGGAAGGGTCTGGAGGGGAAGGGTTATGAGGAGAGGCTGAAGTCCTTGGGGTTGTTCAGCCTGGGAAGAGGAGGCTGAGGGGAGACCTCATGGGGTCTGTGGCTTCCTGACAAGGGGGAGTGAAGGGGCAGCGCTGATCTCTCTTCTCTCTTTGGGGACCAGGGACAGAACCTGAGGGAACAGCGTGAAGCTGCACCAGGGGAGGTTTAGGCTGGGTGTCAGGAAGAGGTTCTGTGCTGAGAGGGGGGTCGAGCACTGGCACAGGCTCCCCAGGGAAGGAGTCACAGCCCCAAGCTGGGCTGAGAGCAAAAAGTGTCTGGACAATGCTCTCATCCCTATGGTCTGACTTGGCTGGGCCTGTGTGGAGACAGGAGTTGGACTTGATGGGCCTATGGGTCCCTACCAGCTCAGATATTCTCTTTCTTCATGTGCAGGACACCAACACAGAAACACCCATGACCTCACCGACGGTCCCCAGTGCCCTGGACACCCCAGTACAGAATTGGGATAGAAGATTAGAAAGGAGGGCTCAGAACAACCTGCCTCAGGCCAGTGCTGCTGAACCACTGCAATTTTGCTTCCTATGCCTCGACTTTCCCATCTCTAACATGGAGCTAATCCCAGTTACACATGTGCCTGCAGGAAAACATTACACTGGGAAGCAGGAGCATCTCTTGCTTTCTGCAGCCCAAGTGCCCACTGGCCCCAGGGACTTCCCACCTTGCTTTTTATTTTTACCCTAATTAATTAGCCAACTAACGTCTCAGACTTGCTTTCAGCCGCCTGCTCTGTTCCCATTGAAAGTCTCGTCGCGTTCCAGCTCCTGTGTTCAGCATCCTCCTGGGCGCTGCAGCGCGTTGCCATGGAGAAAAGCCATGATGTCACCTCTACAAATAAAAACACCAGACCCCAAAGTTCATGTCTGTGGCTGAAGGAAGAGGGGGCAGGGGGCTAATCCCAACATGCAAAGGGACGTTAGGCTCTCACCTCTGATGAGGAAACCAAATTAGATGGTGGAGGGGAGAGCATCAGATGACGAGACTTGATAATTTGGGGGTTTAGTTGGAAGGAAAAAAAAAAGAAGTAATACTTGCAGAGCAGTGTTTGCAGAGCAATAGCGAAGGGCCTGGTCCTGCCTGGGCTAATGCTCCTCTGTCATGATCTTGCTCCCATCTTCCCCCTGCTCGCAGTACAGGGGAGCAGGGACTGGGAAAAAAAGGGGTTCTCAGTTACTTCATGAGCTGTTTTCCTTTTCCAGATCTTAAGACACCTCTAACCTCCCTCCCCGCTCCCTTCTTAGCGGACTTCACTCTAGTAATGATTTCACTCCCTTCTTCCCCCTGCTCGCTGCACAGAGGGGCAGGGACAGGGAGATGGGGCTTCTCTCAGTCCCTTGCAAGTTGGTTTCCCTCTCAGCCGGGGAGGGGGGGCATTCATTCCACACCCTCCCCCTGCTGCACCACGGGGTCTCACCCACAGGAGAGAGTCCTCCACAAACTTCTCCAACGTGAATCCTTTCCCCAGGGCTTTATCTATTCACCAGCTGCCCTGGCGTGGGTCACTGCTATGGGTGCAGTCATCAATCAGTGTCTCTCAGTCCCAGTCCTCTGTGGGGTCACCAGCCTCCCCCAGCAAACCTGTTTCGGTGCAAATCTCTCTCTCACTCATCTCTGTGTCTCTGATTCTCCTCACGGCTGCAAGTGCTGGCAGGGGCTTGTTCCAACATAGGGTCACAGCATCTCCTCTCTGTCTCCACCTGCTCCATCCAGTGTGGAGCCCCTCCACGGGCTGCAGGTGGGGTCTGGGCCTTTCCCATGGGTTTCTCCAGGGGCTGCAGGGGCATCTTCCTCTCCAGCACCTGGGCCACCTCCTCCACGCTCCCAGTCCTTGGTGTCTGCACAGCTCGTTATATCTTCTCACTCCCTTCTCTGGTGGTGAAATGCAGCTGCTTCCAGGTTGTTTTCTCCTCTGTGTGATTCTCAGAGGTGCTCGCTATCTGTCAGGCTGCAACTTTGGCCTTGAATTGCTCGTTGCTTATAGTTCAGGCTGGCAGAAAGCTCTAACTGCTGCTTAAGGAAACCATCTCAGCAGCACAGCCTCACCAAACTGCAACAACCCCACAGCCGGCAGCGAGGCAGGCCCTGGCCCCCAGCCCCACGCCAGGCGGGGGCAGCCCCTGGCCCCCAATCCCAAACAAAAGCCAGGCCCGGACCCCCAGCCCCACGGCAGGCAGGGGCGCGCCCTCACCGCCCCGCAGCCCACCCCCAGGCTGCGGCTGAACAAGAGCTCTCCCGCAGCGCTTTCTGACCCCTTTTATCATCCCCCGGGCCGGGGAAGCCGGAACGTTCCGCTCTCGGAACGCCGCGGCTTCTGTCGCGGTTCCTGCCGGACCGATGGGGGAGCGGGTGGGCGGGGATGGCGCGGCCGGCGCAGGCGTCCTGCCCGCACCCGGCGCCATTGCGATCGTTCGCGGCCAGCCCCGGCTCCAGCGCCCCCACGGCCCGGACATGGCCACCGACTCCTGGGCCCTGGCCGTGGACGAGCAGGAGGCGGCGGCCGAGTCGGTGAGCGGGGGGGGGGGGTGGGAAGCGGGGAGGGGGGCGGCCGGGAGGAAGGGAGGCGGGGGTCCGGCCCGGAGGCGGGGGGCCCCCGGGGCTGCGCTGCCGCCTCCGCAGCCTCCTCAGGGGAAGCGGCGAGCGCCGGGAAACCCTTTTCTGCCCCGTCCGTCCCCTTCCTTTTATCCCTCTTTCTTCCTTCTTCCCTTCTTGCGGCGCATCAGAAGGGGCAGCGAAGCCTCGGCCTTTCCCGAGGCTGGCGGGGCCCTGCCGGCAGCCCCGCCTCGGGGCGGCCCCGGGCCTGGGCGCTTCTTTGCAGCAGCAAAGAATTCCGCCTCTCGTGCCGTTTGCTTTTTCTTTTTTTTTCAAGATAAAGGTTTTTTTCGTTTTGTGTGTACCGGAAGGACAGGGAGTGCTCTCTCCTTCCCCCTCACCCCGCATCCAGGCACAGCCCTGTCAGCAGCGCTGCTCCTGAGGTGGTCACCTTCACTCAGGGGCCAAAAACTCCCTGGTCCTCTCTTTTTTGTACTTCTTTTTTTTCGTTCCCCCCTTGGTGACAAGGTGTAAAATCGTTTGAGGCGTTGGGTTTTTCACATGGAACAAGCTGCCCGGGGAGGGGGTTGAGTCACTGACCCTGGATATGTTTAACAGACGGGTAGATGAGGTGCTCAGGGATCTGGTTTAGCACAGGACAGGAATGCTTGGACTCGATGAGCTTAAAGGACTTTTCCAACCTGTGATTCTATGATTCTATTTTTAATCTTGAGGCATGTGGGCTGACCCTTGGGGCCGTGGTAAACCAAATCCGCAGTAAGAGGGGCTCATTCCAGGCTGCCCTTCGCTCCGTTTTCCATCCTGGTTGTGAATTTTCTCCTGTTTTCCATCAGCTATCGGGAAACAAGAGATACAGGGCCAGGAGACAATCCCCTTCGCTGTGTCACTGTGACACCTTAGAAGAAGTTGCATTTGTCTGGAAACTCGTGTTAATCTTGCTTGCTTCACCTGATGATTTCCCTTTGAGTGCCAGTTCTTGCTGGGGCCTGCGCAGTAGCTTTTGTCGTCAGTAACTCTTGATGAGTGCTCAGGTTTTCCTGGCTGTCAGTATGATGTAGGAACTGTACCCTTTGAGTGACACCGGTTTTGTGTTTTTCTTCACTTGTAGTTGAGCAGTTTACACCTGAAGGAGGAAAAAAGCAAACCAGATGCCAATGGTGAGTTGCAGCTGCCCCACTGGCCTTAGAAAGGGGCATGATGTTTTTCTGTTGGGATTGCAGCACTGCTGACAAAGTAAATTCCCCATTAGTTAAGAAATTCCAGAAAAGGGAAATACAAAGCTAAGATTAAACAGCGGTGTAGACTAAATATCTGCCTTGAGTGCTTGTTCTGCTAGGGTAATTTTTTTTAATCGTCTTGTGATGTGCTCAGGGAGCTGCATGGGCAAAATCTCTTGCTGTGGGTGATAAAATTCAATTTGGCTGTAGAGAGCCAGCCACGACTCAGGTTTCTAGTGCACAGGGCTCTGGTCAGGAAGATGGGCTATTTTGTAGCTTCCTCCCCAATATTCAAACCCTAAAACGGCAGGTGTGAGCTGCCTGACCTCACGTCTGCCCCAAACCTGTCTCTCTTAATTTAGGTGCTGTTGTAAAAGCCGACGACAACATAGAGAAAACAGAGGATGAGGAGAAGGGTAAGTGCCTTCTTGAAGAAAAGCTTTGGCAAGGAATATTGAAAAGAAATTAATTTTATGTGTACTTAAAGTAAGTCTGCCTTATGTCTTATGTTTTATTATCTTGTATCCTGCCCCAAGGACTTAATTGTAAGACATGTCCTCCCTCCATAATACTTTTAAAGCCATTGGGTCCTGTAATAACTTGGGAGACTCCTGGATTAGAGTGGAGAGAAATATGGGGATAGCAGTATCCTCAAAGGCAGGACTGGATACAGGAGCAGTTGGATAACCTGGAGCTGGAATTGCTGTAGGAACCAACATGTTGCCTTTATGAAATGGCTGTTAAGAGGTGGGTAACGGCTCTAAATCCTTCAGAAAGTGGCTTGAGAGAAACTTGCTTTAGTAAACAGACTTGTTAGCAAAACCCCAAAGTGCAGCACTCCGGGCGTTCCCTTTGACCTCACGTGTCCTCAGCGCTTGCTGTGGATCAGCCCTGGGATCTTTCAAAGGAACCGCTTGCCCTCAGACTTTTTTTTTTAAAATTAAAAGAAAAAGCCCACCTGAAAGGTGTCTGCCCACACCTCGGATAACAGCAGAGGCTTTCAACCCTGCCCTGCCCTCCAGTTAGGTGCTAAGCTATGATACCTTAAGTGAGCAGAGTTCTGGACCTGTTAAGGTTCCCCCCTTCAAACAGCGCTCGCTCTGGTCTGTCTTCCTAAACGTTACATGCGGATCCCTGCGGTACCCCTGTAGATGTCTTGTTCAGCAAGTTTTGGCTCTTTTAGACATCTCTGTACTACAGAACTTCGGTTTCTAGATTCTTCTTGTCCTCTGCTGGGCTCAGTAATGTAGTGTTTCAGCAGGAGTGACACCTGAAACGGGCTCTGATTTAGTTTGGGGTTTTTTTCTACCTCCTTTTCCAACAGAGGACAGAGCTGCCCAGTCCTTGTTGAACAAGCTAATCCGCAGTAACTTGGTTGACACAACAAATCAAGTGGAGGTGCTGCAGAGGGATCCCACGTCGCCTCTCTACTCCGTAAAGTCCTTTGAGGAACTGCGACTGTAAGTCCTGTTAGATTCCCTGGCTCTGTAGCAGGTTTTGCTTAAAAGCTTATGGGTTTCTGCTTCAACCTATTGCAAATTTGTTGCTAATAAGTTAGCGTATCATTATTTAAACGCAAGGAGAATTATTTTATCTCAGTGCCTCATGAAGGCTTTTATCTGAAACAAGCTGCTTGTGTATTTTCTCCCCCTTCATGCTGAGTACCTTTAGCTGTGCCAATAGCTGCATTTCAGGCCTGAGAGACTTATGAATTTATTTTTTTTAATGTGCTGGGGAGGCTGTCCTGTTGGGATTGTTCCTGGCTGTATTGATGTTTGGGGTTTGTTGCTTTTCTGCAAGCTCCACGGGGAAATCTGAGCCAACGAGACTTCTTGCCGTGCAATGTCAGAGTGTCGTTTCACTTCGTTAATGTTAGTGGCTGAGCCTCTACAGAAAAAAAAGCTGAGGTCCTGTAATGCCTGTTAGACTAATTCCCATCTGCCAGTAGCCGAACAATCCAAGTGAGTTAATGATGGGGACAGCCAGACTAATTGAGTCTTCATTTTGTTACGACTTGGTGTAGCCTTGGCAACTGTCGCAGAGCCGGGCTGTGTATGTCCTTGTTTCTGAGCAGTGCAAGGTTACACTTTCAAAGAGCTTTTGTTCCAGCCGCTGTCTGAAAGTCATATGTGGTTCTCTTAAAAAGCTTGTTGTGCTGAGTGGGAAGTTCTTAACAGCAGGAAACGGTGGGCAGGAAACCTGTAACCTGCTTTGAGAGGAAAACCCTCACTGCTGAGCACCACTAACAGCACTCCAGTGAGCACTCAGACGTTGTTGGTTAAGGATTCGGTAGCGCCGTAACCTTTGGTTTAGGTTGTTCTTGGAGCTCCATGTCAGCACAAGTACCTGCTGAGACTAGAAAGCTGCCCTGAGAAATAGCAGCTGGTGCTTTTGATGACGAGCAGTGTCATCACACGTCTCAGGTTGAGCGCTGTCACCGTGGGTCACAAGGTGTCCATACAGCCAGCTGAGCTTGTTGGTTGTTGACTGGGTTTTGTGCACTAACCCAGTATCCCTCCAGTGTTAGGGTGTCAGTTGGTATTACAGAACCTGTCATGACTTAATGAGGGTCCTGAAACCCTGCGCAGGGGTTTCATGACATCACACTTTATTCCTTGGATACTAAGATCACGTTGTCCTGTAGTTGAACAATAATTTCGGTGCCGAGATTAAGGATGGCTGAGGAAAAGGGATTGGCCTGAAGGACAGGATTAATGCTTTCTGCTCTGGGATTCCCAGGGCTGTCTGAAAAGCGGCTTTAGAACAAGAAGCCCAGTGCTGACCTCACACTGTGACACAAGGTTTTCCCTGTGGCCATGAAAGGCAGATGTGCAGGCTGGTTTAGGAAATCGAGGCAGCTCTGGGTCTGCTTGCAAGGCTTTTCCTCACCTTTTTGTACTCAAACAAAAACGAAGTGTATGGTCACAGTATCAAAACTTTGTTTTCAGGAAACCACAGCTCCTGCAAGGTGTCTATGCCATGGGCTTCAATAGGCCATCGAAGATCCAAGAGAACGCCCTGCCCATGATGCTTGCTGAACCGTATGTATACATAACTTTCCACTCCCTTCCAGTATAGGAAGGATTTGAAAAATTTAGCTGAGTTTTGGATGGGAGGATGATGATGAGGGAGCTGCCTGGGGCTGTGTTGAGAGGGTTCCTGTGCTGCTGTGTTTCTGTGGTCACCAACTACGTGACAGCGGCCCTGGATTTGTCCTCCTAGGACAGGCACTGACCACACAGTGCTGCTGTGTTTGGCTGAGGTCAATACAGTATTTCTGTTCAGTTAGAATCCCAACTGGTTTGGATTGGAAGGGACCTCAAAGACCATCCAGTCCCACCCCTGCTGTGGGCAGGGACACCTCTCACCAGCCCAGGCTGCTCAAGGCCCCATCCAACCTGGCCTTGAACACCTCCAGGGAGGGGGCAGCCACCACCTCCCGGGCACCCTGTGCCAGGGCCTTACCACCTTCAGAGTGTAGAATTTCTTCCTAATATCCAATCTAAATCTCCCCCCTTCCAATTTAAAACCATTCCTCCTCATCCTGTCACTCCAGGCCCTTCTAAAAAGTCCCTCCCCAGCTTTCCTGTAGCCCCTTCAGGGTCTGGAAGGTGCTGTAAGGTCACCTTGGACCCTTCTCTTCTCCAGGCCCAACTCTCCCAGGCAGTTCAGGGAGAAAATATGGAACGTAGCTCCAGAAATCCTGGGTAGGTGGGAGTGGTTGAGTTGATGCCTTGCCCACCTGGCTGCCTTTTCTCTCTGTGCCCCTGAACTGAAACCTATGAAGTATTAAGTCACTAGGGGGAGATGTGCAAAATGGAAAAGTACTGACAGATAATCACAGTTTTTCTTCCAAATCTCCATAATCAAGAGCTGCTGAAAGAGACATTGGTGGAGGGCAGAGGTAGGGGGTGTAGCCAGTCAAGTTAGGCACCAACCTGGAGCGGTGGTAAATCTGAAATGCCACTCATTGTGTTTTCTTTATCATTGAACCCCTTTGAAACGCTGTCTGGGTGGTTCATCTGGTTGAGCTTGTGCCTGCTGTGTGTTCTCCAGCCCACAGAACCTGATCGCACAGTCTCAGTCCGGTACTGGCAAGACAGCTGCCTTTGTCCTGGCCATGCTCAGTCGTGTTGAACCTGGAAACAAGTATCCACAGGTAAAAGTTTCTGGAATGCGAGTGTTTGGGGTTGGAGGGTTTGTGGTGGTGTAGAGCCGCCTAGTGAAGAGGTTGGGCTTCTTTGGAGACCTTTGATAGTAAATTTATAGCGTGATGAACATACCTCTGTGCAACTGTTTCTGTAAACTGCTGACTGTTTGTTAGGGGCTGGTGGTTTGGGTATCTGTCCAAATGGCTTTAAGGCAACAGATGTGGGGTTTGCTCACAGCTTGCTCCTTTCTGGTTGCTCCCTTGCATCACTCGGGATGCCATCACTCTGCGGGGAGTTAATTTGGGGATTAGCATGCTGGGAGAAACTACATCAGATAAATACTGCAGGCCAGAGGGGGTTAAGTCAGTGGAATTTAGGATGAAAGAGATCTGTAACAACAGAACAGAGAATGCCCACAAAGGGGCTTTTAACTCATTTCACTGATGAGATAGCCTTGGTAACTACTGCTAGGTTAAATCCTCCTCCTAAAAAACCCATGCTGTTCTCTCTCAGTCTAATTATCAGTGTTGGGTTCGTTGTCCCTGCTGTCTGTGCATGTCCCTGGCAGGGCCGAGGAGCAGAACTGAACACACCAAGCCAGTAGCGTGCAGACCACAGTGGCTTTTGGAAACCATTCGCTGCTCACGTGTTCATCATTAGGAAAGCTTCAGCAGTAAGGGTTTTAAAAGCATGTGTGATGGCATTGCCCAGGATGCTGGTCACCTCGAACGTGTTATCCTTCTGTCCCTTCAGTGTCTGTGCCTTTCCCCAACATACGAGCTGGCCCTTCAGACGGGGAAAGTGATTGAACAGATGGGGAAGTTTTACCCGGAGCTGAAACTCGCTTATGCTGTCCGAGGCAATAAATGTGAGTAAGGTGGAATGCTGCCAACACACTGCAAAGGAGAAAGTGATGTTCTTCAGGCACGATGGTGAACCAGGCTCGTTCAGAGAGGGGCGAGCTCCTAAGAAACCTTTCCTTTCTCTGTTGCCAGTGGAGCGAGGTCAGAAGATCTCCGAGCAGATTGTTATCGGCACGCCAGGCACGGTGCTGGACTGGTGTGCCAAACTGAAATTCATAGATCCCAAGAAAATTAAAGTCTTTGTCTTGGATGAGGCTGACGTGATGATAGCCACCCAGGGCCATCAGGACCAGAGCATCCGCATCCAAAGGTAAGGACTCAGCCTACATTGCCTGAGGTGATTTTTGTTTCAGTTCCAGCTCCCTTGTAACATAGGGACCGCAGGGCTGGGTTCCTGACTGGTGTCTCACCGATAAAGCAACAAGATTAAAACGATATATTTAGCTCTAATCTAGATAGTTAATAGAGGCAGCACATCAGGGGAGGATAAGCAGTTTCATTTTCTTCCAGAATAAAAAGCCTGTCCCTGGAGGAGGGGTTATTAATTTTTTACAAATGCCAGTCTGGATGCTGCTGGTCCGTGAGGGAGCCATCAGGTGTTGGTAAGATTAGCACTAGTCTTTCCAGCCACTGAAATAACTGGCTCTGAGGTTATCATTCTGCTTTGCCAGTAGCATTAATCCCATCAGGATATTGGAGGGAGGCGGAGAGACGCCAGTGTTGTGTAGGAACCCTGCCCATTTTGGTCTCTCTTGCAGAATGCTCCCCAGGGACTGCCAGATGCTTCTGTTTTCAGCCACTTTTGAGGATTCTGTGTGGAAGTTTGCTCAAAAAATTGTTCCTGACCCAAACGTTATCAAACTGAAGCGAGAGGAGGAGACACTGGACACTATTAAGCAGTATTACGTTCTGTGCAATAACAGAGATGAGAAGTTCCAGGCTCTCTGTAATATCTACGGCGCTATCACCATTGCCCAGGCCATGATCTTCTGCCACGTGAGTCCTTTCAGGGAACATTCGTCCCAACGACCCTGTTGCTGTCTTCTGGTGCTAAAAACCCAGCCAGGCACCGTCTTTTCTTTCAGAAAGAAACTGAGAACACAAATTGCCCTTTTCTCTGGCTTTTCTACTTCCCTCTGAATGAAATCACATTTCTGTGGGGTTTGTCCATCCAGGTCATTTTTATCCCTGAAGTCCTCTGAAACAAAGATCAGATTAACCCCACGTTTTTTCCAAAACAAAGTAGTACTCAGGACTACTGGAAACCACACATTTGGGGTTGGAAAATGGATAAAAATAGGGCAGAATATGAGGGATGGGGAAGGCTGGTATCTGTGCAGCTGGTGCATCACTTTTCCTGGGCCTCTCTTTCCCTTGGGTAACGGGTGGTACAGCTCTGGGGCCACCCTGTGAATTGTACCAAGATTGCTTTTTTCTCTGGAAACCACTATAACTCACAGAAAAAACCCAAACCAAGCATTGCTGACAGCACCAGAACAGCATGTAAAGCTAGCTCAGAGAAGGTAGAACCTGTGTTTGGAGCCTGCTGCAGCAGTCTGCTTCGATGCTGGTTAGAGCTGTAATAATATCAGACGTAACCAGAGCTCAGGAAACTGTTTAATTCAAGACTGCACAGAGCCCGTGATCGATTTCACAGCTACATTCAGCTGTAACCCTGCTGGTTTCCAAGCTGAGTGGTTTTGTTTCTTTGTGAGTCTTTGGTAGAGTGAAGGAGCAAAGCGCAAAGAAAACGTGTCCTTCTCTTACGCGAGGGCTCCGGCAGCGGCAGGCAGGCGTTTCCCTGGCTCTGGTGTGTGAGGTGTTTGTGATGGCACAGGGATGGGCACAGCACTTCGAGGCTCTTTCCTTTTGAGGTGGAAACTGAGCAGCCACAGAGCTCCCGATTGCTCCCAGAGAGGTTTGTTACCACTTTACAGTGATAAAACTTCATAAACACATTCAAACTTTGTGTTTCAGACTCGGAAGACGGCCGGCTGGCTGGCGGCAGAGCTTTCCAAGGAAGGCCATCAGGTGGCACTGCTCAGCGGGGAAATGATGGTGGAACAGAGAGCTGCTGTAATAGAGCGCTTCAGAGAGGGCAAGGAGAAGGTGCTGGTGACCACAAACGTCTGTGCCAGAGGTAGGGCACGGCCGCGCATGGGAGTGTGTCCTAGGATAATGCTGGGTGGCTTGCAGAAAGGATTCATGGCCGCAGCCCTTCTAGTCCAGCGAAATCGGGGTCCTTACAGTAATTCCTGGGCTGCTGGCTGTGTCTGTGGGATAAAGAAGCCTGTGGCAAAGCCGGGCTTGGAGGCTTCCTGCAACTTCTGCAACTTCTCCATCCTGAGAATCTTGTGCTTCTGATGCCAAACATGGTTTGTGCTGCTGTGAGCTCTAAAACCACATTCTGAAATAGGGAGATCTGCAAAATCCTGAAATCTAGTGGAAACGTATGTTGCAATTGGACGTCCTAGAGCAGTTGAGAGCTTGGAAAAATCCACAGGGGCTGAACCGCTTCAGAGGGAGTTTCCAAAACCTCCAAGTGCTGGTTAAAGGATCTCCAACTGCGTTTCCATCATCTGTTTCAGTGGGATTCTGTGGTGTAGCAGCTAGATGGGTTTTGTTTCAAATCACATGTGATATCATAGAATCACAGAATGGTCAACTGTGACCGCTTGACATCCTCTGGGAACGAAACAGTCGGACTCGCCTGCTGCCCAGCACCCAACAGCAAAGGAGAAAGCGAAAGGAACAGACACTGCGGTTGTTCCACAGCCCTTTGCCAGCAACAGGTTACTGGAAGCTGGGTCCCTCCTCACCCCAGGGAAATGGAAACTCAGCAAACCGACGCTGAGCAAAGCCAGGGCAGAGCCAAGCTGCTTGGGGATGGAATCCCAGCCTGGTCTGGGTTGGAAGGGACCCCAGGGATCACAGAGCTCCAACCCCCTGCCACAGGCAGGGACACCAACCTCCAGGCCTGGAGCTACACAAGGTTGCCCAGGACCCCATCCAACCTGGCCTTGAACACCCCCAGGGATGGGACACTCACCCCCTCTCTGGGCAGCCCCTTCCAGCCCCTCACCACTCTCTCTGGAAAGAACTTACCTCTAATAGCTAATTTAAACCACCCCTCCTCCAGCTTCACTCCATCCCCCTTGTCCTGCCAGTCTCTGCCCTTTAACAAGCTGATTCCCCTCCTGTTCCTCTGCTCTCTTCAGGGACTGGGAGGCTGCAATGAGGTCCCCCCACAGCCTTCTCTTCTCCAGGCTGAACCAGCCCAGCTCCCCCAGCCTCTCTCCATAGTGGAGCTGCTCCAGCCCTCTGATCATCTTTGTGGCTCCTCTGACCCCTCTCCAACAGTTCTACATCTTGTATTGTGGCCCCAGCACTGGACAAAGGACTCCAGCTGGGGCCTCATGAGGGCAGAGCAGAGAGGGACAATCCCCTCCCTGTCCCTGATATTGGGGAAAAGATCCTTGTCTGAGTTTGAACCTGGCTGTTCACCCCGTGTGGAAGCAGCCACGCAGCAATCCCTGGGTATGTCAGGTTGTTTGAATGTAGTTGTGTTAATCTGATGTTTGCTCCTTATCAGGGATCGATGTAGAACAGGTCTCTGTCGTTATCAATTTTGACCTTCCTGTGGATAAAGTCGGAAATCCAGATAACGAGACGTACCTGCATCGGATTGGGCGTACCGGTCGCTTTGGGAAGCGAGGACTGGCTATTAACATGGTGGACAGCAAGCACAGCATGAATATTCTCAACAGAATCCAGGAACATTTCAGTATGTACCCTCTGACTTCCTTCTTCCTCTGCAGTTGGGTGCTGTTTCTGCACAGTCGTGACAGGCCGTACACTGGGCAGATCTCACGGGCTGCTGGCGAGCAGAAGGGCACATCGGCTGCATCTTGTGTAGCGTCATGTAGGATTGGGATGGGAGCAGGAAGTGTTAGGTGGGGAGGGACCTCCAGACCCCATCCAGTCCCACCCTGCAGTGAGCAGGGACATCTTCACTAGAGCAGGTTGTTCAGAGCCCATCAAGCCTGACCTTGAATGTCTCCAGGGATGGGGCCTCCACCAGCTCTCTAGGCACCCTGTGCGAGTGTCTCACCACCCTCAGAGGGAAGAATTTCTTCCAATATCCAGCCTAAATCTCCCCTTTTCTAGTTTAAAACCATCACCCCTCTCCTATCTCTCCGTGCCCTTGGGAACAGAGGTGCCTGTTCACAGGCTGTTGGGAGAGTCCTTAAAACAGACGTTACCCATCTCTGGAACCAACTGACTCCCCAGGTGGGTGAATCAGAGAATCCTTAAGGTTGGAAAAGGTCTCTAAGATCATCCAGTCCAACCATCCACCCACCACTAACCCACGTCCCCAGTCCCTCATGCAACCTTTCCTTGAACATCCCACGGGACGGTGACTCCACCACCTCCCTGGGCAGCCCGTTCTGATGCCCAGCCTCTCTCTGAGAAGAAATTTCTCCTCATTTTCTAACCTGAACCTCCCCTGGCACAACTGGCAGCCATTCCCTCTCATCCTGTTGCTGGTTATCTGCGAGAAGAGGCTGAGCCCCAGCTCACCACAACCTCCTTGCAGAGAGCTGGATAGAGTGTTAAGGTCTCCCCTGAGCCTCCTCCAGACTGAACAATTCCAGTTCCCTCAGCCACTCCTCATGAGACGTGTGTCCCAGCCACTTCCCCAGCTCCGCTGCCCATCCCTGGACACACTCCTTGTGTCTCTCTTGGAGTGAGTGGCAAAGTTTTATGTTGTAGTTTTAAAACCTGACCCAACAGTTCATGGACAAACCCAAACTCCTCAAGACCAGCGAAAGAGAACAGCTGTTCCTTCTCTGCCCCACATTAGGAAACCTGACCTATTTCTTATCTTTCCCAGACAAAAAGATAAACAAATTGGATACCGACGACTTGGATGAAATTGAGAAGATAACTAACTGAAGTACAGCTGCTGGAAGTGGTGTGTAACCCCGCTGTGGAAGCTCTCCCGCTACAATTGGATCAGCGTTCAGATTGGCACGCCTCTCAGCTCGTCCCGAAAAGGACTCTTTAAATATGAGTACACAAAAATTACCTCATTTGAAAAAGTCGGACTTCAAATTGTGCTACTAAGGGGAGGAAGAGGAAATGTTTACAGAAGCTTTTAACATTTCTTAGTTTAGCCTTAAAACGGGAAGATCTTTGGGATTAAGAGAAATACTTGCCAAAAAAACAACAAAAAAAGGGCAATATGGAATTAATATGGAATTATCCAAACCGTTTTTTTTAAACAAAAACAAACAAAAGCTTTATTGCCTTTAATTGGAGTAAAGGTCAGCAGTAGCCTGATCAGTTAAAATTCAACAGTCAAATATATCATGGACGTAAGTATAAAGAAGAAACTCAAACCCCACCCAACCAGCCCCCACACCAAACAAGGCAGCTGGTTTTGGTTAATATCTTGGCTTGTACAAATAGGATGCCATTCCCTTTGGCGCTCCCCTCAGCTCTTTTAAAAACCCACTTCTGGCTTTTTTTTTTGATGGATTTGCCCTGCTTTTCCTTACCTAAATTATCCCAAGGATGTCTCTGGTAGCTCCTACTCGCAGACACCGTGGTGCTTTCGCTGGATGGTGTTTTCCTTTAGTTCCTCCTCTGCTTTGTTGGAACAGGCACTGTGTGTAAAGCAGCACAGGGGCCACAGCACTTGAGCACGGGCTGGAGGCACTGGGGTGAAGCGGTTAACCTTGCCAAGGTGTAGGTAGGTGGGCTGGGGGAGGGAGGGGACTGTATTAATTAATTTTTCTGAATAAATTCACCTCTGTGAAATGCTAATGTCTGTTGGAGTGGGGGTTGGGTCACCTTGAGACAGGTGCTGCCAGTTGGGAGATGCTGCTGGGAAGCTCCACATGGGTAACACAGAGCTGCTGTGCTTCACTGGTGGCTGATAGGAGTAAGAGAATACCCAACACAGAGCTATAGCTTGTATTGACCAGAACCAAAACAGCCCTTTCCAACACCAAATTTACCTGTTACAATGTTCCAGTACCGGAGTCTTGAGTTAAACTGCTCAGCCAGCTCACAGAGGGGAAGCGCTCCACTCCCACTGTGCTCATAGCCCATTTGTCCCTTGCCCCAGGGTGATCCTTGCCAGAGAGGGAAAGATCTCCTGTGCTTGTAGGTCATTTGGGACCATTCTCGGGTTGTTCCCTGAGCCTGGCTTCCAGGAGAAGGAGGCTTCTGAACTAGAACTTAGGGTGCACAGCTTTTTTTTTGGGGGGAGGGGGTGGAAACAGGACATGCATGAGCATCTGTGGGCCTGCGACTCAGCGCAGGAATCACTTCAAAACAGATGTATAAATTGTAAATGTCACTAGGAATTTTTCTTTGCAATTCTGGCCATCATCTTCTGTTCAAAGACAGGAACGTGGATCCTTTTACCAAGTAAAAAAAAAAGGCTCGTTTAAAATGTACCTAAAATTTTAGGAAATCGTGCACCCTTTTATCAATTTGTACAAAGGCTTTAGTGAGAAAAAAACAAAACAAAAAAAAAAGAAAAAAACAAACTGAAAATTAAACTTTTTGTATTCTGGGGTGTATCTATTTTTATTCTGTTGAATCCTATTAAAAGTGGCAGGTGAGTGAGTGCTTGCGTGTCGGGTGGAGGACTCGTTTCAAACACCTACTCTTGTAGTACAGCTGAATGACCTTGTGACAGCAGAGTGTCGGGTTGAATTGTCATGAAAGCTGCTGGGCCTGTGTGCTGTTTCTGATGTACTTTTAATTGGAATAAAGACAATTACTGAACGCTGCCTCTGCTTGTTTCTTCCTCAGACACACCCCCAGGCAGGAGTCCTGACGGGTTTCCTGCTCCAGGTCTCAGGTGTGCTCTGGCAGACTGGCCTTCACCTCACTCAGTGCCGAGATTCGGCCAAGCTTCCCCCAGGGAGCTTCTGAACCAAGACCACACTGTAACTGAGGTCAGAGAGATACTGTTCTTCCTCTGCAGTGCTGCCTTTGCAAAGGTGCTGCTGAGACACACACACACACCCCCCACCCCCCCCACAACTCTCCTACTGGGAGGAGGAGAATGGGGGGAGAAACACGCCTCACCCAGCTGTTACCTGGCTGTGGGTTTGTGTGGCTGGGGTCTGGTGGAGCAGCCAGACACTCTCTGCAGGCCCCACAGAGCAAACACCAGCTGACTCAAGGCTGGAGTCACTGCTGACCAAGAGCAACGACTGGTGGGTGTCCGGCCTCCAACCAGGGCTTTCCACCTCACTGGAGAATCCTGGGGAGAACAGCCCCAGGGCTGGTACATCCTCCCTGGGAAGGGATTTGCAGCAAGACCTGGCCAGCAAAGAACTCTTCTGGGGGCTTCAGCTGGCCTAGGCTGGGGACCAGCAGCTTGTGGGGGGCTGCTGAGGTGGCATGGGCACAGAAGCTCCATGGGAAGCAGAGGATCCCCTCCCCTGTGGTAAAGGGAGGGCTCTAAGGGATGGGGGGGGGCATTGGAAACAGGGCCCTCCTCAGAGAGGCAGGCGCATGCCCTTCCCACCGCCCTGACCTTCCCAGTTACCCTACCACAGCAGGTACCGGACTCTGGGAATTGAGGGCCAGGTGTATGAGGATGGAGATGAAGGATGGGGAGTCTGCTGGGGTGACAGGCACCCCCCACAGCCTGGGACCAGTTTTAAAGGACCAAACTCCTTCAGCTTCACCTTGGCTGGAGACACAGGAGGTACAGAGTCCAGCACGAGGAGGGCTGTGCCTCTGCTCCCAGCTGTGCTGGGTTAAAGCACCAGCCCTTGTCTGATCTCCTGCCTGCGTGGTGGTAGCCATGTCTCTGGTGGTGGGCAGTCACCTGGGCAACCCCAGGGCTTCCTCCTTTGCTGCAGTCTTGTGCTCAGCTCCGGACAGAGGGAGAAGCTCCAGGAAGGCACAGCAAGATGGCACAGGCTGCTGAACACCCAAAGTCTGACCTGGACAGTCCCCTAGGTATTTGCCAACAAATTAACAACGTTTCTTGTTCAACAGGAGGCACAATGGCCAAGCCTCTGCTTTGCATAAAGTATTTTAAAGTCAAGTTTCAGCCCCAAAGGTTTTATTGATTGTACCACCACACAGCATGAAAACACGCTGGAGCTCAGAAAGAACATAGCAGAGTCAGAAGGAATTAACCACCTGAAGCTGAATTAAACACAGAAACCGGTTCCTGGTCCTGAACCTGAGTGAAACACTTTGCTACTTGCTGTTTGACTAAAAACACCCATGATTTTTGGAGTCCCTGGTCTCCCTGAAGACCCCGGGGAGACCCCAGGATTGCTACTGCGTAACCTCCATCACTGCAGCAGTAGGTAACACTGTTTCACCAGGGACCACATTTTCACTGAGCCCCTGGGGACCCTGAACACAGGTTCCAAAGGAGGTCATTATCTCTCGGGCCACACCAGCTGCTTTCTGCTGCCATTCTGGTGCTGCTACTGCTCTGTGTCACTTAAAAACCAGTTGTGTTTACCTCAGAAATACTAAAACGCACTCGTCTGTGTGGCACGTGGTCCAGGTCTGTAGCACACTGACCCTCTGAACCACAAGAATTCCCATTAGAAACCTAGAAGATGGTTTTCTGTTAAGCACAACCACACCCTATTTACCTAGAAGCTGCCACTGTCCCCTGCTGACCTCTTTCAGCACTGTTTTGGTACATGATTGTCCCCTGCCAGAGCCAACTCCTCAGTCAAATCCAATGACTGTGCTTTTATTTTTAAAATTCTCAAAGCAGCACCTGCTTTCACAGGATCACAGGTTGGAAAAGACCTTTAAGATCATCGAGTCCAACTGTTCCTGTCCTGTGCTAAACCAGATCCCTGAGCACCTCATCTCCCCTCTGTTAAACACACCCAGGGATGGTGACTCAGCCCCTCCCTGGGCAGCCTGTGCCACAGCCCCACAGCTCTGCCAGGGAAGAACTTTTCCCTCCCATCTGCTCTGACCCTGCCCTGGGGCAGCTTGAGCCCATTGCCCCTTGGCCCATCTCCTGTCACCCAGCTGAAGAGATCATTACCCACCTCTCTGCACCCTCCTACAAACTCCCAGACCAACTCGTTCCTGCACAAAGGTGTAAAACATCTGCACCATCCTCCCAACCTCTCCAGCCACCCTTACCTTCAGCTCACTTGAGTGCAGTGAGAGAAACTACAGAGAAAATCCTGCTGCTCACCAGTACAGCCACAGTAACAACTCTCTGGCCTCAAAAGGCCTTTAAAAGCTGTGCTGAGGTTACCCCCAAAGAGCTGAGCCCTCATGGTGTATCACCGCTGGATTTGCAATTTAATACTTCCCAAGAGTCCATTAATGAGTCGTTACTGGTTTGGCTAGATGGGTTTGGAGTTTGATCTCCTTTTCGGTCACTCTCA
The DNA here is from genome assembly GCF_964237585.1 of Gallinula chloropus. Lineage (NCBI taxonomy): Eukaryota > Metazoa > Chordata > Aves > Gruiformes > Rallidae > Gallinula > Gallinula chloropus. The sequence goes on along the minus strand of NC_140108.1, from coordinate 8,680,514 downwards.
AGGAGTTGTTCAGGATGATGGTAACCTACTGAAGGGGTTCTCCAGAGAGGGACCTTCCTGCAACATGGAAAAGGACAAGGGGAGAGGGCTCAGAAGTTTCAGTTTGCAGAGAACAACATTAACTTCAAAACACCTGGAAAGGCTGAAGGTTGGTGGTGCTCAGGAAGCACTTTGTGTTGGCACGCGTGGAAAAAGACACTGTGTACGCAGCAGGTCTATCTGCTGGGAATACTATGTGAACATATACACCAGCTGGCTCCAAGGAGAGGGTTTGGGAGATGACATGGGGAAGAAGTAGACCCAGGAAACTTCAGACTTGGTTTTTGGAGGAACCCACCACGGTGGGTCCATGCCTACAGACCCGCATCGTGCTGCTCCTTCTGTCGGATGCACAGCACAGACTTGTGGAGAACCCCACACTCACGGAGGGACCTCCCAAGGTCAGAGAAGCTCCTGCGAGGCACCTCCATCGTCTCAATGCTGCAGCACTGGTATTGGGCTGACATTTTCTGTTCTGCCACGGCAAGGACCGTCTGGAGACTGTCGGTGGGCTTGAAACGCTGCTCAAACCTCTGACCAGAGGGAGATCGGATAGCGAGCAGTAGGTGGGACTCTTCTCTCAGTGACTCTTCCACACTTACAGCTGACATCAAAGGGTTCTCCTGTCTCATTTTTCTTCCTGGCTTCTCAGGAGGATGCTGTGTGCATGAGCTGCCTTCGTTAGGGACAGCAGTTCCTGACAATACACTGGCAGATCCTTGTTCTCCAGGAAGAGCTTTGATTTTCGGGTCGTCCTCCCGCCCCTCACTCACCTTCAGCTTGTCAGTCTGTTCAGCTACTGCTTCCACAGCACCACTCCCTGCGCTTCTGCAGCCGATGGAGGGGAGCACTCTGTATTTGTTCAGGGAAGAGGAGGTCCTCAAAGGCACTTGCTGCAGGAGCTCTGGGATTTCCGCAGGAGACACCTGGCCAGACGCCGGTTTTGTGGACGATCCCCTCTGGCTGTTCACTAACGGGTGGGGAGGTGGCGGTGGTGGCGAAGGCGGCACTCGGCAAGGACAGGCTTCCAGGCTCTGAGAGCAACTGAAGCTCAGCCTTGTGCGCCCCTTGGCAGATTTTGGCCTGGTGAGGTACATGTCGGGGCTGCTGGTCCACAAGAAGGCAGCTGCTGCGCTCGGAGGGAAGTAGAGGCGAGACGGTGCTGAGGTCAGAACAGCCACTGTGGCCATCGCTTCTCCAGGCACCTGTGGTATCTATAAAGTAGAAGTTTCCACTTTACAGGGGCAGAAATGTGTTTGGGTTAGTGCCCAGACACCGGTTAGGTCAGGGTTCAATGCACAGACCTGCTTTGGGAAAGACTCAAAGGCCCAAAGCACTCAAAGAGCTCTGCTTCGCTCCAGAGTATCCTTGGAGAAGAGCTAAAGATGGATAGAAAGGAAACGTGAGAGCTGGGGGATGGCCAGAGAGGAATGAAGGCAGGAGAAGTGGGCAGGGACTTCTGTGTGTGGTGTGGAATTACCACCCAGCACCCATCTCTGTGCCGACATGGAATAAATCCAGTGCCTCTGCTCTGGGTGTGTGTCGGGGTCCTGCCCAGCGGGTAACGACCCCCCCTGTGGGACAACACCCAGGGAGCGGAGGGAGAAGAAACTGCTCAGAAAGCTGCTAGAGAGCTCGTTCTCCCTGCACATCAGCTGGTAAGAGCCATCAGCCTCTGGAGTCATGCTGTGGGCAGGCAGCAACCCTACGGCTCAGACCATGGGATCAGATCCCAGCTGCATCCCAAGGGGCGTGGCCAGCAGATGGAGAGAGGAGATGGATTGTCCCCTTTGCTCTACTCTGCGGAGACCCCACCTGCAACAGTGTGTCCAGCTTTGGAGCCTCAGCACAAGGAGGACATGGATCTGTTGGAGTGTGTCCTGAGGAGACCACAAAAATGATCAAGGGCTGGAGCAGCTCTGCTGTGAAGCCAGGCTGGGAGAGCTGGGCTGGGTCAGCCTGGAGAAGAGAAGGGTCCAGGGGGCCCTTATAGCCCCTTCCAGGTCCTGAAAGGTGCCTGTAAGAAACCTGGGGAAGAACTGTTCCCGAGGGCACAGAGAGATAGGAGAGGGGTGATGGTTTTAAACTAGAAAAGGGGAGATTTAGGCTGGATATTGGAAGAAATTCTTCCCTCTGAGGGTGGTGAGACACTCGCACAGGGTGCCCAGAGAGCTGGTGGAGGCCCCATCCCTGGAGACATTCAAGGTCAGGCTTGATGGGCTCTGAACAACCTGCTCTAGTGAAGATGTCCCTGCTCACTGCAGGGTGGGACTGGATGGGGTCTGGAGGTCCCTCCCCAGGTTACTCAGTCTGTGATTTGTGTATTTACAGGTGCTGCCTTTGTCAGGAATGGTTTAAAGCTGCCTTGGAATGGTGGAAAGTTCTGCCCTTCCCCAACCAAAAGTTTTTGATGGAAAGAACAGCAACTTTTCTTTTTCCCTCCCTGAAGCTAGAAGCTCACTGAGAACAGGAGAGAACTTCAGAGCACAGAGCTGGCCTTTTCCCTGCCCTGTGCTGGCAGGTGAAGGTCCCATTGCAGGCTTTTGGGTAACACTTACTCTGCTTTGCTCCTAAAAAGTCTCTGCAGACCTTTGGGATGGGTCTGATTCAACAGAGAGAACCCCACTCTGACTTCTGCTCCTGGAAGCTGTTTCACAGGGAGCGATCGGTACCAACCCCCTGTAAAAGGTGAAGCCACGTTCTGCGTGTTCCCCATTTAACCCACCTGTGCTCTACTGGGACGAGCAGCCCAAAAGCTCCCACAACCAGGCCATGACCCCCCAGCAGTGTTTTGGAGAAGTGGGACAGGGTCACACGCCTCCTCTTCCCTTTCTGAGGTTTGTGTAGCCGGAATTGAAGGGGGAAAAGGGGAAAAAAAGCCAACTGTGACCGCTTGACATCCTCTGGGAACGAAACAGTCGGACTCGCCTGCTGCCCAGCACCCAACAGCAAAGGAGAAAGCGAAAGGAACAGACACTGCGGTTGTTCCACAGCCCTTTGCCAGCAACAGGTTACTGGAAGCTGGGTCCCTCCTCACCCCAGGGAAATGGAAACTCAGCAAACCGACGCTGAGCAAAGCCAGGGCAGAGCCAAGCTGCTTGGGGATGGAATCCCAGCCTGGTCTGGGTTGGAAGGGACCCCAGGGATCACAGAGCTCCAACCCCCTGCCACAGGCAGGGACACCAACCTCCAGGCCTGGAGCTACACAAGGTTGCCCAGGGCCCCATCCAACCTGGCCTTGAACACCCCCAGGGATGGGACACTCACCCCCTCTCTGGGCAGCCCCTTCCAGCCCCTCACCACTCTCTCTGGAAAGAACTTACCTCTAATAGCTAATTTAAACCACCCCTCCTCCAGCTTCACTCCATCCCCCTTGTCCTGCCAGTCTCTGCCCTTTAACAAGCTGATTCCCCTCCTGTTCCTCTGCTCCCTTCAGGGACGGGGAGGCTGCAGTGAGGTCCCCCCACAGCCTTCTCTTCTCCAGGCTGAACCAGCCCAGCTCCCTCAGCCTCTCCATAGGGGAGCTGCTCCAGCCCTCTGAGCATCCCTGTGGCTCCTCTGACCCCTCTCCACCAGCCCCACATCCTCCTTGTGTTGGGCCCCAGCTCTGGACACAGGAGTCCAGATGGGGCCTCACAAGGACAGAGCAGAGAGGGACAATCCCCTCCCTGTCCCTGCTGCCACCCCTCTGCTGATGGAGCCCAGGATCCCATCGCCCTTCCAAGCTGCAAGAGCTACTGCTGGCTCATGGGAAGTGTCTCCCCCACCAAAACCCCCAGGCCCTTCTCACAGGGCTGCTCTCCAGGAGCCCTTCTCCCTGTATCTGTGTCTGGGATTGCTCCATCCCAGGCACAAGACCCGACACAGCGTTGAACCTCATCAGGTTCATCCATGCCATTTTCTAGCCCATCAAGATCCCCCTGGGTGGCTCCTTTCCTTCTCTTGTGTCCACCACACCACTCAGCTCAGTGTCACCTGCAAACTTGCTGAGGGTGCACTCAATTCCATCATCCATGTCATTGATAAAGATGTTAAAGAGCACCGGTCCCAAGACAGAACCCTGGGGGACACCACATGTCACCGTCCCCTCCTGGACACAGACCCATTGACCACCACCCTTTGGCTCCGTTCTTTCAACCAAATCCACATCTCTCTGATTTAGAGGTAAGGGTGTGGTGGGGGGACATGTCAAAGGCCCTGCACAAGACTGGGCAGATGACATTGGTCAGCACTGAGCAGAGCCATGGAGAGCGACACGCTGCTGCCCAAGTGACTCCTTGGAGTTTCCTAGGAGTTCAGGGGAGGGCAGAGGGATGTGCCTTTCCTCTACTGCCTCTAACAAATAAACTCCAGGGCAACACGCTGAAGTTTGTTATCCTCCAAAGAGGAACCTCTGAGCACGCTGGGGCAGTTCCCAGCTATCACCAGTAACATCCCAGCTCAAAGGACAAACACCCCAGAACAGAACAACCTGCTGTGTTGGGGCGGGGCCCTCCTCAGCGAGGGCCCGGGCCACTTCGCTGCAGGACACGTTAGAGGCTCACCATGGGGGCTGTCTGCAGCATGGCACGCTTGACACTAGGGTGGGCAACTGCGGTCAGGGATGGCTCAGCCCACAGGCAGGCCAAAACACCGTAACTCCAGGGCCCAGGAGGGCAGGCAGCCCCTGAGTCCCTGGCCCTACAGCACAGACACAGAGCACAGCACAGCCCTACGGCTGAGCTTACGCCTGGCTCCATAGTCCCACAGCCAGGTCCCTACCCCACTCCCCAGCCCCACAGCCCAACTTCACAACCAAGTCCCAGCCCTACAGCCCCACTCCCCGCCCCTATAACCCAACTCTACAGCCAGAGCCCAGCCCTACAAACCAACTCCACAGCCGCACTGCCAGGCCCCGGCCCTACAGCTCAGCCCTGGGCATACAGCCACCTCCCCAGCCCTACAGCTCAACAGACCCCAGCCTCACAGCACAACTCTGAGCCTACAGCCCCCCTCCCCAGCCCTACAGCCAGGCTCCTGGCCCTATACCCCAACTCCACAGCCCAGCCCAGCCCAGCCCAGCCCAGCCCAGCCCGGCCCGGCCCCGGCCCCGGCCCCGGCCCCGGCCCCGGCCCCGGCGCTCACCTGCCGCCCCGGGCCGCCCGCGCCCGCCAGCAAACACAGCCGCGTTGCCACAGCGACCGCCCCGTTTCCGGTCGCGTGGCAGGCCCCGCTCCGCAACCACAGAGACGAAGCGGCCGGAGCGCCGCCGGCCGTAGTCCTCCAGCCGCCGTCCGCGCCGGCTCGGGTCGCGCCGTGCCCGCCCGTTGCGGGGGTGTCAGCAGGCTGGGCTCCGGCCGTGCTGTCCCGCCGCGGGGCCGTGGCCGTACGCGGGCAGGGGGTGGCGGCGGGACCCCCTCCCACGCAGCCGCCCCAGGCCCCGTCCCCCCGCGGGTGAGCCCGAAGCGGCACCGGGCGCCCCTGGAGAAGCCGCGCTGTGTGTGCCGTGGCATCGGGCCGCGGGGCTGCGCCGGGAGCAGCCGCGCTGGGGGAGCCCCGAGACCCCATCCCCGAGGGTCCCGAGCCGGGCGCGTTGGCTGCGGGAGCCCTGGCACCCACACGAGGATGGAGCCTCTCGGAGCGAGGCTGGAGCCGGCCGGGAAGATGATCCGAGAGCTGGAGCACCTCTCCTGTGAAGCCAGGCTGGGAGAGTTGGGCTGGTTCAGCCTGGAGAAGAGAAGGGTCCAGGGAGAACTTACAGCACCTTCCAGACCATGAAGGGGCTACAGGAAAGCTGGGGAGGGACTTTTTAGAAGGGCCTGGAGTGACAGGATGAGGGGGAATGGTTTTAAATTGGAAGGGGGGAGATTTAGTTTGGATATTAGGAAGAAATTCTACACTCTGAAGGTGGTAAGGCCCTGGCACAAGGTGCCTGGGAGGTGGTGGATGCTCCCTCCCTGGAGGTGTTCAAGGTTGGATGGGGCCTTGAGCAGCCTGGGCTGGTGAGAGGTGTCCCTGCCCACAGCAGGGGGGTGGGTCTGGATGGTCTTTGAGGTCCCTTCCAATCCAAAACATTCTGTAATTCCATCTCCCCCAGCTAATCCCTTTTAATCCCACTGCTGGTTAACCAGATGCTTCTCCCAAACAACAGATGCCTACCAAAGAAGCAATAAATAACTTAAGATAACTTATCTACCTTATCTACCTTCCCACCCCATGGGTGGGAGAAGATCAAAGCAAAAAAGTTAAGAAAATAGTTCCCGGCCAGCTGATCCCATCCATGGGACGTTCAGCCACTGCAGGGAAGACACATGCTTTGCAGATCAAAGCACCGTGTGTATTTACACTCCAGTAAGGCCCGAGCAGGGAGCTGTGCGGGGGTCACACCTCTCACTGTGCCACAGGAAGGCTGATCCTGCTCTATCTGGTAGTAATGTCCACGGGTGGGTTTTACGCCCTCGGGGTTCGTGGCTTGGTTGAAGAGAGGGTTTATCTCCGTCCTGAGATGCCCTGCGGAAAGGGAAGGCTTAAAATGAGGAGATCTAGTTAAATTCACCTGTGGATCCCAGCCCTCTGGGCTCTCTCCAGGTCCCCAGACTGTGCCTTTCACACAGGTTTAACCAAACTACGGCAAAATCTTGGGAAGATCAGGGCCATCTTTCCCAGTCTGGGCCAACACAGAAGCAAAGCCACCCCAAAGGACATGGACCCAGATCTGGTGAGACCACACCTGGAATATTGTGTCCAGTTCTGGGCTCTTCAGTTCTAGAAGGACACGAACTACTTGAAAGAGTCCAGCACAGCGCCACCAAGGTGATGGAGTGGAACCCCTTCCTTATGAGGAGAGGCTGAGGGAGCTGGTCCTCTTTAGGCTGGAGAAGAGGAGACTGAGGGGTGACCTTATTTATGTTTACAAATATGTAAAGGGCGAGAGTCAGGAGGATGGAGCCAGGCTCTTCTCAGGGATGGCAGCAATAGGACAAGGTGCAATGGGTGCAAGCTGGAGCAGAGGAGGTTCCATGGGAACATAGGAACTTTTTCTCTGTGAGGGTGACAGTGCCCTGGGACAGGCTGCCCAGAGAGCTTGGGGAGTTCTCTTCTCTGGAGACATTCAAACCTGCCTGGATCCGTTCCTGTGTGATGTAGTCTGAGTGATCCTGCTCTGGCAGGGGCTAGACTAGATGAGCTTTTGAGGTCCCTTCCAACTCCTAATGCCCTGTGATTCTGTGTGATCAGCAACACCAAAGCACATGAGCAGGAGTAGTGCAGAGAATCATGGGCAAAATCCTCTGGACTGGAAGCTTTTCATGGATGAGGGGATGTTTAAGTGTCAGGGATGCATTTACAAGTCAGGTGGGGAGAGTGGGAAGGGGGAAAGTTGGGTTTGCATCACAGAGGTTCAAGATGGTTTCTCAGGCAGGTGGTGAGTGGGCATGCCTGACTGAGGATGTGGGTGAGCTGCTGTCCCCCATCCTTTCCATGCCAGGCTTGGATGGCTTTTTCTTCCACCTGGCAGCAGGAAATAAACAGTTAGAGGGAAGAAAAGCTGGGAGGAACACCTCTGCCAGCCTCAGGGGACAGCCATGAGGTAACATCCCTCCAGTGAACAGCTTTGGTGGCCTTCGAGAAATGCCCCAAGGGTTTTTCTTCTTGCAGGACAGACCCTGGGGCCATTTCCCTGCAATCCCTCACCCCAAATTCCTTTCCCTACAAGCCTGGCTCCTTACCGAGGGTGGAGCCCTGCATACGTGCCTGATACATGCTCCTGTGTGTTTGCTCTTGGCCCTGCAGTTTCTCAGGGCAGACAATGGCTTTTGTTCCTTATCTCCTCTGGTTTTCTGCCTCCCTGCCTAGTGCTTTTGTGTTACTGTAATTAAATAAACTGTATTCGAAAAGTGTTCCCATGGTGTTCCCAGCTTTGGCTGCTGATTTGATGTGGCAGACTCCTTGCCCATGCAGTCCGGGGTATCCAGTGCCCCGAGGGCAGAGGACAGGAAAACCACAGACTCAGGAAATGTCCCACAGCATACACTGTCCTCCCTTTGCCGTTCCACTTGACCAGGTTTGGATGCAGAGGTGGATTTGGAGAGGCAATCGCAAGAGAAAGACCCCAGAAAAACCATGAGTTGGCAAAACCAAGCACTGACCGAATCCCACCACTTCTAAAACCACATCTGAGACCTCAACTGGCCTCATGTCGGAGCTGTGTCAGCCTGAGATGGAGACAGCTCCATGCCCAGACAATGAGCAGGAGGGAGGTGATGGAGGGATGCACTGTTGCGAGGAAATTCGTGCTTTGGGAAGGATGGGAACCTTCTCCTTCAGCGAGGGGCCGCTCGGCGAGGCCTGCTCTGCAATGGGCAGTGCCGGCAGCACAGGCAGAGGAGGGGGTGGGCCTCACCAGCTATATAAAGTGAACCTGCTAAGCCGGCAGTCTCGGAGATGTGAAGTCCAGGCCGGGTAAGGAGAGGGGGAGGGGGGTTTATTGCCCTCTGATTTCATCAGACAGCCAGGGGCAGAGGGGGAGGAGGGCGGCAGTGGGAGGCTGCAGACGGTGAGCTGCTCTGTCAGGCCCATGCAGCACAACCACTGTGTCCCCATACACATCCCTGCCAAGCGCCACATCCTGAAACCAGAGTCAGGAGGCCCCATCGGGCATCAGGGGTGCTCTAGGGCACGGGGACGCCTTCACAATGCCGTGTATCCACAGTCACTCTAATGTCACCAACACGGTGTTGCCCGGGTGCACCCCATCAGCTCCATGCCTGGGGGGCAGCATCTGTCCTGCCCCTGACGTGCTGCTCATCGCCCGCCGTTGCCATTTCCTTCTCCAGGGCCAGCCTGAGGATGAAGAATCTCCTCTTTGCTGTGTTCTTGGCTTGCGGTAAGTGCCCTGAGCCAGGCCGGGATCTCATCTGTGTGGCAAAAAGACGTCGCAAACCCGGAGCCTTTGTGCACCACTCAGGGGTTTGTTTGAATTTTGTAGTTTCTAACACTTGGCGTAGCACTGCCGGGTTCCAGAGGCCCTTCCTGATGGGAAGGCTTTGGGATGCTCAGCTCCATGTTTAGTTTAAGAGGTGCTGCAGCCTTTTTGTCTCCTGCTTTGCTGCCTGTTGAAGCCCAGCGCTGATCCTGGCAGTGTGGCTGGTTGCAGGAGGCAAGTGTGGCATGGCCACACAGAGCAATACCGTCTGCCAGGCCGAACCGGGTAGCAGCAGAAACCAGACATAATCCTGAGGGGTTTTTTTGGGGGGGGGGAGGTTTCTTAGGGTTTGCCTGCCTGACAGCATGCATTTCCAGCAATGCTGGAGCTCTTGAATCCCTGTGCCGGGTACGAGTGTGTCCCTCTGCCTCTCTGCAGGGCTGCTGCTGGCCCGCAGCAGCATTTTGGAGCTGGAGCGGATGATCAAGTCGACGACAGGGAAGAGCGCCCTGCTCGCCTACAGCTGGTACGGGTGTTTCTGTGGCATCGGTGGCAGAGGCACCCCCCTGGACTCCACCGACTGGTGAGTACTGGGACAGCCAGCACCACTCCCCACCCCAGTGCAGGACATGTGGGGGGGTCCCTAAAAAGCTCCTTGCTGGCAGCCGGCTGGCACTGGTGTGCTTGAAGAGAGGGGTTCTGTGCTGTTCCCTGGCCACAGTATTCTGCTGCCTCCTCACTCCCTGCTCCTGCTCACCTTGAATTGGAGGCTGGCCCCTCCCTTTACCATCCAAGTGTGGCAAGGGGGTGCTGAGACAGTGGTTTGAGATGTGTGTGTGTGTCCCTCCCTGGGTAGGTGCTGCCATGCCCATGACTGCTGCTACAGGAAGCTGCGAGAGAACAAGTGCAGACCCCTGATAACCCCCTACCACTATAGCATCGCTGACAGAGAGGTCATCTGCAGTGAGTACCGCTGAGCAGAGAGGGGGGAGCCAGCCCTGCTCCCCCCAGCACCCCAGCCCTGCATCAGGGGATGGTATTTCCCCCCACCCTGTCCCTGCCACCCCCAGTGGGGATGAAAACAGCCCTGGGGGGTGGGGGACAGTAGTGTCTGATAAACGGATGTGGGTGGGTTGGAGAGGGCGAGCACCGCAATACGCTTCTTCACGTGCTTCCCCTGAGCGGCTCCAGGCATCTGGGGTGCTCCAAGGGGATGCACCGCTGGCAGCTGGAAAAGCCACCACAGAGAACAGCAGGGGCGTTGTTTGTTCCTTCGCAGGTACCGAAAAGAACTGGTGCAAGAGAGAGACCTGCCTGTGTGACAGGGCGGTGGCTTCGTGCTTCGCCAGCACTGTGCATTCCTACAATAGCTCCTACCGCTTCTATTTCAAGCTGAGATGTCAGGGAAATAAGCCCCAGTGCTGAGGAAGGGGAATCTGCACGCGAGGGTGCAGATTGTTTTGACTTGCTTTCCCCATGGCTACCGCAAGAAGGCCCCGACATGGGGGGCTGAGTGGAGCTGGAGCCAGCAAGGCTCCCTCCTGGCAAGGCGATGCTCAGGCTGAGGGAGAGCACACACCCATTACAGAGGGAGATTTCCCCCAGTTCCCAGGAAGGCTCATCAGCTTCCATCTTGTCCTTCTTTATTCTCTGTTTTCTCTCTTGATTTCATTTCCCAGCAAAGACAATGAAATAAAAGGTATCCAAAATCATTCTCCATGGGTTTGGGGTTTTTTTCCTGTTGGAGTCACTGAGATTTGAGGCACTGCACCTGGGCCAAGCCTGGGGAGCACTTTTCCATCTGACCCCCCACGATTTTCGCAAAGCCAAGGGTCTGATGAGCAGCTGTAACTCACAGTCAGTTATTTACCCCACCAGCCGTATCCTGCCATGGAGCAATAGCTGCTGCTGGGTTGGCAGCTACAGAGGAGCACTTCGCATCAAGAACCAGGGACAAACGGGCTCCACCGAGTGAAACGTGTTGGGGTTTGTCAACGAAATGACTTCCCCGGCCACAAGCCCGGATGGCAGCTGGGGGGGGGGGTGTTTTGGCTTCTCCCAGCACCCCTGGGCTGCTCACAGAGCTGAAACAGAACGATGCATTGAGGGGAAGGAGACGTGTGGCCAAAAGGTGTTCTTACAGGAGTCACGGCAGTGGGGAAATGCAGGGCATTTCAGACCCTCCTGAGGAATAACTATCCACAGAGGAAGGAAGAGTTGAAAGCTTCACCCATCCCAGGGTGGATGCTGATTTTGGAAGGCGGGCAAGGTGGTGACTAAATGGTTTCTCCATAGGGTCCCTGCAGAGGGTTTGCAAGCAAGGAGGTGGGAGAAAATCATACAGAGAAACAAGGAGAAGCTGGAATCACCCACCTTTTGCTTCATTCCCCTCTCCTGGTGGGCGAGCATTTAATCATGCGGTGTTTGCGTAACCCTGTGCTTCTGGGGACCCACATTTGTCTTGTCCCTACACTTTTCCCATAGAACTGTAACTTGCTCTGCATCACTGTGGCAGCGTGGCGCAGCAGCAGGATGGTTCCCAAACCGTGTGATCCCTCAAAAACCCCAAACCCATTTCGTTCATGGATGCTGGCACGCAAAAGCTGAATCAGGTTTGTTATTTCCCCCCTGCTGCCACCCCGATATGGCACTGTGGTGCTGAGAAGGGTGGGGAAAAATGCCCTCAGGCACCTCCGGCCGGGGGCAGATAGCGTTGGCTTCCTCCTTGGGCTGGACATCACGCTGTTTCACCAGCTCATCCCACCCGGTGCTGGCCCTTGCATGTGAGGTACAGAGTTGGGGTGTGAGGGGGGATTTCTTGTATTCCTGTAAAGAGGAAGGATGGTGTCTTCTCCTCTGCAGAAAAACCCGGTCGGCGTGATGTGGGTGAAACGAGCAGACCCTATATAAAGGAAGCCCCGAGGGGTGCAGGGCTCTGCAAGCGAGCGGCGGCTTTCCTGAGGTAAGCGGCGATGGAGGAACACTCTGCCCCATTTCCCTCCTTTAACCGAAAACACTGCGGTGCAAGCAGGCAGCCAGCTTCACGCCAGGAAAGCAGGAGCAAGGGAGAAGCTACCTGAGATGCCAGCCCAGGGCCAGAGTGGTGGGGTGCAGCTCTCAAAGGCCGATCATTTCTCTGACTTTTCTTCCTTTCCCTTTGTTTTCTCTTTTCCCCACTCCTCCCTCATCTGATTTCCATCACTTCCCATCCCCGATGCAGCAGTGCTTTGTGCTGAAGCGATGGCAACAGGCACAAAGTCCTCACCCCCTTATCTCCCCTAATCCCCAGAGGTGGGAACATCTCTGTCCCCAGACAAGACGGAGGGGGGACAAGTAAAAAAGAAAGGCTTTGATCCAAGGGGGAAATGGTTTGGTTTCCTCTTGCAGGGCTATTGGCAAGATGAAATCTGTCCTCGCCTTGGCTGTGCTGCTTGCCTTGGGTAAGTGTCTGCGCTCTCACCAGTCCCATGGCTCTCCATGCACTTCCACCCGTAGAAATCAGGACCAGGCTGGTGATTTCTTATCCCTTCCCCATCATCACCCCTCCCAAGCATGCAACAACTCTCCTGCACTGAGCTGGGAATATGTTTCCTCTCTGTTGCACCTACTTGCTCATTTTTAAGACATCGCCATTCTGTGACATACCAGTTTTGGGGGGGCTGAGCCAGGGATCAGCGTGAGTCCCCTTTTCCCCTGCCCAGGTTCCACCCCGGCTTGCGGGAGTCTCTGGGAGCTGCAGAAGATGATCACGAAGGTGACAGGGAAAAACGCCTTGCTGTATTACGCCTTCTATGGCTGCTACTGCGGCATTGGGGGCAAAGGGCAGCCCAAGGATGCCACAGACAGGTAAGCATCCCCTTAAAAACCACCCTGTCCTAAGACATCCTTGTGTGGTTTCAAATAGGGGGGGAGGGGGGCAGGGGGCAAAAAAATCCCCAGTCCCCAAAGTCTCAAACTCCCATACAGATGCTGCCAGCTGCATGATACCTGCTACGACAGCCTCATGAGATACGGCTGCGATGCCAAGATGCAGAGATACCGCTACAGCTGGCACAGTGGCAGCCTCTCCTGCAGTAAGTTGGACCTGGTAAAGGGGGGGGGGGGGGGGTGTCACCCCTCTCCCGAGCCAGAGTGACCCTGGGCTCCTCTCTGCCCACAGAATCGAGATCAAGTTGCGCCCACTTCTCCTGCGAGTGCGACCGGAGCCTGGTGCTTTGCCTGAGGCGAAACATCAGAAGCTACAACACATGGTACCAATTCTACGCCAAGACCCAGTGCCACTGATGGGAGCTGGGATGCAGGGCTGGAGCACGCACATTGGTTCAGCATCCAGATCATCTGTGTGCAGTGTTCGTGTGGCTGTGTATTTAATCTGTGTGAAAATAAACAATGTGCTTAAAGCTGTCCCAGTCCTCTGTGAGCTGCTGCTGGGCAGAAAGAGAAATCCCCGTAAATACTCAGTATCATCCTCCCCAAAGACAGCCCAAACTCTGCACAAACTCTGCCTCGGCCCCCGCGTCACTCCAGGCTGCAGCCCGCAGGGAGGGGGAAGTTGGCTGGCGAGGGAAGGGGCGTAGCGTAAAGCATTTTTGGGACAGACAAGTCATTTCAGTGCTTCCAGTTGGGAGCCCATAAGCCAGGCTCGGAAGGCAGCACTCTCCCTGGGAGGACGGGCTGGCAGCGAGGGAGCAGAGCTGGAGCGATCTACCGGTGAGCTACTCCCACCCTCACCCTGCTGCTGCGCCAGTGAGGTTGCATTGCTGCCACAGAGCCCAAAATGCTGGGGGGGGGGGATGTTGGGAGGAGGCAGCAGGCAATGACGCTCTATCTACAGGCAGGGAAAAGAACTTCCCGCTATTATCCCTGCCTGGATATAGAGTGTCATCACTTTTAGGTTAAGAAACCCCAGCCAGGATGCTGTAGTTCTGGGGAGAAGCTGCACTGCTGCTGTGAAGTGATGCCCTGGGTGCTAAAAGCAGCAGGAAGGGAGGTGGGAGATGCTTGTGTGGTGGAGCAGCTTCACAAAGTGTTTGCTTCCAGCCAAGAGGCAGCAACAGAGATGCACAGGGGAACGGCTGCCTCCCTCCCTCCAAATTTTGGGGTGATTTGATCTGATTTTAGAGGGGCAAGGTTTGCAAGGCAGCTCCCCTCAGCCGGCCACGCTGCCTGGCTGAACCTGTCCTCTGTTTCTTCTCCCAGGGCTGGGTGAGAGGAAGATGAAGGTCCTACTGATGCTGGTGGTGCTGCTCACCTGCAGTAAGCACGGCCAAAGGACGGTAGCCAGGCTGCACTCCTGTGCTGGTGCCGGGAGCATCCCCAAACTCCCCTGGTCTCCCTGGGGAGCCCCCCTGAAAAGCTCTCCTCTCCCCCCGCTGGTTCCCTAGGCATTGTTTCTGTATATAACTTGCCAAAATCCCATTTTTTGGTGCCTCCAGGTGTATTCACAGCCCATGGGAAGTACCCACGCAAGTTCGCTCCGGGACTTGAGGGAAGCACCGTAGGGAACCTGACTGCCCGTGGCTGCTACTCAGGATGGGGTGGCAGCGGCACGCCGAGGGCTTCCATGGACCGGTACAGGCAGCACAGCCTGGGATGGGTGGCACTGGCCCTGGGATGGGTGGCACTGGCCCTGGGGTAACCCTGGGGCTTATGAGCAACCCTGGTAGCATCTTCTGAGGCTTTGCAGAACGCAGACGAAGCAATGGGCGGCAACAGGAAGGGAACAGGTTTCAGGGAAAGGGGACAAGGCAGCATTCACCCCTGGGCTCATGCCAGGGACAACTGGCTGAACTCAGTGGGATGGCTCCAGTGAGAAAGGATGGTCCCAACACCAGGATGCACCGAGCTCCTGGGGCACCGCAGGGCTTTGTGGGGAGGCAGAGAACCAGCTTGGCCTGAGAATGGGCTGGGAAGAGCAGCTCCTGGGGGACTCCAAGCAGGAGGAGGAAGCAAACGCTGGTGGCTCTTCCCACCTCACTGGCAGAGCCTGTTTCAGGTAGGTCAGAAGCTGCTGCCGCCGCGTGCCAATAAAGCCAGGCTCTCCTTCTCACTGCAGGTGCTGCCTGCTCCGTGCCTGCTGCTACGCCAAGCTGGCTGCTCGCCAGTGCCGTGTGGGACCAATCCAGCCCATCTCAGTCCCCCAGGCAGGAATCCCCACCTGCAGTGAGTCCCCGCAGCTGCGGTTTGGGATTGTCTCATTCCAGACCATCTCCCTCTCCTTTGTGGTGCCCTTTTTGGGTGGCAGCTCCTCAGGTATCTCCCCAAAAAGCTGGTCTCAGCCATGTTTTCTCTCTGGTCCCTGCAGGGTCCGGGACCTGGTGCCAGAGAGGGGCCTGCAGATGTGAGCGGGCGGCCCAGCTCTGCCGCATGCGCGGCCGGGGGCTGCTCCGACCTCGCAGCAGGTGTCAGGGACGAGCTGGGTGGTGTTGAAGCAAAAGGGGCTCTTTGCAAAACCACCTCCAGGCTGACAAGTAAAGGAACGGCGCATGGTGCTGGGAGCGTTTCCCAGCCCTGGCAGGTCTCCTCGGGGCTTTTCTGGCTTCCACAGGAGGACAACAACCCTCTTGCAAAGTTGCGTAAGCGGACACCCGGTTGGAGGAGGGAGAGTGGTGCAGATGCAACATTTCAGCACAGAAAAACAAGGGAGGGGTGGGACACCTGCATCTCGTCGCTGTGGAGGGCGAAATGGAAACCAGCCCGAGCCTCCGCGCTGACACTCATTTCCCCTTGGCCTGAGCTCTCCCTGTGGCCTGGCAGCTCCCTCTGCTTTTTGCTTCGCTATGGATTCTCTTCTGTTGCTCTGAAATAAAACCATAGAGAGCAAAACATCAGGCCTTGGTGTGATGTGACTCACCACCCCTGGCAGGGAGCAGCTCACCTCTTCACTAGGTATCACCCACTGAAATACCCAGGAAAAATAAATGGCACCCAAGAAGTGATGCATCTCCAACCGATACGTGCCTGCACCCCTGAACTGCCCCCTTGCTTGGCCCTAAGCTGTCAGGCCCCGAAAATTTGCTGCTGCTTTGAGATAGAGACATCAAAGGCAGTGCAAAGGGCTGCAGGCAGGCTGGATGCTGTGGGAGGGCTGGGTGCTGGCAACGTTCGCTGCGATGGGGTGGCTGGGAGCTTGCTCTTGCCTCACGGCCAGTGCAGAGGAAAAACAGATTTCTCACCAGAAAAGAATGTTTTGGCCCAATTCTGCTGTAACCCCAAGCACATCCCCGAGGAAAAGGCAGGTTAGGCCGTGGCTGCTTCACACCCCCAACCACCATAGCATCTCCAGCACACACGTTTCCAGCTCTGCAGGGTTGACCCCTCCTGGGAGGTCTCAGTGCTTTCCCCAGGGACTGATGTCCTGGATAGCAGCAGCTGTAATTCCAACCCTGGCTTGCCCCAGAAGTCCACAGGACCAGGCTTCCCACAAAGATAATCAAACCTTTACCATCCTCCTCATCCAGCAGCGTTGGGTTCTGGGGAAGAGGAGGAAGGAGTGGGCAGCTCTTTGCCCGACAGCTGCTGTTTGCAAGGCATTAATGGAGGATCAAATCCTCACCAAGGTGGGACAGGGGCGATCAGGAAGACAGATTGCAGGCCAGGATGAACCGAAACACACTTTCCCTGTTTGAATTCTGGGTGGATTTTAACTATCTACCCATCCTTCCTCTTGGACAGCTGGCTGTATGAACCCAGGCACAGGGAGCCCTGAGTGCTGATGTGTTGGCTCAGATGCTGCACCCTATCGGTATCTGGCAATAAATTGGAGCTGTAAAAGTTGTGATTTGCATATCAAAATCCACATCCTCCTAGGGACGAGAGTTCAGCCCAGGGGTGGGAGGGAGGGGGTGCTTCACTTTTGGAGAGGGGCTACTAGGAAACCTGCCACAGGTAGAGGAGTTTGGGCGGTGGGTGATTCACCTGGTAGCTCAGCCAATTTGATGCCCAAAAATAAATCCTGCTCCCCTGTGATAAAAACAGAATTCAGAAAACCCTGAATTATGACAAGCCCTGGTCCAGCTAATTAACTTGCCCCCATCCCACAGAACTACTTAAACTGGCCCGGAGTGCTGACGGGGCAAACGGCACGTGCCAGATGGCGGAAGAGATTTTGCTGAGGCCCTGACTGGAGTTCCCTTTTCTCATCATCTCTCCAGTTTGTACACAAGTAGCATCCTTGTTCCCTGCCTCAGTTTCCCTGTGAGTGATGAAGGCAGGGGTAGGCTAGGGGATATTTCCTTCCCCTGGCTGCATGCCTGCCCATGCTGGGGTTCCCCACAAAGTGGCACAGAGCTCTGTGCACCCACAATCTCTGCCAGCAGAAAAATGGGGTAGTGTTTGGCACCACCTACATCGTTAGAGATTCTCTCCCAGAAAACATGACCACTCCCAATTTCCTTTTTACTCTCCCTCCACAAGTCTGTCACAATGGAAACACTAAGACACAGAGTGGCATTTTCTAACCAAGACACCAAACACAAATAGTCACCCAAAGTGGTTCTGGTTCTCCCTCAAGATCTCCTGTTTTGTTCAGGGAGGGACTGGGATGCTGAGACAGAGACACCCAGAGACACGCACAGACTCAACCCCAGTCTGCCCCACATGTCCCAGTCGACCAACACCCGTGCCTGGCAAAGAGCTTCCCTGGCATAGGGCATCCTGCAGCCAGGGCCTCCAGCAATGCCGGAAGAGATTCAGACACAAAGCGGGACGGATACAGTGAGGAGTGTCAATATTTGCCCACTTTGGGTTCTCTGAAGGAGGGGCCCAGCTGCACGGGTACAAGGGCCATAAAAGGCACGACCAGTGGCACTTTGGGCTCACCCAAACACCGAAGCCGTCACCACCAGACATGAAGCTCTTCATGCTGCTCCTCTGCCGTGAGTAACCCCCCCACCAGACAAGGCAGCAGGGAAAGCCCGGCGTTCACAATTTCTCCCTGCGAACCATAAAGTTGGGGAGGGTGAAAACAGATTGCTACAGAAGGGTGGGATAAGAGGTTGCTTTACCTGATGCTCCTTAACCCTCTGTCTCCAGTTGCAGGGCTGGTCCCCACCGACTGCAATGTGCTTCAGTTCGGTTCAATGATTAAATACAAGACCGGGAAATCATCACTGTCCTACAATGGCTACGGCTGCTACTGCGGCTTGGGGGGATCCAAACGGCCACTGGATGCGACTGACTGGTAAGCTGGGAGCTGGTGAAAGCAGAATGGGTGCCCCCAGCTCCCCTTACCTCCCTGTCCCTGGATACAGCAAGGGAAGTGCTTGCAGCTGCTCTGGTGAGCTGCTGCACACCTGAGCCCAGGCATAAAAGCAAGATGCTTTTCGGGGGGGGGGGGGGGGGAGGAGCTGATATTCAGCACCACGGGCCTGTCCCTGCCCTGACCACGGCTCTCTTATTTCCAGGTGCTGCCATGCTCATGACTGCTGCTACACAAAGGTGTCCTCTTCTCACTGCAATCCCAAAATAGTGACATACAAATACAGCATGTTGAGAAACCGGATAACCTGCGGTAAGAGGCAGCACAGGGTCAAAGCCCTGAATGGGAAGGCACAACCATCCATGCTCTCTTCCAAGAGGTCCTGTACATGCCCCTGGCTTGAAAACCACTTGTTAGGAAGGGGGAAGAAATGGGGTGGAAGTGCCAGGAATAGGGCAAACATTTATTTGCTAGGACTGTGTTGAAGGTTAGAGCTTGGAGACCTCCCAAAGAAGGGGGCTCACACTTCTGTAGGGGTCAGATAGAGAGGGGTGAGGCAAGGCTTCCATCCCAGATAGGGACTTGGCACTGCCACTTTCCCAGAGCAAACACTGCTCTTTCAGGGCAATTGGACTAAAACAAAGCCCTTCCCTCTCATCAGAGCAAGTATCTATACATACACAGAGAGATAAATCAAACAGTCCCTCCAGGGCCAGACAGGGTTTGTGGCCAGGTAGCTCCATGCACCAGAGGTAAGAGCAGAACTACCCAAGGCACCCCAAAACTCACCCGGGGGCCTGGATATGTCAGAGGGATGGATGAAAAGTCATCCCCTGGCACTCAAACCCTTCACCCAGCTCCATCCCCTAAATTTTCTTCCAGGATCCGGGACTTCATGCCAAAGACACAGCTGCGAGTGCGACAAGCGGGCGGCAGAGTGCTTCCAAAAGGCAGCCAAGACTTACAACAACATCTACAAGAATTACCCCAACTTTCTGTGCAAGGGCCGCAGTCCCTCCTGCTAGACACACCGGGACCAAATCATGATGGAAATGGTCTAAACTGGGGGAGTTTTGCCTCCCCTGCAGCCAGGCAGGGCCTAGTCTGGCAGCACCTAAAAAGCATCCGCTGCCTTTCCCTGCAGCCCATGCACAGGGAATTAAATAAATCATAAAGATGAGGAAATTCCTGCAAATAAATTTTTAAAGGCAATTTGTAAAGTGCATCCAGTGTAGTGTGTTTTGGGAATTGATGGTGGAAGGGGCAGGGAATGGTGTGGAACCTCACAGCTGTTCCTCTGAAGTAAATATTTATACATGCACAGTTTTAAACCTTCTTCTTAAAAAAAGATTTCCCCAGAAGTAAGATTTCAGCAGCCACCAGTAAATCTGAAGATCTTCAGAAGAAATAAAACCCAAAAGTGACCAGAAACAGTGGGTGGCTGCTGCACCCCAACCCCAGCTCCCTTCAGGGAGCCCAGCCCCTTGTGCTCCTACTGACCAATTAAATAATTGACACTCATAAGAGCCATGAGGTAACATGGAAGTCTGAGGGGATGTTTTCTTGTACCCCGTCTCCAGGAAGAGCTGGAGCTGGCCTGGCAGGTTTCCTCAGGCCGCAGCTTGTCCCTCACCATGCTGCAGCCCAGGCACCATTAGCCCCGAGGAGCAAGGCCGGCCCGGTCTCCATGAGGCACCTCCAGTGCCCTCTCCAGAGCTGGCTCCACACATCTGGGGCTAAAGTAAAGGCACTTTCAGGGTATTTTCTTCCCCTTTCACCTCAGCCTTGGGGCTCCTGCCCAAGTCCCTTAAGCATCTGAGCAGCAGCCACATCCCTGCCCCTTCCTCCCATACCCCTGGGTGCCTTCCTGACCCCAAAGCACTCGCGTTCTCTTCCCGCTCAATTTTCTGAGGGCTTGAGGCCTGAGGCAGAGCTGAGGAAGCCGGTGCTGCCCTCTACGGTCTATATCTGCAAACAGGCTCCGCTCCCAGCAGCAGCAAGGAACCATCCCACTGCTCAACACCAGCACAAACCATATCGGTTTTATACGACTCTGGAACACGAGTGTGAAGAATGACCCCATGCCCCTGCCCTCAGACACGTTTCTGAAGCTTCTGAAAGCCAGGAGGTGAACACTCGCCTCAACAGCCACACAGCAGTCCCAGGAAGGGTTCAAGTCATACAGGCTCTTTGAATGCAAGTTTCACCTTTGACCCACAGCACACCTCATCCACACAGCTCATCACACCGTTCTGCTGGCACTTTTCTGTATGCTTTATTGAGTCCAAAAAGCAGAGGGCTGGTGAGAGAAAGGGACACCCCATGGAGCGTGCAGGAAGCCTGGTGCGTAGTCCCAAGACTCCGCAACAGAAAGGGTGTAGTTTCCACACTATGGGGGTGAAAAGCCCTCCTGGAGTTTTTTAAGGCCAAGATGTGCTTGTGGACAGTAGATAAAACCTGGTGAAACACTTCAGGCTCCCAGTTCAACCAAACTACTTACCTGCAGGGCAGGATTTGGTAAAAATAAAGTCTGGGGAAGATGATGGTGGCAGAGAGGAGCATGGAGGAAGGGGGTAGGCAGGACCCCTGATTAAATCAGTAACAAACAGTAATCCTCCTCAAATACCAAGGGAACGCGGGCTGCTCATTGTCCTATGACAGCATACTATGAAGTACAGTTAGCTCCACCAAAGAGTAAACATAAGCTATGAATCATGATGTTCCTCTCTCTTGTTTCTCACCCCCCTTCCTCCCACACGGAAAATCCATGACCTGTTTACAAAGCAAATGCTCCACCTAAAACCAAGTTCCCCGAGAAATCCTGTGTAATGATCCCCTAGAAAAAAAATATACATTGAAAGGGCAAATGACAGCTCTGATAGGGTAAAAAGAAAAGAGGGGAAAAAAGTAAGAGTTGCAACATCTTTGGATACAAGATGTTTGTGCCAGTACAAAGCCATCCTGGCAAAAATACAGAGAGTTTGGTCTAAGACGACTTAAGCCCAGTGCATCAAGAGTTTGTTTTAATCACATTACACTTGGAAATGAAAGCATTTTGAGTCACGTGTTTGGTTACAGTCATCAGAGGCCATGAGCTGAAGGTCAGTGCCAGCCTCTGCTGCTGCAGGCCTGCCTGTCTGCCTGGGACATGGATGAGGTCAGGCTTTGCAGGTCCCTTCACCCCTCACGAAAAGCTCAGCTGATTACAGGACAATTGTCAAGAGCCTCCCGGGCTTGAAGCAACAACAGTCCTCTTACCCACTCTGTCTCAGGCAGACAAAAACCCAATTAATTCACACCAAACATCTTATTTGTAGCACACAACTGCTATTTCTCCCTATCTTTTAAAATCTGCAGAACCCACCCACCTTTCAAACCAAAACACAGCTGGGCAAAGGTGACATCTTCAAATGCTCTCAATAAACAGCAACATGAAGAAGTATTACCTTGGTGATTCAATCAAAAAAAGGTATTTATATTTCTGTGTTGATTTGGAAACTTCAAAGAACACACAGGATTTTTTCAAGTGCAACATTCCTTACCTTCAAAAAAATCCACTTCATCCTGCCCTGGCTGAAGAAGCATCTCCTGTTACCCACTGTGTGTGTGAGTGCCCATGCTTTCTTCAAGCTGAAGGCTTGAAACAAGTCTAGAAACCTGGGTGAAGCTGAAACGCTGCAAACCACCACTCCAGGGCCAAGCCCCAGAGTCTACATTTCAGCCCAAATTCCCAGTCCTACATGGGCAGCACCACAGGACTCAAGCTGTGCGTTCTAGGGAGAATGCATTCCTAAGAGGAATTTAAGATTAAAAAAATCCTGCCCTGGAAAAAGCTTGATTTAGGAAGCATGAAGCAGGCAGGGCTCCCAGCAATCACTGGCACTTGGAAGCTCGTTTCTAGAACTCTTCACCCTTTGGCTACATGATTTCATTTGGAGACTAACAAACTCTCAAGTTCCTGCTCAGACTAAAGCTCTGGAGTAGATTCCAGGCATTCAAGTAACAACACTCAACAGAAGTCTCATGCCTGCTTGTGTCACACTGTACTACCTCATTGTACTTGGTGGATCAGATGAGTCAATTATGTGATCTCAGGACTCCACTGGTATTAGTATATTATTCCTTTTTTTTTAAAACTCAAAAGCTCTCTGCAACTAGCAAATAAGCTGCTCTCAAACTGAAGCAAGCACAGATGCAGCAATTCTGTTCTCCCTTTGTGCATTAATCACTTCTGAAACAGCTCAGTGCAACAACACAAGCAGTTCCAGTTAAGATTAAAACTTACCACTGCATTCCTGATGGGAGAAAATAGAAATTAAAAAAGAGGACTCATGTTTATATTCAGAATATATTCAATTTGCAATATCATGTTAGTGTTGGCTGACACACTTAGCTTTGGAAAGGATTGTGGGATTCTGTTCCATCCTTTCAATTTAAATATAACTCCCCACACTGTGTTCCTGAGTTGAGAACTGTTAAACCTTCCCCAACAGCAAAGTAAGATGAAGCTACTCCAAATGTAATCAAGTAAAAAGGTGCTGTATTAAAAATAATAATAATAATAATCTAAGCACATCACGAGATGTGAAAGCAAACCTGGCTCCACAGTGTGAAGAAAAGGTTCTCACCCTCATCTAACTCCAAAATGATAATAAGTCTGTAATTTTTGTGAAGTTCAAAGAACTCTTCTCACACACGCAGGTTGATGCAGAATTACAGAGTAACTGCTTGCCCCACAGCTGAAGAATGTGGAAGTTCTGGTGTGCCCAGAGAGGTCTCTGCAGAAACTGATTTTAAAGATAACACTGGCTTTACTTCAGGGGCTCTTTGCCTTCACCAGTTTTATTTGCTTTTCTCACCAGAGCACTCCATGCATTCTGTCATATGTTTAGAGTTGCCATGGCTTTCACTAAGGTGACATGGTTGGTTGAGTCTGTCTCTCTCCTGCTGCCATCTGGACAGTTACTCTTGTTGGCCAGGACCTTTTGTCGGTGCCTTTCTTCCTGCCGCTTCTTCTTCCCCAGCCGCTGCTGCTCTTTCTTTTGTTTTTTAGATGCCTGAAAGGAAAGGATGAAAACACAAAGCTGAAAACAAACACCTTCTCAGTTGTGGAAAAGTAATACACTGCAAAAGAGACAAGCTGATACCAAAGCAGGATACCAAGCTGACACCAAAGCAGCTGCCACAGAATGTGATGTTTTGGGCAGTGACACGTCACTATAAAATGCTTGTATCTGAGAAGTCCCAGCTGTAGCAGCAACAAAATCCAGCAAGCAGAAGCTCCTTCTAATTCAAAGATGACAGCTGCTGATTAGACAATCCTCAGCACTCCCCTAATTGTTACAGGGCTTGTAATTCACTGCCAAGCCACCCCAATTGTTAAAGGACATGTAAATGACCAGTAAGCCACCCTTCTCATACCTTGGTGTTTCTGCTAGTTTGATTCTCTTCATCAGATCTAGCCCGCCCTTTATTATTTTCTATTTTATCTTGCTGCAAGCTCCCACTTCCAGAGATTCTTGAGCCAGTTCCGTTTTCCTCCCGCAGAGTCCTGCCACGTGATTTCTGATCCTCGCTCTGGGGACTGTGCTGCTGCTCAGTACCTACCAACAACAGAGGTTTTTCTCAGCCGCTCTGCCCAAAAGCTGTTTCAGTGTCAGTCATTTCATTTTCCCAGACTTTCTGGAAAAGCATGGGGTTTGTTTTTTAACCCCCAGTCTGCTCTCACTAAAGAACCTTCCTGCACACAGAAAGGCCGAGGTGGTGGCACGGCTATCAGGACACTTCCTGAACCCATTACAGTGAACACTAAAGGTCAGACACCATTCTTTTGAAGCACCAGGTGACAAACTCCATGTACTTACTGATTCTTTCCACTTCTTTCACTTGAAAGATGGCAAATATTGCAGATTCTATATTATAGCCTTCTGCTTCCAGAATCTGGCTAACTAAATCAACATCCTGTCCAGAAGAGGAGAAAGATAAGGCTGAAAGAGAGTTCAAATCACTGACATACATTTATTTAACAACCATCTGCACTACTGAGGGGGGGCTGCTGCCTGCTTTTATCACCTTTCAATTAGCCTCTACTCCATTTCTGAGAGAGTGAGAAAGCATTAAAATCCTGAACACATCGTGATAATAGGATAGTCTGTTTCAGTGTTACTCTTTCGCTCGTGATCCTTCCCATCCTTTGCATTGGCACAATGCAAGCAGCAATCTTCAGGAACCAGGCAGCTACCCAGTGATAGCAGCAAAGATTCACAGAGTATCGAGTTGTTTGGTATGTTCAACTACAGACACCCTCAAAGGATTTCAAATTTCACAAGGTTTGGTGTTTCACAGTAAAGTTTTCTGAGGTTACAAGACAAACCTTCCAAAATTATTAGGCATCCACACAGAGTACTGATCTGATCTGCATTTAGGGGTTGAGTCTAGGATGAAAACCATCCTGATTTGTGGCCAAGGTACTAAAGTTATCCAAGATGAAGACATTTTTGAGTTTTCCCCAAGACTCCTTTCATGTCTGAAGAAGGTTTGAACATTGAATGTAAAAAGGCTGCACAACACTTACTGAACACCCAGTCGCATTGCACACTTTTTGGATAGCATCTTCCATTTCAACTTCAGTCTCATCTTCAGACTCACCCTTCAATGGCTTCACTTCCTGCTCCTTATTCAAACCATTTTTGCAAAGCATCTGCAAGAAAAGCAAAGCCCTGCAGATCCCACAAGCACATGCAGCAATTTCATCATATGCACTAAAAAAAAAAAAAAAAAAACCCAAACCCTGACATCATAATACATTTAACTATTACAGCACACTTTGTTCAGAAACATCCTGTGCCAAAGCACCTTGGAAACTGTGCAACTTCCATCCTGGCTGGTATCAGACAGTGTGGCCAGTAGGGCTGGGGAGGGGATTGTGCCCCTGGACTGGGCACTGGTGAGGCTGCACCTCGAGTGCTGCGTCCAGTTCTGGGCCCCTCACTCCAAGAAGGACATTGAGGTCCTGGAGTGAGTCCAGAGAAGGGCAACCACGCTGGGGAAGGGACTGGAGGGCAAATCCTATGAGGAACAGCTGAGGGAGCTGGGGGTGTTCAGCCTGGAGGAGGCTGAGGGGAGACCTTCTCCCCACCTACACTGACCTGCCAGGAGGGTGCAGAGAGGTGGGCGATGGTCTCTTCAGCCAGGGAACAGGAGATGGGACAAGGGGCAGTGGGCTCAAGCTGCCCCAGGGCAGGGTCAGCTCAGATGTGAGGGAAAAGTTCTTCCCTGAAAGGGCTGCCCAGGGAGGGGGTTGAGTCACCAACCCTGAGTGTATTTAACAGACAGGTAGGTGAGGTGCTCAGGGATCTGGTTTAGCACAGGACAGGAACGGTTGGACTCAATGGTGTGAAAGGTCTTTTACAACCTTGTGATTCTGCAATTCCATGATCACTGGCACCACTTCCCACAGCTCATACACTACTGGGCAAGCTCTCTCACACTACAAGACCATGCATACCAACAATCAATCAGTAGCTTCTGAAAGGCAGTACTTGGATTTTTACAGTACAACACGTTACACAGACGTGCAGAGAACGCAAGGGCAGGATGGCTCCTCCTGAACAGCACAAAGTGAGATATGAAGAGGCCTATGGTCTCCAGCTGTTGCACTTCCATCTCTTTCCACCCTTCCCTTTGTTGTTGCATTCAAGGTGCATGAGTATGCAATTTACATGGGGTTGCTTCAAGACCTCTTCAAGCCTGAAGCATGATTCTGGATGGATTTTCCACTCAAGACAACGGGCAGCACTGGTTACAATGACCTTAGTGGCTTTTCCATCCCCAGCATAACACAGGGACCAGACTAGTTTCTCAGTGCCAATGCAAATGAGAAAGGAAACCAACTGGTCACCATCAGCTGTTTTATTTATCATCCCACAGCTGACTCAGGTCAGCCTGTCATAACCAACCTCCATCTGAAGATACGCCGGAGCTTCGGAATCGTCACTGATTCTCCTCACGCTGTCGTAGTGCTCCCCGTAGCGATACGCAATATGCAGTTCCCTCACGTTGCTTTTGTCTGTGCCCCGAATCTGGGTGAAACAAATGAATTACAAGTGAGGATTTGGAATCCACTTCAGCATCGTGTACTTCAAAGTATTCGTTTGTCGAAGCCATGATACACACTGTGATGGGAAGCAGAGTACATAACTACTGAAGAATCTTTAAACAGGAAGAGTTGAGCTAATAATCCAGACGTGCCTACAGCAACAACAGAGCTTCTGTCTCCAGGATGGAGTTTGAAAACCACAGAACACAACACTGTGTCAGTTACATCATAACTAACAGAATGTGGTATGAAAACACTGCAGTGCAAAGCTCAAAGCTATTTCCTACGCTTTACACAGAAGCCATCAGCTGGCTGATCATCTTCCCAGAAGCGGTTTCAGCAACAGCTCCCACTGAGCACAGTGTCTTCTTCCCCTCAAAGAGGAGAAGAGCCCGTTGAAGTTATGACCACAGTGAAAACAGTTAATCAGAGCAAGTTCTGTTCTGCAGCTGGGACAAGATGCCATTTTTTATATACAGATAATTTTGTGGGTTTGTTTTTTTTTTTTAAAGAACAACAAAAATACAGCCAAACCATGAGAACACATTAATTCCATTCAGGAGTACTGTTAACACCAAATCTTCCTTTGCCTTGTCAGCACCAAGTACAGCAGCTTCCGTAGAACCTTCCTGCCCTGAGTATTATCTGTACTGATGCAGGAATAATTCCTACCCTAATCATCCATGCCTCAAACTCTTAGGTAAAAGCTACAGCATTCCAACTCTTGCAAGGAATGTGGAGAATCACCCTGCCTTTGCAGATCTCCTTGGCTTACCTGTCAAGCCAGAGGTCAAAGATCTGACAGGTCTCCTGGAGAAGCCGTCAGTAAGCAAACAACAAGGAATGCTTGCTTCAGGGCTCCAGAATTTCCCAACCCTTTTACATCTCTGAATCGGTTTATCCCAAATTACAGAATATACACCAAGTCACCTTTCAACCACTGTGCTGCACTAATGACTTCAGATTTCACCAGATATTCTCCATTCATCTATTTTACACTAACTCACCTTGAAGTTCCAACTCAACGCTTAACTCCTGCCTTTTATCCTATTAAGTTACTCAGCAAGAGTTATTCTCAACATTTGTCCTCTGCCAGAGCCTATTAGATATGTATCTAACAAATCACAAGGCTCTCCAAAGATTATTCTGAAAGCTCATTTGGCTAGTTTTCAGTAGCAAAGCCTTTTTTTACCCCCACGTGCTCTTTCCACAATACAGTGGTACATGCTGCTCCGTCTCCACATGCTTATCTTTCAGAAATTCACTGTTATGTTTCATCCCCTCTCCTCCTTGCTGAAATGTGGAGTGTTTTCCTTCAAGGCTGAAAAAGCAAGCATGGTTCTACACCAGGTCCAACTAACTACAGCTACCAACTGCTCACTCCTAATAAATCAGGAAGCTTCAACACTATTTGTACACTTCAGCTAAAAATCAGGCCAAAACATATAAGTTTTGTTTCTCACCTGCCACAGCGGAGCATTAAGCTGATGAATAACCACATTCATCTGATTGTTCCTTGCAAAGGCCACTATAGCATCGTTGCCAGCAAAGGTACCGGGCTTTGCCAAATTGGTAACTGAAGGGAAACACATTCAGAAGAGTTGGAAAGCCAGTCTCTGACACTTCCAAAAGCATGGAGGGTTAGCAAGTTAACAACATTTCAACACAAGCCCAAGAAATTCTCCAAAGGAAACTCCAGCTGTGAAGCAGTTACTGCTGAGACCAAAGTGTGGCAGTGACAGAAGTTAACACATCTCAAAGGACCATAGAAACCTCTAAAAACCACATTACACCCTTAGATTACCAGGCCATCAGCTCTGTGTTAGCTCGGAAGGAAGAGTGCCGCGTACTAAATGACCAAGCTGCTTTCGTGTGTCACCAGCATGGCACATCCTTGAAGCTGTTAGAAAAAAGGCTGCATTGGTCACTGCTCCGGGTCTTCCCCTGGGTTACCACTATGAAATATCAAGTGCCAAGGAAAAGGAGAAAACCAAAGAACTCAGGCATTCAATACCCGTGTTGAGTATTCTCTCGTATTCACGGAGAGCTAGACAAGTTTTGCAAGTTCCTTTTGAAAACACCAATTCTTTACTCCTTGCCTTTCTTTTCTTCTCCAAGGTTTTTCTAAATTTAAAAAACTTCCTAAGGAAATTTAATGCACATTTAATAGCCCATCTTTCCACAGAGGCATTAACGGACAGAAATGTAAACTCACTGTTTCTAAAAAGCAAAGGGGAGCACCGGCATGAGGCACTGTTTAGTAAGCAGGTGCTCAAATGAGATGTAAACACATCACACAATAACCCCTTCCCTCAGTGTCCTATGGAGACCATACCGTGCTTCTCAAAGGGCACATCATCCTCCACAAAAGGCTCAAAATCCTCCCGTTGCTTTATCATGTAATCCACCGTTTCCTGGCGATGTCTGAGGTGGTTCCGTGAGTGCCCCTCGAGCTGGTCACCGAGGGCCCGAAACAAGCAATTGCTATGGAAAGAAATAACACCAAGTTAGCGTGTCTTCAAACAGAGCTAACAGGAACACCGTTAGCTCAAAGCACACGGCGTTAATGGGAAAGGAAAAGAGCCATGCTCTTTCTACCCAGTAAGTTCAACAAAGATGTGAAGAAGGTAGTACCTTCTATTCTAGCAGCTCTGAATGGCTGCTGAAATTAGAGATGCTGGCAGAGAGATAAGGCTTTGAGCAAACGTGTCACCAGCTCCAACAGAGTAAGTCAAGGGCGGCAACAGCACTGGGCCAAACGGTCTTAAAACTGACAGCAAGACAAATGACACAGTGCAACAAAGGCTAACCCGAGGGCCTACCAAGCACCTTCCAGCAGACACATCTCATCGCCTTCTCCCAGTACACGCAGGTTTCCCCACCACCAGGCACCCCACTGGGGATCAGAGCAGAGCCCCCGACCACTATGGGGTACAGCAGGGAAGCCCTCACCCCTGCAAAGACCTGGACCTGCTTGGCCCCGAGGGGAAAGCCCTCGGCCCCGGGGATACAGGGTCCCACCACCCGGGGGAGGAGAAACCTTCAGCCCCGGGGACTGGGAGGGTCACGGAAGCGCCGGCTCCGAGGCTGCCCGGGTGACCCGGCGCGGCGCTCACCCATCGCCCGGCACCTCCCGCAGCTTGAGGCCGAGGGCCCGGAGCTGCCCGGCGAGGCCCCCGCCGCCCGAGCCGGGGCCCGGAGCCGGCCCGGCGGGGCGCTGCCGGGGCCGCCGCACCTTCCTGGCCCCGGCAGCAGGCCCAGCCCTTGCCGCCTGCTTGCGGGACATCCCCGCCGAGCGCCCGCTGCGCCTGCGCCGCCCCTCACATGACCGCGCCACCACCGAGACGGGCGCAAGAGCGGCCGGGGCGCTGTCGCTCTAGCCTCCCCTCTCGCTGATCGCCCTCCTCCATCCCGGCGGATCCCTCCAGCAGGAGGAGGATTTGGAGGAAGAAGAAGGTGAGAGGAGGGTATCCCGGGAGGGAAACCGAGGCCGGGGAAAGCTGAGGGCTTTAGGGATCCAGAGGGATCTTGGCAGGCTTGAAAAGTGGGTTCGGGTGAGCCTGGTGAGGTCCAACACTGCGAAGTGCTGGGTCTTGTGCCTGGGCTGGAGGAATCCCAGACAAAACCCATTTCCCTGCATTCTCTGTGATTCCCCGTCCGTTATACTCACTGCTACAGAAAGGTGAACCCTGGGAGTGGAAATCAGAACACAAAGAGGCCGTAAAAACTTAAACTGAAGAACTAAACCCACTGGGACCAGTACACCCACACGACCCTGGCCCAGTTGAAGGGAGCTGAACGCCCCTCGTACTGTGGCCTGTTCCAGGCCGGCCCGAGGCACCACAAAGACCTTTATTGTTTAGCTCAACCACCTTTAGAGAAACAGCAGAGGTATTCTGCATGGGAAAAAGGACTCTCAGCTTTAGCCCGAGCAGTTAAACTAGTTGAGAAAATACATCAGGGACAACCTGTGAAAACTAGAGGACCATTTAATTTACTAGCAGCAATCTTCAGGGGGACTGCTTCTCCGGAGGGAATTGCTCAAACCCCACCATCAGGAAATGGCAGGCTTACCTGACAGGAGCTGCAGAAAACACGCAGTTAACTGAAGGACACACTGAGATTTACGAATTTCAAATGTCCATAAACACAGACCCTTTAGCAATGATTGCTAGATATAGCCAGGAAGACACCTTTTAAGATGGGATGGGTAAAAGCTCATGCTAAGAATTACCAACCAGCCACAAAATGGAATCAAAAGGTAGATGAACTAACTGAAATCCCCCAAAATCGCCTTAAATCCTGAGTGGTATCGATTAGGAGAATGGTTGCATCAAAACTTAGGCCACACAAGTAAAGCAGCACCTTGCTGCGCAGAGTAAAGGCTGGCCTGTAAACAGAAAAACCTGTGAAATTGTTCTCACAGACTGCCCTCCGTGTAGATTGGAATTGCAAGCAGACCGTCCTGCTAAAGCACCGCCTCTGCATACCAGTGAAGGGAAAATGTTATGGTCTACATGGCAAATAGATTGTACCAGACCATCCAGGTCCTCTGCAGGGTATCAGTGCATCCCCACAGGAGTAGAAGTAGTCTCTGGCTTACTTATGGCAACTAAGTGTTGGAAAGCCAATGGAGGAAATACAGTGCAGGGACTATTGTTTGGTTCTCACATCTGCCTGCTTCTGATGTTATCCAGAGTGATAGTGGCTCACGTTTCTCATGTAAGGAAGTACAAGGCTGGGCAAAACGAAGAGGAGTTAAATGGGTATTCCACACCTCATACTACCCTCCATCAAATGAGGTAGAAAGAGCTAATGGCTTATTGATAAGGAACCTCAAACCACATGAGGCTCCACAGGATACTGGACCTCCCCAGATACTCTCCATCAATTAAATAAACGATATGAGCCTATTGGAAGCCTTGTAAGCTGAGCATTCCTTGTAAAAAGTGAGTTCAATGCTCCATCTACTGGGAAAGGAGAGCACCCAGAAACACTACAGCCAGGACAACCTGTGATGCTAGCTCTACCTTCCATTGGTACTGTGCCTATGACTAGCTAAACCTCATGGCCCATGTGCTTGGGAAGCTACCAGTATCAGTGATGCAAAACACAAACTTACTCCTCGGGGTCGAGAGAATCTTTGCCACATCTTTCATTCCAGACACCTTTGTTCTGTGAGCTATAGCTCTATGTGTAGCATTGTTGAAGTGTGACACTGGGAAAGCTGGAAAATTACATAGGACAATCTTAGGACTATTCCCTTGGCTATTAACGCCGTGGACTCCAAGGTCTGTGGGGCTGCCTGTGGGCTCCATGGGGAGGTTTCAGACTAGGAACATCTTCCAGTCCTCCTACCTTTGGTTTGGGAGCTGTTGCTTGAGGTTTAGCTATTAAGTAAAAGACACTGTTCCGATGACCCTGAAGGAGCTTTTTAATGCTCCTGTGCAAGAAAACCC
The DNA here is from genome assembly GCF_964237585.1 of Gallinula chloropus. NCBI lineage: Eukaryota > Metazoa > Chordata > Aves > Gruiformes > Rallidae > Gallinula > Gallinula chloropus. The sequence goes on along the minus strand of NC_140108.1, from coordinate 8,648,817 downwards.
ATGGTCCTGCTGACACAGAACCTACTTGTCATGGATCATTCTGCTCCAGCCTTCACATTTATTTTGGCAGTGGGCTGCCTCTCCCTTGGTATGTTCTTGGAAGTCAGTGGGGCCTTTTTGATTTTTCCACTTGATGAACTCTGTTTCCCTGGCTGCTTCTGCCTCTTTGTATTGCAGAGCCTGGGCATGAGGTCCAAACATCTTGATGGGGCTGTGACTGACCTTCCCAAATTCATCTTCCTGGGCAGTCATGGAGACTGCAAGAATTTCTTCCCCTTCTTTTTGTTGAGAGCTCTGTGTGGGATGGCAGAATGAGTAGCTTGTTCCAAAATTTAGAGATTGCTGCTGTCATATGCAAAAAGAAGGCAGGGGAGTTCCTGGCATGATGTATCAGGTTGACATCATGCCTCTTGGTAACCCCTGGTTGTTACACAAGATACGCTGATGGCTAACAGGATCCATTTCCTTCCCAGCCCTCACTGCAGCGTGATCTGTTGCTGCTGTGTTCAGTTGTCATGGTTGTAATGTGGTGGTGGTATCTGTAGCACCTTGGCCATAGAAAGCTTAGTCACTGATACTTCACTTACTGCAGTACAAGCATTGTGTGAAACTAAGAGAGCCAACACAGTGGGAAGAGAGGAAATCCATAGCTGTAACTGGTGCATCTGACAGCTGCCATGTAAAACAGAGTTTAGAACTTGATCTGCTAATGTGGTTTATGTACAAAGAAAAAAAGGTTGGTTTATGTGTGGATTTTTTCTGTAGGCTGATGACCCTCTCCTTGTGACAAATCTTCTTCATGGCAAAAGTTGTGTCTGCATGTGCTCCCACTCAGTGAGGGACCCGAGCTAAATGGAAAGGAAGCTGGGAAATCAGTGGATCTTGGTTGATACATGAAAAGATTATGAGATTGTTGGAAGAGTGTGAGGGGAGCAGGGAAGCAGGAAGGAAGGGGGCATTTAATATTGCTGCTATTTTTTCTTTCCCCACAATTTTGTGTAAACTCTGATTTAACTAGTTTCATTTTCAAGCTGACTCTGTGACAGTAATCTCGTGGTAGAAGAAAGAAATGATGAATGGCCAAGTAGATACAGCTGCTGTTAATCACAGCATCTACCAAAGGTGGGCATTCCCTTAGGAGGAGCCCACAATAGAAGAAAGATGTAGAACTGTTGGAGAGGGGTCAGCGGAGCCCCGGGGATGCTCAGAGGGCTGGAGCAGCTCCCCTACGGAGAGAGGCCGAGGGAGCTGGGCTGGTTCAGCCTGGAGAAGAGAAGGCTGTGGGGGGACCTCACTGCAGCCTCCCCGTCCCTGAAGGGACCCCAGGAACAGGAGGGGAATGGGCATGTTAAAGGGCAGAGACTGGCAGGACAAGGGGGCTGGAGTGAAGCTGGAGGAGGGGTGGTTTAAATTAGCTATTGGAGGTAAGTTCTTTGCAGAGAGAGTGGTGAGGGGCTGGAACAGGCTGCCCAGTCCCTGGGGGTGTTCAAGGCCAGGTTGGCTGGGGCCCTGGGCAACCTTGTGTAGCTCCAGGCCTGGAGGTTGGTGTCCCTGCCTGTGGCAGGGGGGTTGGAGCTCTGTGATCCCTGGGGTCCCTTCCAACCCCAACCATTCTGTGATTCTATGATTCTATGAGTAGTATCATTTCTACATCTACATGGGTGAGTTTCACACAATGTATCTTTTCCAATTTCAGATGCATTTTGATGGATTTGGAAAATCCTTGGGGATTTCCCTCTTTAGACCAGAATAAAGCTTCTTATTTAAGTCGCCTTTGAATCATTTGGCCAGTAATTTTTACAATACACTATGAAATCTTCCTGATGCCACATTGTCAAGGAGGAAACAGTGACCATCCTCTTTACTGAATTGCTGGATATGTTTCAACACTTGTCCTATATCGTGTCTGCACAAGAACTTTGTATTTCTATATTTGCTTTCCTCTGAATTCTGAGTAAGAGTAGTTTTCTGCCTATTACTAGGGATGTTGGCATGTCCTGCAGGTAAAACTTCTGTCAGGAAGCAGTAGCTAGTTCAGGGAAGAGTATGAAGATACTACACTATGGAGAATGAAGGGATCAGGAAGGCAGTGGAAAAGTCACAAGAAATAGTTGAACTATTTTCCCCCTTCTATAGAGGAAGCCTGTATAACTGATGAAGAGGGGTTCCTTTCTTTCCAAAGGCAGTGTGTTTGATCCATTCAGATCTTAGTTAATAGTGGATTGAGTGGCTGTTCAGTCTAAAGCACTGGGTATGCTGAAGTGATAAACAGTCACGGTGGGAGGAGGCAGGAGCTGGGAGGGAGGTGGCAGTGCTAGCTAGAGACAGCTCTGCCTTCATGAGTGAGGCACAGCTGGGGCAGTTGGCTTGGAGTTGAGGACAATGAAGTTTGTGTGCTGATTCTCTGACAGTCCTTGCAGCCCCAAAAGGGAGATTAAATACTGCTACATTGTTGGGAATTATTTGTTGTCAAGCTTAGCATAAGTGGCATTTGCTGATTGGCATGACTAGCTTAGCATAGATGTCTAAATTTGTGGAAAACTTAGGCCATGAGCTGTGAACTTTCACCTAGACATATTGAACTTCTGCTGAACTTTCACCAAGTTGAGTAAGAAATGACCCCAGAGCTGGCTCAAGACAGAAGGTAAGGATACTACACCCAGGAGTGAAAAGCTGCAACCTTAGAAATGAGAGAAGGAACAGCCTACCTATTGCCAAGGGAGGGACCAGAGGTGGAATGGGAAGACCCCCGATGCTGTTATTACTATTGGTGACAGTTACCTAATAATAGGGAAGCTTTCAGAAAGCAAGGAAAGACGAGGCATGTTGGAGTGGAAGGTTTATTTCAGACAGTTAATTTGGGGGTATCCATTCTGTGAGGATCCTTTGGCTTTCACTCTTGGAAACTGAAAAGTAATGGCTGAGAATAAATCAGTTTCCAGATTCTCATAACCATACAATGTGCTGAAAAGAAGTGTCAGATTATCTACCAGGAAACAACACCCCTGGCTTAGGAATCGTGCACTTTGTGGAGATCAGGTACTGTGAAAAAGCTTTAAAAAAAAGTCCTGCTCCTATAACTCTGCTCCTGAACATTGTGCTTTCAGGCTGAGTTCTGCAACTGTGATCACTGGACACAGACTCTCGTGCTTTCAGATCTGGACCTAAATACAAACACATACATCTTGGTTCTGCTGCAGTTCTAGTTTAATAAGAAAGCAGCTCACATCTGTTGTGTGATCACTGTAGTCCTTGAAAGCTATATCTAGCTTATTTCTAAAACAGAAAGGAAGTGAGAGAATTAATGTCATACGCATCTTATTCATACATGTTCTGCTTATCCAGTGACTTCAGAGATTGCTTCATGCTTATAAATGCAGCTTTTCCTAAATGAGCAATAGTCCCATGACCTTGAGCAGTTCTGTAGGAAAAATGCTTTTGTCAGTATGCCCTGTGCCATTACTGAGCCTTGAAACACTGGGGTTTAGCCTTATGGAGTGAAGTAGTGAACATCAGTGGGAGAACAGTTTACCCAACCCAGTTCTTCCAAGCTATTGTGTCCTCTTGTTCCCAATGGCACGATTGCCTCTGGTGCATTGGAGCTTTCCCATGCTTACTGTAGAAGAAACCTCTGTCAACCCAAGCCTAAGTATTCTCCTCCTGTTGCATTAAAATAATAATTAAACACCACCACCAGCAGCAGCAGCTATTTTGTCCCGTTCTCACACTGGGGGAGCTTTTATACATCCACATCCACACCCCTGTACTCAGAATGTAAGGGACCTCAACAGGTATGTCAAAATCCCATTCAACTAGTTGATCTTGCCCTTTCTCCTCCGGCTATTAGGTCCCCTGCTTTTCACCTCTAGAAGCCTTTCTTTTAGTTGTTTACCCATAATTTTGCAGCAATTCAATCTCCAGAGGGCAGGCACTACCTTTCCATTGATGTTCCATGTGTGGCAGTAGGACTGTTTTTAAAAAGGGAAAGGATCTGGGTTTTGAACCTTTGGCTTTTTCTAGCATTTTTCATATCTAGTTTCTCGTTCCTTTTCCTTTGCCCTTCAGAAACTCTCTGACACTACCCAGGGTGGAGGTGGTGCTGGCATACTCGATCCCTGACCGAGCACATCAAGGACTCTAAACCAGCACTGAGCTGCAGCCTCAACCCGCTTCAGGGAGATCTCTGCGGGCTGGATTCTCTCCGCCCTGACTCTCTCCGGATCACCTTCCTCACTTCGCGTCCGCGGGCGGGCCGGGACAGCGGCTGACGCCACGGGCACTGCGGGCTCCCAGGCGGGGCCGAGGCGGGGGGGCCCGGCGGCTCTGCCTCGCCTCTCCCCGGCGCCCTCCCCGCCGGGCGGGCAGCTGCCGGCCGGCCCTTGGAGCAGCCGCCGGCGCAGGCGGGCACAGCGGGGTCTCTCGGCGCGGCCGGGCATGGCGGGGCGGGACGGGACGGGACGGGGCGAGCAGAGCCGAGCGCGGGGCCCCGGGGGGGTGGCCGGGGGCGGCCCTGCGCGGAGCTTGGCCCAGCCCGGGGCTCGCCCCCGCCGGGACGCGCCTCTCTCCCTCCGTAAACACCGCTGGGCCGCGGCAGCGCCGGCTTGGTCACGGCCCCCCGCGTGATAATTGAGGGCTATTTATTGAGCGGAGGCGGCCCCGAGCGCAGGCTGCAGAGCGGGGGCTCCGCCGCAGCTCGGGTGTCCCCTTTCAGAGGCTCCGGCCGCTTGTCCTTGAGGAAACCCCCGCCGGGAGCGGGACCTTGCGGAGGCTGCGGCCCCACCCGTGGCAGCCGCGGACACGCGCTCCGCGGGGCTGCGCTCCGGAGACGCACCAGACACACGAGGTGCTGCTCGCCTGGCCGCCAGCCTACCTGGTTCTGTTTTCTCCCCTCCCTAGGCATCGCTTGGAGGATAACTGCAGGAACCCTGATCAGTGAGTAGCCCCAAATCGTCGGTTGTCCGTTACTAAACCTGCTCCAGGGCGATCGGGTGACATGACCAGAGCAGAAGGACAGCTCACAGACGGCCATCCGCTGCTGGCACTGGCCTTTTATCTCCAAGACCATCACCACCTTGCAGACCTGACTGGGCTGTAGGCTATGGCGAATGGTCCCTCTTCCAAAATGACTCTGGAGTGTCATCTTCAGGGAAGTCAGCTTGCCGATCCTGTTCCGTGGCCAAAGGCATGGGTCTGTTACAGGAAGCCCATTGCCTGCAACTCCCCGTGTGCAGCACCGTTGTGGCAGCTGCACTCCTGATATGGAATAGAAGCTGTTCTCCTGGGTTTGTACCGTAAGCAGATCTGGAACATTTCTGCTTGTATTTGAGCTATGAAAACATGATTTAAGAATAACCAGGGGGAGCGGGCAGTTGTCTTCGCTGGCATTTTCAGACAGGCCTATGTTATTATGTACCTCACCTTGGTTAATTTTAACTTTTTGATTTAGTTTTTCAAGAAGCCAGCATGTGTCCTTCTCTCTCCTAAGCAACAGTTAAATACCACTTTGTAAAAACACTTAGTGACTGAGAAGCTAACTTTTAGAGTGGGATTACACGCATGTTCTCAGTTGGAGTAATGTCACAATGATGAAGAAGAGTCCTCTCAAACTAAATCTAAAGGGGGTTTGCTCCTTAGTCTTGTTTGCTTTCCCTTTTTCACCTCAGTAATTGTGTGGAATTTATTCTGCCATACATACACTGTTTGACTGTAGACATTTAAATTAGTGAATCATCTACCTTCCTTCACAGATGCCCTCAGAACATGTCTAATTGGACAAGCCTGTGGTATGTCTGGTAAGTTTATTATTAATCTTACTAACCCAGAAGAATTTGAACGTTACTGTGAACAGTAACTGTAGTAACATTATGTAGTAAGGTTATGGAAACGCTGTTCTGTCAGACAGGACAGAGGAAAGGATTTCTCCTCAGTTTGATGAAAGTTACCAGTGGAATATATTACAGATGAGACCACGGGGAGATAAGGTGTCAGGCAGGGTACAGCATTCATCTAGGGATATGTCATCTTTCCTTTCCGAGGACACCGCAGTTTAACTCTGGGGCTTGTTTGTTCTTCCTAAATAGACAACTTTGCTGAACACAGTGGCAGCTGTGCATAGCATGGACTTGTTGGGGCTTGGCACCGCATTGCCTAATGCTCAGCCCTCTGCTCCCTCCCCTTTATGGGACAGCAGATTCTTGGCTTACAGTGGTGTGTTTTCGTTCTGACCTCAAGCTGGTTACAAACCTGTTTACTGGCAGTTCAGATGACTGAAAGGGTGAAAATAGTGACACGGGAAGGGCTAAGCTGTTGCCACAAGAGGCTTTGTCTCTTGCCTCACACACACATCATGGGTATCCTAACATTATTTTTCTAGTTTAACCTTCTGTCAATGTATTTATGTTGAGGGACACACAGAGTGAGTTGGTTACTTTCAGCTGCTATTCAGCCCAGCCTAATTGTGGTTGATACTCTTTGCTTTCTTCAAACTGATACATATAACTGTTTATAAGGACTTGCATAAAATTTTTTAAGAAGGTTTCTGTATTTAGGCAGCATTGAAATCATGAAGGTTAATGTGCTAGTGCTGAGATTGATACTGCTGGCATGCCTTTACCTAGGTGATTTTTGCCTTCATCAGAGGGCAGCAGCATGTGAAGGCGTGCAGATTTCACCTAACTCACTAGCATGCAGCTGGTGGAGCATCAGGACATAGCAATCAGCTAGCAAGGAGGAATGTTTCATTGCAGAGTTCCAGCACTGCAGCATGTTCTTCTCACACATGGTTTTAGGTTTCCTGAAAAGATTTTTATTGAACAATAATTTGGAAGAGAATGCATGACATTTGTGGGCATTCGAGGCCCTCGCATCCAACCTTTCTACCAAGCGTAGTCTGTGTGTACCTGACTGTCATACTAACAGAAATGCTGTTGTTAAAACAAAATAAATCAGTCCCGAAGGAAAAGTTTATTTTGGAATCATGATTCTTATGGGTAATTATTACATTCAGTTTGGAAAAAAGAATAGAATGCTACTGAGGCCATTCTTATACATATTTAGTGTGGAATATAATCCTGATTCAGGAGTCAGGAGCACCATCTGTCACAGAGTAATTGCTATCAAGCTACTATGAATGTACTTCAGCTTTGTCCACAGACCTACTTCTTTACAGGATTTTGTAGCATTTCTTATTACCTCATCCTCTCATGATATGTCTTACTGCTCACCCAGCTCCTGAGAAGTGTGTATTCATTTGAGAAATCAAGGGGTAGGAAGGTAGAGTTTCAACTGAGAGGAGAACCTGAAACACTAGCACGTTGGCCTAGGTACGCTACAAATTCTTAAGCAATAAGCTTCATTAAAGAATAGCTACAGATAGAATTGCATTTTCAAGACACTGTAAACTACAATTTCTATGCACATTTATAAATACAGGTCCTAGACCTTGGGAAGTTTGTACCTGTATTTCCCTCCAGTTATATACACACTCTTACTTGTGAAAGCAGAGCCATTCTCACTGCATGGAAGTTGAACTCACAAATCCTTCAATAAGCCAAAGATTCAGCACTGGAACAAGTAAAACAAAAGCAATGAAATGATGGTATTCTCCCTCCTCTAAGGTTAATCTTGCTGACTGTATTCATGCTCCTGCTCTGTGGGATCACAGCAAGCTGCATCAAATTCTGCTGCCGGAAGAAGAGGCCTCCAGTTGAGACCTTCCCTAGGCACCCTTATGATTTGACAGTCATTCCTATTGACAGTGACAGCACTGCCCACAGCACAGTGACCTGTAAGTATCCTCTGAGAGCCAACTGTTCAACAGCGCTTTGCTGTTGAACCTTTGCCTGGAATCCTCTGTCTAACCCTTGCAGTAACGGGGACTTTCTGATACACTCCCAGAGTCACTTTCAGCCCCACGGGGTGGATGAAAGAGATAAAGGAAGGTCATCAGGGCAACACAGTGAGTGAGTGCAGAAAACAAGTAGGAATCACAGCTATAAAGGTTAAAATAAAGTCCACATTTGGTTAGTTTCTTACATGTCATCTCCCACATCTGTTCTTATTGCCAGTCCCTCATTTTTTAAACTATTCTGCTCACCTCACTGTCCAACTTTGCCAGCCAAAGTGAGTGTGAGGAATTGTTCACAGCTGTTCATGAACAAACCTGACTGAAACTGCCTCTGTTGCAACATGCTACGTCAGGTATTTCACAATCATTTCGGGATGGTGACATGCTGAGACATGTTCTCTTCTGACTGAATTCTTTTGGAGAATGTATAGTTTCCATCACAGGTAATTCTATGCTGATAGCTTTTATTATATGGTACATATGTTCTGACACTGCAAAAATGGGTCCATAATTTCTTGGAGAAAAGCAGGTTTAGCTCTTCATAGATCAGTGTTCCATGCAAGTGCTTAATTTGTTTTTAAATTCATTTTCTTCACAGCGTATAGCTCGCTGCAGTACCCTCTAAGTGCCCCTATCCATTCAATATTTGTGGATATGGATAAGAACACTGTGTCCCCTCCAGCTTACACTCTCTATGAGATGGACTTGCCACCTTCTTATGATGAAGCTGTCCAAATGGGTAAACAATACATTGAAGTAGCACGGATAAACCAGAAACTCGATGACATCCCAGGACAGGTCACACCAGGTGGGCTGAATCCCATCCAGTATTCGCCAGCTACAACCAACAGAGATCCAGCAAGACAGGCAAATTCAGAAGATGCCACACAAAACCAACTGCAGCTCTGACTCATTTTACATGGGAAGGAAAGGAAGGGAAGGACTGGAAGAGTTACAGGAGACATGAAGAGTTTTGTTCTATAGGCAGGGTATGATGGAAAGATGTTTCCTCTCATGCCCTTGTAATGATTTGTCAGTACAGAAGAAAGTTTTTCTGAGTGCTATAACCTCCTGGTGAAGCTTCAAGGATGTGAAATGAAGTAAAAGGGCAGTTTAAAAATGACTGTAGAAGTGGGACATGAATGCTTGTTCATATTCTGATTAAAAAAATGAGTAATTCCTTGTGTCCAGCATACAGCAGTAAAAAAGGTCAGGGGAATTTTTCCATCTTGGGAACACACATGGAGTCAGAACTGTACAAACAGCAAGTTGTTGTTATGGAACAGAGGCTTCCCAAGCTGGAGTTGAAAGAGGAATCCTAGCAAGGCACACTGAAGAGCCTCTGTCCTTTCTCTTCTTTTGACAACATTAACTGTCCAGCGAATTACTGAAGTGCAAATTGCTCCCTAATGAAACAAGTTCTTTAAACTGGGGGAGGATGGCAAACAAGGACAGGGGAGTGTGTGGAGGGACATGTGTTATGTTATGTTTCACAACTAGAGACAAGGAATGAGGCAGGAAAGAAACTATTTGGGTCAGTTGGTTGGTTTTGTTGGTCAGGAGACCTGAAGGGATTGGGTTTGGGGTTCTTTTAATCTCTCAACTCATTCTTTTTAAGATGAGCCTGCATTTGGGGGGGATCCTGTTAATACTTATTTTTGCCAGTTAAAGTACAAATTAGTCTCAAAGAGACACTTGCACTCATGGTTAAGTATTACTAATGTGTTTCAAATATTCATCAAATATTGCAAAGATGTCTTTATACTTGGGTATCTGCTCAGGTGTCAGGGCCTCAGTCAGAAACAAACCCCAAAGGTTCCTGGCAGCTTCTGCCAGGTTAGTACATAGATGAGCTCAGTAATGTGCAGGGTGAAACAAAGCATGTTCTAGGTGTGCTATCCAGAATAGATGATAAATGCAACATACCACACTACAGGCTGGTCAATAGTCCAGAGAAATTACTCTTTAGGGATGATTCTTTGTGAAGTCCTGATAGCAAGGATAACTGCTATGCATCATTTTAGATCTGGAAGATTGGAGTGGATTACAGTGGTCTCAGACCAGACAAAAATAGGGGCTATGAGAAGCCTTTTCAAAAATGAAAGCTCTTTCCCTTTCTTGCCCCTCACATATTTCATATAGCATGAATTTTGTCCACTCTTGAATAGTGATTTTCTCTGAATCCATTAGCAAGGTGCTAATTTGGTGGCCTTTAAGCATACCAGCAATCTACAAAGTGGTTCACTGCCATGGAATAATCTACAAAGAGCAGGAAATGAAGCACGAGCATTAGGTGCTGTTAATGAATTTAACATAAACTGTGGAGTGCTAGGTCAGAACTAATGTTGACAGACCTTTAGTAACAGGACTATGATCTTCATCTTCACTGACGCTGTGAAAAGGGGCTACCTTCTGCAAATATTGAGGTGTCTGTCATTCATAAGCAGTAAAACCAGTGGGCACAAAATCCTGCACAGCTTTTAGAAGATGTGTTTGACAACCATCACTGCAAGAACTACCCTTGAAAGAGCACTAATGATTTAAAAATTAAGATCTTTCTGCCAGCCAATAGGCCTGAGGCCAGAAGCTCTGCTGCACATTCACAGTGTGAGCTGTCCCTGCGCCCAGCTCCCCGGGGAAGGGTCGCTTCTATATTTAACTTCCATATAGCTCTCCATGAGGGGTGCAGGGAAAGACTGGTTTAACAAATCTGCTTCTCAGCTGTCTTTTCTCTTTCGTTCTTAATTATAATTCTTTTGCTGTACCCTCTCCTCTGCCTCCTTTTTCCTGTGTCAAGACGGAGATGAGGCGTGACGCAGTGTTCCCGCCTGGCTGCTTCTGCTGCAGGCATCCTGGGCGTCTCAGCGCCAGGTCACAAATACAGTACATGTGTGCTTATTCAGTGAACCCTTTCATTAGGGCAGGGCCCGGGAACACACCCTTCGCCTTTCCAGAGAGGGAAATGGCTGATAGAGGATTATGAACCCAGGCAGACGAAGCCCCGCCGAGTGACACAAGAGGGCAGTCGGCCGCCTTTCAGCGCACGGCCCCGGGAGCAGCTGTGGAAGGGGCAGCTCCCGGCGCTGCAGAGCGGGGCGGGGGGGGCACTGGGTTTGCTCGGCCCTTCAGAGGTTACTCTGCAGTGCCCGGGCTGAGTCTGCTTGAGGTGGGCGAGGGAATCATCGCAAGGGTTTGTCTTCCCTTCCTGGTTTTGCTTGCACAATGCTTCTGTCTTGGGAGCTGTCAGCAGTACCTGGCAGACTATCTACCAAACGGGGAGCTCGGCTTCCATTTGGTCATGGGGTGTGACAGTTCCAACTGCAAGAGCCCAGACTAAAGCCTGAAAGCCCGTGGAGTTCTTACAAACCAGATCTGGCTCTGTTACCGCCTGGGTTAACAGGAGAGTCTGTCTTGCTCTGAGGTACCTCTCTTGACAATCTACCCTAGTTACGAGTTTCTCTACAAAAGAAGAGGGTAGGCAAAGCAGGAGCAAGGCTGCAGGAACTGACCTGCCACGTGTCTGCTTAGGAAGCAAGTGTCGCTTGGAAATCAGCGAACAAAACACTTGGAGGTTTTTTTCCCAAACTTCTTAGGAAGAAGAGAATCATATGGTGTTTTCTTTCTAATGCCTAAGGAAAAGTCTGGCGTGTTGCCCAGGTTCTTGCCATGTAATGTGGGTCATTAATTCAAACACAAATTGTTTGTTAATATAAACTACTGAGCTAATCCACCTGCAGGAATACAGGATTTTCTTTGCACATTTCTACTCCTCACCATGTTTTCAATAGTGATCTCAGGCTCTTATTCAAATCAGCTGATCATCTGACTCCTCACAGGAAGCTGATAATCAAAGCTGGCCTTGGCCTTCTGTCTTTGACAGGCAGGTTACCCCCACAACTGTTCTTTATTTACATCTTCACTTAGCAGGTTCCTTCACCCCAGCAGCATTACAGAAGCCACGGCTCTCCAGACAGGCTGAAGGTTCATGAATAGGGGAGTTACAAATTCTGTTTAAACTCCTGCTGCGAAGAGTGAGCTCCCCCCCACTCCAGAGAACAGGCTATATTGGTGTGGAGGGTCCAGTTCAGCAATTAGAGCCATTGCTGCGTGTGGGAAGGCAGTGAGAGGAAACGAGCCCTTAACAAGCTGATGTCAGAAAGAGAACTAGGAGGGCAGGCTGTGAGTGCTTGGAGAACCTTGCTCCCCTATGCCTTGCATAATGCAGGAATTAGGATGGAAGAGTGTCCGTTGATCACCTGGCTCTTCTCTGCTTAACCGGGTAAATCAGAAAAAGAAAGACTTTCTTGTTGTGGATGTCTCCAACAACAGGCTTAGTAGCCAGTTTCCTCTCAGTGTGTATTTTTGCAATATGAAGAGGACATTACCAGCTCCTTAAACCCATCCCATGGTAAGTTAAATTTAACTTCTTTGTTGTAACTGATGTTTTAAAACTTGCAACTAAACCAAAAAAGTGGCATCGAGATTTATGTTCTGTCTTTATTTCTACTGCTGTTTTCCATAAGTTGGCTCTTTCAGCTTCTGCTCTGTGTTCTGAAAAGCTCTGTTTACCTCTCAGTGTGGGATCTGACTTAATCCTAGAAAACTTTGTTTTGCTGTTGATGCTTTTAATGAGGCTCAAACAGCAGGTGGGATACTTTCAAAAGCTCCCAGCCCAGGGAGATCCTTTGTGTTTCATCTACTGAGCGTGGAAAGGGGAAAGGAGGGGTAGGACTATCCTTAAACTTCACTACTTCTTACTGGGTATGATGACTGGGTTACTGGTTTTGCCAGTTCAAGTATTGGGCATGTCAGTGGTTAGTTTGCTTTTATTGAATTCTGTGATATTAAATCAGAGGAAGCAAAAGAGATTCTGCTGCAGAAAAATAGCTTGTGTTCTGGTGTATCCCTCAGCCACAAACGCAGCCTCTCGGAGCAAGCATGACGTGTCTCAGGTTCTGGTCAGGAATCTTGCAGTGATGACACAGGTTCTGAAGAGCCATCAGATAGCATCCAGAGGTAGGGGTGTGTCCGTAAGAAATTGTATCACTTGATGTATTTCTTATAGCCAGTTTTTAAGGGACTCTAAGATTTCAAAGACGCTGTAACTGATATTAGTTATTAGTGCTAGAGGCATCTAAACTGGGAATGTCTGAACCAAAAGCCTTTCATGAGAAACATGCTATCCCTGGTGGTAATACAGACTAGCCTCTTGGGAAGATCCAGAATTAGCATATTTCCACTCGTAAAGAATTAATCTATATATTTTACACCCCCTCAAAATGCTTTAATAATTAAATAGGAGGGTTTTTTTAAAAAAAAAAAAAATAGAGCTTTCCAGAACTGAGCAGCAAACTTAAATGGACAGATTAAAAATAATTCAATTACTTTCTAATAAGGTTAGTCATTCAAGCCTGTCTAAATCATTTTAAATGCATGTATAAATAATTTTAAATTACGGAATTAACCAAACAGGACTTTAGTCATTGCCAGATCTGCTCAGGGTTACTCTGAAATAATTTGTCTTTGACAGATGTGTATTACAACACATTTTTCATACAAGTCTCATGCCATTTGTGTAAAAGATGTGATGTTACAGGCACATAAAGAAGCTGCAGGTTTTACAGAGCAAAGAAAGGTAATATACTTGCTATATTCTTAGCATCTTTAAAGACTGCTCAGATAGAACATCCCTAATCTCCTGCTAAGTGCTGGTCCCAAATGGAAAATGAACTCTCCCTTTCATACTGTAGAAAAGGGCTGGGTGGTTAGTCTTGAGCTCCTGAAGTCATAACAGTTGTTCAAGAAACCCTGTCCCTAGATGACTAAGAGCTCTATTTTTGGAATACTTGATTCTCACTATCTGCTTGAGACAGGAGTTCGCAGCCAAACTCTGTCTCTAATATGTCCCAAGGATGCATCTTCCTAAACCATATATTTTAAAAGATAAGTATTATAAAAGATAAGCAGTTTAGGCACGCTTGCTAGGTGTATCAGAAAAGAAGGTTAAGAGAAAACATGTGATGGATGTTTCCTTTCCTTTAACCTTTTGAGTAATAAGAAATAATCCATTGATGATACCGATTGTCCCCTGGCACTCAACTGGCATAAAAAAATGCTTTTACTGCTTGCAGGGGTATGAAAAGGCCAAACTGCAACCACGTACCAGGGATTAGTCTGGTCTGTGCTGAAGAAATCTACAAACTCTCCTCAAGGCTGCTTACCCTGACTCAGCTCTAGTGGTCCTGGGCAGGACTGGAAGCCATAATCTAGACAGGATGGTGATGAGCACAGTTAAGGCAGCAGTTTCCAAACTCGGTGCCTGTCCTACCCAGTGCTGCTCTGACAGCATATTGATTCCAGTGTTCACATTTTGCTGTTGGTTTTATCAGCCTGCTCTCACCTGTTGTAGGAAGGCATTAGGAAGTGTGAACTCCTGTCAACATTGCTATTAAACCAGTTCCCCTTTATACTGCTTCTACACCCTATGCAGGGAATCTGCTCACAGCTGTCTGTGTGCTATTGAGAAGTGTTCTGTGTAGAAGTCTGCTAGGTGACCTCCCTCAAGTCACTTCCCCTCTTATGTCTGTTTCTTTTCCCAGCCTGTCTGTCTGGTGTTTAAGACACATGTTTGATGGTGCAGGAAATTCTTCCAGAGTGCCTGTCATAGTTGGAATCTGGTCACAGAGGGATCTTCTCCATGTTCAAAGAACATTAACAATTGGGGAGGGACAAAAAAACCTGAAACCCAGAAACAAACCCTTCAAAACCCTCTGGATTCCTTGAGCAGTGGAAGACTCAGAGCCTGGTTTTCTAGATTTATAAATCTTTAGAGTTCCCTAACATTTAAGAATATGTAACCTTCCCTGGATGTGTTTTAAAAAAAGGGTTGATCAGGTACTTAGAGATCTGGTTTAGCATAGGATGGGAACGGTTGGACTTGATCTTAAAGGTCTTTTTCAACCTTGTGATCCTGCAGAAGCTTTCCTTATAGTTAGGACATACATAAGATGACCAAACCTCACTTCCATAACAAACCAGGTTTAGAAAGAATATCAGGTGGAAGGCTTGGTCCCACTGCAGGTTTATATGGTCAGCTGGATGGAGGGATGAGAATTTAGATATGTCAGTCAACATTTTTCACCACCACTAGATCCACTCAAGTTTTATCCACACAAGTTTTGTGACACCTCTAAGGGAAAAGCCCTCTCTGTAAGTACCCAAAGTGCATTTCTAATTGTGATCTGAGGCTGGTGCTCTTTTGGCCCTGTGCAGCATGCAATTGTTCTTCTCTCAGCTATCCAAAATGATTGCTTTCACAGTTATTTTCAGTTGTTACTGGCTGGCTGTGTGAAAGAGCCTGTGATGGGGAGATGTGCCATTAGAGGAGTTGGTGCTTACATCACTGTCAGCAGCTTGCAGTCCTGCCTCTCTCCTCTCACACACACACGCACGCATCGCGAGCTCTTGCGCTCGGAAGGAAAACGCAGACTTGGAAGTAAATTGCCTCAATAATTCATGGGCTTTATAGCCCAGAGCAAATTATACCTTGGCTCTGTCATGAAATTCAGGTTGCAAATCCCTTTATAGCCAAGCTCATTAACAGTGTAAGTAAAGTGGTACATCTGTAATGGCTTTTATAATCAATGCATTATAATCTTCAGAGTGTATTAAGTGGTAAACCTGCAGCATCCAGAGCGAAGCATCAATAGGGCCTGGACACAGTAAGAGTCAGAGAAAAAACATCTCTTTCTGCCTGGCAGTTGCCTTTGTCTGCCCTGCTGCCCCCAGGTACCTTAGAAGGTTTGGTTTGTTTGTTTTCTAACTGCATTTCAACTTCATCAGATGCAGTTTTTGAGGGAAAAGAATGACTGCTGTTGACAGTACTGATACTTGGTTCACTCAGGCACGTGCAAAACCTGCTCACTCAAAGAATAACGCAGCTCTCACAATATCACTTCCAGATCCTTGCTCTTAGCTGTCTCCTGGCTCTGACTGGAATCATCTTTACCTGTTGGAATTAGTTTTGCTTAGAGAAACGTTTAGTAATTTTTCTTTACCAACAACTATAATTCTAACTGAGAGAAGCTTTTGAATCCTGCTCCGAGCAGACTATGAAAACATTGTATCATAGGAGAGTTGTGTTCTGTGAATGTGGAGAAGACAATAAATGTTTTATGAAAAATTACATCCTGAGGTTAAATCCAATGCACAAGAAAAACCTTAGGTGCAAAACCACATCACTGGAAAAACCATTTTGTTCTGGTCAGTCACAATTTAGAATATAAAAAGAGCTCTGGCATTTCATCTCACGGGGTGGAGGGGGGACATGGACACGGGATGGGGGTGTCAACAAGAATGCACACTTCCAAAGATATTTCACATCTTTTTAGAAAAACCAAGCTCACTTTGCACACTCAGAGAAAGGAGAAAATCAATTACTATTTAAAATCTAGAAATGCCTGAATCTGCACGAAAGTGCTTGATTTTGCTCAGGTTTTTTACCCTGCTTTCCCAAATAGCTTAAAAAGGAAACACAACATAAGAGCCTGATGTTGAGCTCTTGTGTGTACATTGTTTTCTCTCTTTCCACACTAACAGCTTGTGGCATAAACTGCTTCCTTCCAACAAGTAAGGAATTACGGTACCAAGGTTGAAGAAGTGTCCTGGGAAACCCAGCTCAGCTACTTGTTTTGCCACAGACTTCCCATACAACCCTGGGAAAGTCACTTAAGTCTCTGCTGGCTGCTGCTCCTGGCCTGTAAAGTAGGGGCTGCAGCACTGTCTTATCTTGAGAAGAATTTTAAGGCTGACTGCCCTGAGCGTGGGCTGCGCTGTCATAATGAAAAACAGATACAGTCAGAGCATGGTGAACTTGTGTGGGACATGAAGCTCAGGGAAAAACCTCCCTGCTCCCTCTCTCTCTTAAGGGAGGGAATCTAGAGAGGAAACCTGGGCAAAACAAATGCTGTGAGCTTTCTATCTTCCCTCTGGACTTCAGATGCTTAGTCCAGGCATCGTTAGGTCGTGCCTAATGAGAGGAAGAAGCGGAGGGGAGAGAAATGTAAAAGATGGGCCCAGGATCAGTGTGAGGTACCTGATGAGGTGATGGTAGGAATCTTGTGACAGCAGCGTGTCTTGGAAGATTGCAGACCTGTTGGGGATCAAATGTCCTGAGAGACACCAGCTCAGATGTAAACATGAAAAATAATTCTTTATCAGTTTGTACAAGCACTTAATGCTTATAGTTTTGATTTCTCTCTTGCTAAAACTCAGCCTGTAATCTGTAGCTCTGTAATCTATAATCTTTTGGCCTGGTTCTGAAGGGTCTGTAGTCTGCTTTCCACCCTCTGCACACTTACCAGATCAGACTAGGCAGGAAGCTTTGTTCAGCTCCATGGGGCAAGAAACACGATCCTTTTTACCCCTGAACAGCACTTGCCAACTGGCTGCATCTCTTGTCACCAGGCAGTTGTTGGAGCCACACCACTGTCCTGGGAGCAGGTAGAAGGAAGCTGCTTTGCACTGCACATAACCTCAGTTCGGGTCTTTTAAAGGCAATATAAAGGTGATTAGCTGGCTGACCGGACGGCCTTAAAAGTAAACCCACCCTGTCTTTTTGGAGAACGTGTCCCTGGTTTCCGTTATTCCGGCTAAAGCGCCTTTTCCCACGAGGTGTCACGCGTGAGCCGAGGCGGCCATCGGCCCTGCGGGTGCCGCGCTGGGCGCTGCGAGCAGAGGGTTGTTTGGAGGGGAAAACGCCTTGTCCGTTTTTATTCGTGACTCTAAAAGCGCACATAGAGTAGACTTTGTCATCTTGGTAAAAGCTCTCCCATACCTGCTGTAAAATGCTGAAATCCAACTGACTCTGGCCAGAGGGGAAGCACAAAAGTCTGTGTGCTGGTACCGTCACCAATATCCCAAACCCATCTGTAATGGGAGGAATTGTCGTTCAGTCAAGCAGCATCCTGGAGTGTGCCAGGCTCCAGCTTTACCACAAATGCATCCTGGGCAACTACACATGAACCGCTATCAATATCTTTGCCTGTATTTTCCATTGTTAAGCAATTCTAGACCCACGGAGATTAGAAGAGAGCTCTGGACATCATCTGGCCCAACCCTAGAGCAGCTTGCTCAGGGTCCTGTCCGCTCTGGCTTTGAATTCTCCAAGGCTGGAGACGTCACTGCCTCTCTGGGTACCTGCTCTAGTGTCTGGCCACACTTAAAGTATGTTTGAGTGGTATTTCCTGTATTTTGGGCTGTTCCCACTGCTGCTTGCCCTGTCAGTTAGTGCCCACTGAAAAATGTCTGTCTCTGTTTTCTACACATGTTCCCATCAGGTGTTTATGCATATTGATAAGATCCTTCCCGATCCATGTTTTATTGAGGCCAAAGAATCTCAGTTTTCTCATCTCTCTTCATATGCCGGATGCTTCAATCCCTTAATCATAAATTTATTTAATCTCATCTTTCATCCAACTTGTCTAAATTGTTCAGGAATTTCACCTTCATTTGAGTGAGATATTCATTGTATTTCTATTGAACTTGGGCATAGAATAAACAGTTGCATAAAGCAGACCACGGGAAATACCACGTGAGCTGGATACCTAATCACTCTGTTTACCTCCTCACACTGTGCTGTAAGCTTTGCTGGTGCTACCTATGCAATGTCTTTTATTGCACTACTTAGGCTGACATTGCATCATCTCATACAGGGAGAGTTCAACACGAGCTTGTGATTACAGCGGTCAGCTCAGTGTGCTGCTGATTTGTGTCCCAACGGTAAGAAAATTGGCAAGATGAAATCAGACAGAGAGCAGAGGAGAGAGGAGAGATGCATCTACATGAACTGTTTAATCAGAAGGGGATAAGCTAGTTGACAGTGGGGAGAAAAGAAATGCAATCTTCCTACTGCTTTACATGGTGCTCTTGGGTAGAAGATGCTTTATAAATACCCCTCCTGTGGGAGATCGTGCTTTAGAACTACAGGAAATTGCCTGGATTAAAAAAAGAACGTAAGGAATAATGCTCTTCCAGGCCAGAAAAGGAAGAGAGGTTTCCTTTCTCTAGTTTATCTCATTCTTGCCAGCAAGAAAACTGTATTTCATCAGTGTGCCCTTGCTTGCAGAGATTTCAATCAAAATGATTGGTTATTGATAAAAAATACTTGTCTTTGTTTTCTTATGTAAACTGTAGCTAGTGATACTGTAAACCCCCTGTTCAGTGCTGTGCTATAATAGTAAAGAAAAATCAAAGTTTCTGATTGATTCCTGCCTGTTTCCTAACATATCTCCCAATTGTTGGTAAAAAATCCCAAAATCTCTAAGCTTTAATCCTTTAATCAATGGGTAAGAAGCTAGGTAACACATGCTAACACAATTAAAACAACAAAAAAATCAAGATAAAGATAATTTGAGCATCTGTGGGATTAGTTTGGTGACTTCTTCATCTGTTTATAAAACATAAAATTGCAAGTGTGTACACGTATCTAATCAGTTAATAGCTCTGCTATATACAGTCTTTCTTAGTTCTCACCTCCCCCATTTGTCTGCTACGGATGCCTGTTTCTTTGTCTCTCAGTTTGTGCAGTCTTTTACCCATCTACCCTTGATTAATCCAGATGCCCAAATTGGCTTTCACAAGTCTGAAACAACATTCAGAGAAATGAAACTAAAAGAAGAGGGAGTTTCTTATCAGTCTGGGCATGGGGTGGGGGACAGAAGAGACAACTGCTAGGTCCAAAAATTAGTCAGATTGTTCATTATGAATTCACAAGAAATACATGAGTCCCAAGCATGGATGCAAGAAGGGTCTTCAAATCCTGCATGTCTGCAGTTCTAGTGATTCATATCTTAAGCTGTTGCTACATTGTCTTGAATTCAGGGAAGACTCCAGTACAAAATCGCTGGCACAGGAAGTTCAGCTTCCTCTCCAGATTTCCTTCCTCCACCTCCTTATATGCAGAATAGCAGGGAACATGCTTTTAAGCCCTGCCTGTGTGAGTGAAAGCTTGCACGACTGCAGAGCAACTTGGATTTATAGGCATTACCTTCAGCTGAAGTGCTCAGGACAGGCAGCACGGGAGGCAGTGGCTCTTAATGACAAGACTTAATCCCCACTACATGCTGAACTGTTGAGTCGGTTTTGTAACTGCACACTGAGCTGCACCTACTCTGTACAGAAAATAAGATCAAAATGAGTGATAAAAGTGACTCTCATGGCCATTCAGTCCCACTTTCACAGCAAATGAGGCAAAAATCTTACTGATGACAGTGGGGAATTTAGACATAATGAATGTAAGTCTGCCACAATTGCAGAGTAAGAAAAACTACAAAAAGCAGGCCTGGATCGAGTCAATATCTAAGCTTTCACTAATTTTAATAGACTGATTTCACTTCCTAGAATTTTATCTAGGCTTCAGTGTCCTTCAAAACCTACTGGCTGAACTCCAGACTGAGGGCCCGTCCATCCAGCTGTCCAGTTTGAGCCTCAAGCTGACAGAGGCAGGAATAGAGAGAGGCTACATTATAGCTAAGCTCTGGAGATGCATGTTAAGCATGCTAGGTAAATAATGATGCTTAAAGTGTGATACAACGTTAAAGAGCCTGCAGAAACTGGTGCTACTTTGTGGCATTTATGCATATGTGCCAAGGTCCTTGTTAGCATCACAGAAGCAACACAACCATGGCAGTGCTGTATCCCAGGGCTAAACCCACGTGTGGCAATACACTAATGTGGCTCATGTTGCCTTCAGTGCTGGAATTTGTCTGTTGAGCTCTCTGGGATGTGTGGCTGTGCTACTACTGCTTCAGTGTACATATTCTCTACAAGAATGCTCTCTTGGTGTAACAGACCCAGCATGCTGCATTTGCAGAGTGTGTATGACTAAGCTCTACCAAGCATAGTTTATTCCATCACCAACTTCTCTGCAGAACAGAACATGCTATACTGGGGAAAAGAACAGGAGCAGCACCTGCTTCAGAACCTTTCACCAGAGTAGCCAGAAAAGGCATCATCTGTACAGCTGCAACATGAACATGGGGAGAGAGGCTCCAGCAGCTAATTGCTGGTTGTATGATCCAGATACTGAGCAGTTATACTAGGAAGAGGACAGGCAGAGAGCTACAGTATAGCTTTCTATACCATCCCTCCCTGGGTTAAATCTTTGCTTTCCTAAGATGGCCCTTGACTTCTCTGAGTGCCACACACACACTGGCAGAAGCACGTACAGGGATCTGGCTCTGGCTGTAGCACAGAAACAGGAAGTGCATCATTGAAAATAAACGAAGGCAGTCCAGACAGCCAGAGCCCAGCACTGCCCTTGGAACACGCTGGACAGCTTTCTGATGAGACACGTGCTGCTAACATGCAGCCGACCACAAGGCTGGCAGAAAGTCAAGGTCTGAAAGCATAAGAAGGGGAGTCACCTTGGTGCCAACTGCAGCTGCTTTCCCTGGGAAGCTCTGAGTGTTTAAAATCCATATCGTGCCACTTGCTCATTCATACAAGGAAAACATTTTTTTTAAAAAAGTTGTGTTTCAGTCACATTCAGACACTCAAAGTAACAGCCACCAATAAATAATAAATAGCAGTACCATCAATAACAAATGCTGGGGGGTGATGCTGGATCTCCACGCGTATCTGCTGACTGGTGCATATTACCAAACCACAGAGTGCTTTTAGCTCCAACTTCAATATTAATTTTGGCAGCAGAAAGAGGTTTTATTAAAAGTACTGAAAATGTCATTCATCTTCATTTGTATTACATTTGTTATAAGGATTTAAACCCCAATACACAGCTGTGTGTGTGTGTGTGTATGTGCAAAAACTAAAATTGACCGATCTGATCATAAAAATAAATGAAACTCAAAGCAGAAATGTTTCAGATACTGAGAAGGACATTCACTTCTTCTATTTCTAATACTATAAGGTGTTACTGGTAGGAATTCTTCTTCAAGGTGGTTTTTTTTTTCTCAAAGCTGTTATTTTTAGATCCATTGCAAGCTAAATTATCTACCTGAAGGTACAATATGTTGGTAGCCCACAATCCATAGCACTAAAAATTTAAAAAAGGTGGGAACATGGAGAAATGAAAATAATTTATTACTTTTTAAAAATACTAATTTCAAAGGAAACAGAATATTTAAATACTATCCAGTAACCTAAGCTGTTCAAAATTATGCAGTAAATTCACTTCTTTGAAATTGTGTCCATTTTTTTTTTAATTAGGTGCTGCACAGCATATTAATATGTCAGTCTTCCATAATGCTGAATCTTTTATAGGATGTTCTAAACTTTTTAGAAGTCACTTAAGCTAGTGGGGAAATTCACTTACAGCCCAGGATCCATAACCTCAAAATAGGACTCATCAACAATTCTCTAGATTGTTCTGCTGCTGTTATATTACCAATGCAAATCCCGACTGGTACCAGCGTGGTAGAAGTCACAAAAAATACAATGGTCGTTATGTTTTATTGGATTAGCATAATACACATCAGTAATAGACCAGCGTAACTCAGCCTAAACACATACAGGTAATACTGTAGCTCTGTGGCTGAGCTTTTGTAGGTTAGAACTTTGTCAGCATGTTGCTTGCAGTATGATGTAAAACCTGGTTTCCAGCTGTTACAGTTCTCAAGTAAAAATGTCTTTAATCAGGCATCAGAACTCAACGCACAATAATTACCTACAAATAGAAAGGTATTATCAGTTCTGAAACTAGTTTGTTCGGTTAATTAAAGTTCAAAGATTTTTTTGAGAACGCTGGTTTTTTATGGGTTTTCCTCCTAGTTTTGTGTTTGCTCATGGAGACCTGTTACCATTGGGGAAAGCAAGTGGTTTATGTTACTTTGACTATCTATGTTTTGAATGTGTTCCTTGACCCTCAGAATTCTTAGTCCAAATCTGTTTGTGTTTTAAGGTTTATCAAAATATTTCCTGAAAAAATTATTTCTTCAATAAATATTTTGGCTTGCCTAAGCAAAAATATACATGGAGAGGGGCTTATTTTTTTTCCATTACGTGTAATTGTCTTTGTATAAAAACTCAGTTTTGCTTGCTGTTTATTTACTAAAACATTAATTCTTCCCAGGAGAGAAACTTCCTACTGGCTCAACACGCAGGGATATTTCCACATGCAAATCTCTAAATACAGGAGAAGGATGGTAACTTTTCTCATTCCATATCCCTGTCAATTAATTCTGAATCCTGTTTCCAGAGCTGAGAAACAGAATTCAGTAACAGCAGCAATAATAGTTGCAAATTCTTCATCTCTTTCAATCCAAGAATCTCAAAGCACTTTGAAAGCATTGCTGGATTAAGTTTTGCAAATACCATTGTGTGTTACTATGTCCATTCCCCATTGGTGCATATAAAGTAATGGAGCTAAATCATTAATTCAAAATCAGCCTTCACAGCTAATCTAAGAATAAAACTCAGATTATAGAGTTTCACTCTGGAATTTCAAGCCTATCTTCTTGAAGCAGCCATAACCCCTTTCTTTGGTGCTATGTGGGGGAACTATCAACAAGACCATTTTGCAGCTGGGATAACACGTAAATGGATTTTTCTTTAAACAAGACAACCAAGATAGCAAGCCATATGTTGGCACCCCTGGAGGGAGCTGAAGAGTTATAAAGAATAGTAGAAACATGAATAAGAAGAAAACTGAAGTTAGATTTCCTCTATAGTAAATGACAACGTTCATAAACAATTGGAGTATTTGAAATGCACAGTGTGGAGGGGTCTGTTGCACATAAAAACAACACAACCCACACCTCATTTCCAGTGTTGTCAGTGGGAGTTATTTTCTGAACAAATATAGGCCAGCACCTAAAAACCTAAAAGTACATTTGATAGATTTCAGCACAGAATTTTGTATCAAGCCAATTTGTGGATATTGGGGAAAAGCTGAATGAATCATAGAATCATAGAATTGTAGGGGTTGGAAGGGACCTCAAGAGATCATCGGGTCCAACCCCCCGGCCAAAGCAGCTCCCTAGAACATATCACTCGGGTGTCCAGACGGGTCTTGAATATCTCCAGAGAAGGAGACTCCACCACCTCCCTGGGCAGCCTGTCCCAGGGCTCCCTCACCCTCACTGGGGAAAAGTTCTTCCGCATGTTGGTGCAGAACTTCCTGTGCTCCAACTTGCAGCCATTGCCCCTTGTCCTGTCTCCACAGACACTGAAAAGGGGCTGGCTGATTCCCCCTGCATCCCCTGCTTCAGATAATTATAAACTTTAATTAGGTCCCCCTTTAGTCTTCTCTTCTCAAGGCTGAAGAGTCCCAGCTCACTCAGCCTATCCTCCCAGGGGAGATGCTCCAGGCCCCTAATCATCTTCGTGGCCCTTCTTTGGACTCTCTCCAGGAGATCCCTGTACTTTTTAAACCAAGGAGCCCAGAACTGGACACAATACTCCAGGTGGGGCCCGACAAGGACGGAGTAGAGGGGGAGGATCACCTCCTTTGACCTGCTGGCTACACTCCTCCAGATGCACCCCAGGATCCCATTGGCTCTCTCAGCCCCCAGGGCACACTGCTGGCTCATGGCCAACCTGTCATCTACCAGGACCCCCAGGTCCTTCTCCACTGAGCTCTTCTCCAGCAGGTCATCCCCCAGCCTGTACTGATACAGTTGGTTATTCCTCCCCAGGTGCCAGACTTTACACTTGCTCTTGTTGAACTTCATCTGGTTTCTCCCTGCCCAGCTCTCCAGCCTGTCCAGGTCTCTCTGGATGGCAGTGCAGTGTCCTGCGTGTCAGCCACTCCTCCCAGCTCTGTATCATCTGGTACTTGCTGAGGGTGGATGCTGTTCCCTCATCAAGATCGTCAATGAAGATATTAAACAGGACTGGACCCAACACCGAGCCCTGGGGAACACTGCTAGTCACAGGTCTCCAGTCAGACTCTGCTCCTCAAATCACCACCCTCTGGGCTCAGTCCGACAGCCAATTCTCAACCCACCTCACTGTCCACTCATCTACCCCATGCTCTCTCAGCTTTGCTATCAGGGTGTCATGGGAGACAGTATCAAAGTCCCTGCTGAAGTCAAGGTAGATGACATCCACTGCTCTCCCTCCATCTACCCAGCCTGTTATGAGATCATAGAAGGCTATGAGATTGGTCAAGCACGATCTCCCCTTGGTGACTCCATGCTGACTGCTCCTCATGACCTTCTTCTCTTCCAATTGCTTGGAGATGGCATCCAGAACAAGCTGTTCCATTACCTTTCCTGGGACAGAGGTGAGGCTGACTGGCCTATAGTTACTAGATTCCTCCTTCTTGCCCTTTTTAAAGACTGGAGTGACATTGGCTATCCTCCAGTCTTCAGGCACTTCTCCTGTCCTCCAAGACCTGTTGAAGGTGATAGAGAGCGGCTCAGCAAACAAACAAACAAACAAGCTATGTTACTGCTATGTAAATTTTAAAAATGAAGTTATAAAAAATTACATATGTTCCTTTTTATACAGTACTGAGTAACTTAAGCTCCCAGCTCATGGGAAGTGAGGCTGGAGTGCATGCTCATGTCTCTGTTCATGACTATATTTGCTCTTTTGTTGCCTTTTTTTTTTTATAACTAGCTTAAGCATTCAATCATGCAGGATGAAATTCTGGCTGCTAAGACAGCAGTAAAACTCCTGCATATCAAGTGTTCATGTAACTTTAAATCTCCTCTGAACTCTTGGAATAGCACTGCTCAGGCTCTGAAAATCAGACTTTACTAGCTAGGCAACTGTCTCTGTCAGTTCCCTTGGGTTAGTGGCTTAAGAGATGTTTCACTTTATGTATGTTTTGTTTTGTTGCTTGGAAACACAAATTTTATAAGCACATTTTTTTCTAACAGGTGCTCACAAGCAAGGGTTTTGCAGAACTGGGATCTTTGCTGACAAGTGGTTTGAAATGCGGGATGTTTACTGCAGCAGAATCCCAGAAGTCACAAGAAAGTTCTCTTTTTGTAAGTTACGACTCACCCCACCCTCTCGTTCAAAGGTCATGAATTTTCAGAGGTATGAGATGCATGGACCTTTGCAGCAAGTTCTTTCATTCTTAGTAGCAACCAAACAGCAAAGTAGATAAGTGTCCTGAATGCTCACAGTTTGATAACATTAGCTTGGCTTTTTGAAACTCAATTTTGTAAAGAAATTTCCTCCCTTCTGCTCCTCTCATGATCTTCATGAATTTCTCATACTAATTCCTTCTGGTCTGGTGAGAAGGAAATACAATATGCAGGTCTTTCTAGGAATCGCTGTATCATTTCACCTGCTCAGGTTGTGGTTTAATGTACCATTAGAACCAATTTTGTATTCAGTGTATACACATAGCTAAACCCACACAACATGGGACCTGATGACTGGTGATTCTTATTGCTTCTCTCACAGCTTCATGCTCAGCCACATCATTTAACCATTTCATCTCTGCAGTCCCTAAACCTTATAAAATTTATCCCTTTCCTGTATAACAAATGGGGTTTGTTTGATTAAACATAGATAGTCCAAGGACAAAGGTACAAACTCCTCTCATCCAAACATTTTTGCTTTATGAATGTGGAGTGCTTTTTGGTTTTTTCCTGGAATCTGCAGCAGTACTGAAGCTTTCCTGCAACTGTAGCAATGAAATCAGGCAAGGACGTTTGAAAGAACAACGCTTTCATCAGTCATGCCAACATTTGGTAGCTGCTTCACTAGGACAAACACCCATGCCCACCTTCTGAAACTGATGTAGGAATCTGGCACACAGCTAAGCAAGCAAATTCTTTCTTGTGTTTTGAGGTATTTCTCACTGGCAAACTTCATGTCAGGTCTGATGCACCTGACATCATGGGAAGTTTAGTAGCTAGGCTGAATTCTCCATGTGGGTTCTAAACTCTCTCCTGGGTACCTGTTGTTTTTCTGTTAGTTGGTTGGTAAGAGAATGATCCCCTTGAGGGAAGTCCCTTTAAATGGGAAAATATCAGGCTTCATGCTTTTGCTCAAGCTGCTTAATCAGCATTCATGCAACTGAAATGCAACTTAAAAGCTTATGTACTTGAAGAAGGACCTGCAGGTGTGCAGTTGGCTCTGTGCACGCATGTGTGTATTTGTCCTGTAGAATCTGACTTTGAGGATTATTATAACAATACTCGTTGTTGCTACTGTAGCTGGAGGATATGTGTCCATAAAGGAAAACATACTTCCACCTACTTGCTTCTAAATATCTGTCCACTTACTCCTTCAGTTCCACCTCAGCTCTGAACAACCTATGCTCAGGACAGGACATGAGATTTTTGGAAAAGATGTTCATACCTTATTGTATATTCTCTCCTGCTCCTAGCAATGTTTGCTGTGACTCGAGTCACTGCAAAGCCAGCTATGTTTGTTCCATGCCACTGAGGGGTTTCACAATGTGGAAGAAATATCTATTGGCACAGGTGGGGCAGCCTCTTTGCCAGAAGCACCAAAGGACTTCTAAAAGCTGAGCTCAGCTTGCCAAGTTTAAATGTACAGACCCCCCCCCCCCCCCACCCCCCCAAAACAAAAAGCCAGTAACACAGGGTTGAATACAAAGGAAAAGCAGATCAAGACCTTGAACAATCCCCAGTGCACGAAAAGAGCTCTGTTATAATTCTGATTACAGCAAAAAAGCAATTAAACCCTCATCTTCTGGCACTTCCAACATGTATAAATAGAAGAAAAAATGGAGAAGGTGGTTGGTAAGTGTACAGATAGGCTTAGACCAACCTTAAGACACCCATGTGTGTTTGAAGGCTGGAAGATGAACACACAGAAAAATTCAGAGCAGAGCTCCTCCCAGCAGGGAAGTTCTGTTATTTTGTTGAACAAGTATACACAGAGATTACAAAATTACCAATTTGTATCACACAGTTAAGACTGTATCTCAGTATAAAATTATGGCACTGGCTGCAAGGAATGCTAGATGCAGCTTCAATAATAGATATGCTTGTTAAATTCACAGTAATGTATCTGTACATTGATGCAGTAGAATGAAACCTACAGGACAGCCCTGGGCCTTCACAACTCTCCTCTGCTTAGAGGCTACAATAGATTATTTTCAAAGGATTTTGAAGCAACTTGCAAATTCTCTCAACATTTCTGAATTAACTGTTCTTTAATCCATCCCACAGATAAGCCATAATTCATACCACAAGAAGTTCAATATCATCTTCCAAGACCGCATTAGTTAGGAAAGTCGAGTATATGGATTTTCCTGTCTTTTTTTCTAAATTACAAGATGATTCTCAAAACTAGTTCCCCCTACCTTAAAATCTTGTCAATTATATTCTCTTTAGACTAAAACAGTTCTGTTAATTTTATGCTTTGTTCTCAGAATTCGTTTAAAATAACTCTTTTGTTCCATAGCAATAGGCAAACTGCAAGAAGCTGTGAGAATGCAGAACGTAACTAAGGAGACTGAGTTACTCCTACTTTTTCCTCTGCTTGGCCTCACTGAATATTTCTGTTCAGTATGCTTTTATTTATTTATTTTCTTTAAAGAACGATCAGGATGCTCAGCTACCTGGGTCCTTACTCAGAAAACAGCAGCCATGATTTTCATTCAGTTGTTAAAGGATGGGCAAGTAACAACAAGTTGGTACAGTTCTGAATCAGATTTGGGGTTTTTTTAATTAATTTTTTAAAGTAGTTCCTGAGCTCCTGAATAGGGTTGGGACTGAAGCATATGTGAAACTCAAACATGGCAAAAACTTCATTTAATTTTGGTGGAAATACAGGAGAAACGAGGATTCTGCGTTGCTTTTGGGACCAAATGGAGTGAGAAATTCAACCAAGATTTGTGTGGCAACGTTTTGGTAGCAAGGGGACTAAAGAAAGGTTTCTTTGAGAAAGTGCTAGAAGCTTCCTCTAGGTCCAACAGAGCCAATGCCAGCTGGCTCCAAGGCAGACCCGCTGCTGGCCAAGGCTGAGCCCATCAGGAATGGTGGTAGTGCCTCTGAGAGAACGTATTTAAGAAAGGGGAAAAGCCTCCACAACAGCAAGAGCAATTGCAGCCAGAGAAAGGAGAGAGAATGTGAGAAACAGCTCTGCAGACACCAAGGTCAGCGAAGAAGGAAGGGCAGGAGGTGCTCCAGCACCTGGAGCCAAGATTCCCCTGCAGCCCACGGTTACGACCGTGGTGAGGCAGGCTGTGCTCTTGCAGCCTATGGAGGACTCCATGCCACAGCAGGTGGATGCCCAAGAGGCATCCCATGCTGGAACAGTGCATGAGGAACTGTCACCTGTGGGAAGGTCTCGCACTGGAGCAGTTCAGAGGAGTGTGCCCTGTGGGAGGTACCCTGCACTGGAGCAGGGCAGGACTGTGAGGAGTCCTCCCCCTGAGGAGGAAGGAGCAACAGAAACAGTGTGATGAACTGAGAGCAACACCGCACTCCCTGTCTGCCTGTCCCACTTGGGTGGAAGAGGTAGAGAAAATCAGGAGTAAAGTTAAGCCTGAGAAGAAGGGAGGGGTAGGGGGAAGGTGTTTTTAAGATTTGGTTTTATTTCTCATTACTCAACTCTGATTTGATTGATAATAAATTTTCCTGAGTTGTCTGTTTTGCCTCTGATGATAATTGGTGCACAATCACTCCCTGTGCTTACCTCAGCGCGTTTTTCCGACTCCCTGGAAGTGCTTCCTCTGTTACAGAGTGCAAAGACTTTGCGGATGAGAGAAGAAAAATGACATTTTTTGGTTGTCACAGTTCCTAAGTCTGTATGTTACAACTATTTTAAAACCTCTCAGTAGCCTTCATGTTTTACATGTTGATAGGAGTCACATCCATGTAAGAGTGAAAGCAGAGCCCGGAGGCTGAAAGCTAGAAAGCACCTTTTGATGGGTATGCAATCATTGGCTCTATTAATCAGGAGTTGGTAAAAGTGTAAAACTATGTGTGGCATAACTGTCCCCCTTTTAGAAAAGCTTCCCAGGAATACCAAGACAGCTATTTTTCACTTTATCAACCAACATTTTGTATTCCACAAAAGGCCTGAAACATTGGTTTTTCAGAGCCTGGCCACCAGGCAGAGCAGCCTCCACAAGCAGGTGTTCTACTAGCAGACCAGGTAAGACGGTTTTGTCTTCATGCCTGAAGCAGCTGAAGAGACACACAAACCAGTGAAACTGCCTAAAGATTAATCTAATTCTGTATTCTCCCCATAAAGGGGTTAATATCAGCTGATTGAGAAAAAGGTGCAAGAAATTTTGCAAGAGAGAACTATGGAGCAACCTGCTTACAGGAGAGGGGTTTTTTAGATCTAAACTAAGCTTCAGGAGAAAAGCTATTTTTTTTCCTTCAGCTGACCTTGTCCTGGCATATGAGGAGCCCTCAGATTTCTCTTCAGAAGTTTCACTATTTTGTGAAATTGTGTGAGTTACCATTTCCCAGCTAATTTGGGTATTATAATTAGCTTTGCCTATGCAATCCACTTCCAAGTAGACCAATCTAAAACCACAAAGATTTGGCTTTAATTGTGTGTAGTGGATGGACAGGTATTAGCAGATATTTTCAGCTCCATTTTTAGTTATAAACCATATATTTTTTAATGTACAGAAACAGATATACACTGAATAAGTACACTTATTTCTGGTGATCTGCATGCTCCTCTACTTAATACTAGGACAGTTTCTATATGTATCTGTATGCACAGACAAAACCCAGTGATTAAAAATGAAAGAGAAATTTAAAATATAAAGATAATGCATATACAGTTGCTTCCAACACAGGGCTATTCAGAGAGATCAGAATTAAACACCGTGTTGCACACAGTAATGTGTGTGATTCTTCTGACAGATTTTAAAATGAAGCAAGGCTGATTTGCCCAGTGAGATTTACAAAACAAAAAACCACCCCACCCACCCCACCTGAAACAACCCTGCACTTTGTAAACAACCATTTCCCATCTTCAAAATCCTTCGTCACACCAGTAGTATAACCCTATATCAATACATTTTTTCACTGGAGAACAAGACATAATTAAGTCACTGGATCAGAAACAGGAACTACTGCAACAGTTGTATTTTTACAAAAGAAGAGGTGTGGTGAAAGCATTAGTTTTGTGTATGTGTGGTTACACTCAACATGTACAAACACATTTGGCACATCCAACTTCCTTACCCAAATTCCATGGATTTAAAGGCATGGCAGAGCGCAGATCTGTGGACAGAATTTCCCTTTATCTCTCATAAAACAGAAAATTCATAAAAATTAGAACGCAAGGAAAAAAAAAATAGGTATTCCTAGGCCAGGATAAGATCTGAATGTATATTTTATTATGCACGCATACATTTAGGTACTATAACTGTTCCACTACTAAAAGTGTGTAAGAATTGTAAGGAAGAAAAGCAGTACTTTTATGATAAGGCACATGCAATGGGGAAAACCCCATGCTTTATTATGATATAGTTAATTCACACAATTCTTCTAGTGCAGTAATAAAATTTCAATGCCATTACCCTCTCAAAGAGACGAAATGTGATTTACTGTTTGTTATAAACCTCGCAAGGGTATTTTTGTTCATTACACAGATTTCTTCTGTATGATCTAGCAGAAAATTTTCCACAAAACCTCATCATTTTGGACTCGATGATCTTAAAGGTGTTTTCCAACCTAACCTAGGAAAAAAAAACAGGATTCTGTAAGACTTTTACATATATTCTTTAGCAAAACATGGCATGTGGGGGTTTTTTTCACCAGTCTTTCATGTATCACACTTTTTATTCCGCTGATTAAGTGGTCATTCTTTTCCAGAAAATTGCAGTGTATCCTCAAATGGGCATTTTAATGTCTAAAAAAGCCATGCAACTTGCCCACTATAAATCTCCCTGAGTCTTTCTGACTTAAATATTGCAGTAATGTGTGTAACTGCTTTTGATATTTTGCAAATATCCAATAAACTTCTGGTGTTTCTTAAGCACTTACGTTTAATCAGTATTTGGAAGATAGGACTGCTAAATGAATCTCTAGCCCCACTGTCATGGACACACATCTCTAACCTGTAATGTGTGGTTCCCCAGATTTAAATTGGGTAATTCCTCTCCATGATGCACATGTGCATATATTTATTTCAGGAGTAGAACTGAAATTATTTCCCTATGGTTACTGAACAGAATGTAAGCAATTTGGGACACCAATTCAATAATCCTTTATTCTGATTTCAGGAAATTTCTTACTTTATTACTTGTAACCTTCAAGGCAAATAATTAAAACTTTAATGCAGCATACATGTTATTTAAAAACAAACATCTGATTATTATAAACCAAAGGATTAACTGCACCAGCATCTAGTAGCTTTTCATAACAGGCAATGTGAATGATAGCTAACTCATGTTGCAACGTTTTAATTGGCAAACCTTTTTTTTCCCAGAAAGCATGATGGCAAGTAACAGCTTGGTTTAAATTCTGGATAAGCAATTATTAGGGGGAGAGTTTGCAGGAAAAGTATTTATCTCTCTAAACTTTTTTTAAAAATTAATTTCATTACAACGCATTCTTTCTGGATAGGTTTGTAGTTCAGAATTTGCTGTAATGCTGTAGGTTTTTTTACCTTTTGCTGTAGACCTGCTTGGGCATAAACGGATAGGGGGGGAAAACCCTCAGATTTATACCTGTGATGGGAGAAAAAGTGATGTGATACCGTACGTATACTTACTTTCTATTATTAAGTAATAATATTTTAGTATGTGAGCGCTGGTGTGAAATGATTCCACCCTGGTAACCCATCTGTCCTGCCTGGCTTGTGTGAGCCCCAGTCTGTAGAGTAGAAATTGCATTTTTAAAGGTTCTCTTCTCTTTCGTTTGACTTGCTATGTTCTGCGATGCTTTCCATAACTGAGATGGGTGCTCATCCGGTGAGAATAAAGGTGCCTCTGGAAACTTTGGCTGCACGAGTACCCTTACAAGTGATACTAGAGAAAAGGAAGCTGTAAGCCTTCTGAATTGTGATTCCCTGTCAAATTCGTGAGGGAAAGATGGTGACACCAAGGCGTTCAGTGCTTGCGAGCGAGGCATTGACCTCAGGCGCGCAGGGTTTTGAGACCTCCGGCCCTGGCTCCCACCATCAGCCGTGCTGAGCAGCCTGGAGTTCCCACATTGCACACTGCCTTGCCCTGCTGAGAGGTACCCGCTCCTCCCCCGAGCCCCGCTCTCTCCCGAGGGGACTTCTCTGCCTAAACAACGTCGTTTGGGCGGGGGGCGGGTGTCTGTTTCCTCGCCCCTGCTTCTTTTGTTCGCGCCGGGCTTTCACACACTTGTTTGCGGCCTGCAGCGGCGGCCTGGGCGCGGCGAGGCAGAAGCGAAAAACACCCCGCGTCCGTCCCTCCCTCCCTCCGCCACCCGCCCGCGGCCTTTGTTCGCGCTCCGGGAGGAAGCGCCCGAGAGCGGGGCCGACCCAAACCCTCGATGGGCGGGAGGCGGCAGAGGGGCAGTTGCGCGCGTCGCCGCTTCCCGCCGCCCGCGGAGCGGACGGACGGGCGGGCGGGCGGGCTGCCTGCCTGACTGGAAGGGCGTTGCCGCCTGCGTGCGCGCGCGCGGGAGGGGGCCGGGGAGCGCGCGCCGTAGCCGCGGCCCTGCCGGCGGGTCCCCGTCGAGGCAGCGAGGCCTCCGGCGCGGCAGAGCCTGCGCCTGCCGTTGGTGCCGCCGCCCGGCAGGGCGGTGGGGCGGGCGGGAGGGGAGGGGGGAGGTAGGGCGGGGCGGTGCTGGGGGCCGGCGACGGGGCGGGGAGCTGAGCGGAGCCGAGCCGGGGTTTCCCGGCCGGGCAGCACGGGCGGGGCGGAGGGGGGAGGTTAACCGCGCCCAGGCTCTCGCTTCCCGATGGCTGCGGGGAGCTGAGCGGGCACCCAGCGCGCGAGGAGGAGTCGAGACCCAGCGACACCCCCCTCCCCCGCGGCTCTCTCCTTCCGACTCGACTCCCCGGCCGGCTCTGCTGCCTCCCCAGGACCAGCCGGGCAGAGAGCGGGCGGCTCCCCTCCTCCGCCCTCCCCCTTCCCTTCCCCGGGCCGGCGGGACGCGGGCGGGAGGCGCGGGCGACGGACGTACCGGCCCGGTTAATGAGCAGCGGCCGGGAGGGCAGGTAATGGTCTGCGGGGAGAGGAGGTGGGGGTGGGGGGTCCGCACAAAAGCCTCGTCGCTCTTCCTCGCTCCTTCCCGCCGCCGCCCAGCTCCCCACGCTCCCCCCCCCCCCCCCCCCTCCTTCCCGGTCCCGACCTGGCCCCACCCTGAGGCCATCTTCCCGCCGGCGGCGGCCCCGGCTCCCCCTCATCCCCGGTTCCTTCTTCCTTTGCGCGGCTGCGCCCGTACCCCGCTCCCCTCCCCCGCTCTTCCTCCTCGCTGCCGCACTTCTCCTTTCCCTTCGTCCTCCCCTTCCGCCTCTCCCTCGGTTCTCGCGTCGCCCGGGCACCGGGTTGGGCCCCCCCCCCACCTCGTTCCCTCCCTTCCTCCCCGCCGCGGCGGTGCCCTCCTCCTCCTCGCCCACCCGTTCTTCACGGCCCCCGCAGGAGGGAAGGGCGGCCGATGGTTCGTCCACCTCTTAGCATGGCGGGGTTGGAAATAGCCCCCCTCCCCCGCGCTTCCCCACCTCCTCAGAGCTCCAGCTTCCCCTAAAAAAGAAGTGTGTTTGTGGCTGGGGGAGGAGGAGGAGGAGAAAAAAGGTGGGGGTGGGACTGGTTCTCTTGAAGGCTTTAAGGCGAAAAGGGAGGAGACCTTGGATCTTGCGGGGTTCCATTTTTAATTATAATTACGCCGTAGTGGTCTCTGATAGAGGGTTTTGGGGTGTTTTCTTGTGCGCCTTGAGACACAAAAGGCGAGCTTCGCGAGCGATCCGGCCGGCAGAGGGAATATTTGGAGAGAGATCCAAGGGAAAAAAAAGCTATGGTGTGCCTGCTGTAATGGTGGAAAACTGATTAAGAGGAGACGGGGGTGAGACAAACAGGGTAAGACTGCTTCCAGCAGCCCCCGGGCCGGCCAAGGGCTCGCAGGTGGGGTTCGTGCTGGGGGGAGGGACGGGGTAGGTTTTGTTCTCTTTAAAATCAGATCCGAGGATGGATTTAGACCGTATTTGTTGTTCCCCCATGTATTATGGTGCTGCATATTTTTGTGTGCCCGTAGCAGCAATAATGAAGATCATGGAGGCTGTTTGCTACAATAGAAAAATGGAGTTTTCTTCTCCGAAATGTGGTTAAAATTATTATTTCTCTTCCCATCTTATTCTTGAAAGAATTTCAGCTTTCCTTCTAATCTGTACAAGGGATATTTCAGTTGTAGGATTTAAATTCTACAGCTTTGGAGGAAATGAAGACGTGTAAAGTCTTGTATGTAAATATGAGAGAGATGAGACGTTTTATTAAATAAAAAAATCCTGTCCAGGAGAAAATCAGGATGATGTAGAGGTTGTTGTAAGATGTCAATTTATCATTCCTGAACATGAACTGAAATTTTAACGAATGTGATATTTCATTATTCTCCAACAAAGTCGCAGTTGGGATTCGTTATTTTAAATCGGGCATCCTAGAAAGGATGCCGACTGCCACGTTATTATGTATTGTCTCCACAGCAGAAAATAGGAGGAAAGGGCTGTAAATGTAAGGCTTCAGCGATTATTGAAACAGCTTTTCGGACTAGTTGTTTGAACTTGGAGAGGTGATTTAAGACTGAAAAATGAAACATTTTGCTGGCTGTAACATATCTGCACGTAATCGGGAGAGATTTATCCCATATTTTAAGCTGACCTAAACACAAAGATGTGAAATCAAGGCAAATTCTGTCGATGTGTATGTGAGATACATGTGAGAAAATGAAGATGCTACATTACACCTAGAACGAATTTAGATCTTTATATATTTAAATTATTTTTTTCCCTTATGTGCTTTAGGAAAGGGAAGGGGTGATAATAGTGTAGTTGTTTTGGTGGCTGCAGATTAGGCAGGGTGTGTGTTTGATTTTCTTTTTGCTGTGAATGAATGGATCTTTCTGTGCCTGGGCCCAATAGCTGCAACAAGATGGCGTTTGCAGCAAGGCAGCTCTCATTTTTCAACTCCTCCTCACCACAGCTTTGCCAAACTAGATCTTATTTCGTAATTGTATTTTAGGTTTACTTTCTCATTCTCTTTGCTTTCTCGTTTTTTGGGGTGGGGGTGTAGGAGGAGCGTTTGGAAGGCTGTTGGGAGAAATGTGGGGATTCTTTTTTTTTTTTCCTTAATTTTTTGTGAGCTTCTCAGATAGGAACTAGGTGGGAGGAGTAAATAGTTTTATTGAAATGTTCGCATAGGCTCTCACTGGATAAAGGTGTGACATAATTTTCTTTATTACCTTGCAGTGCCTGCTTAATACCATCAAAACGTTCTTAGGTTTTATTAAGCTTGTTGCTGAAAAACAGTATTTTAAACCTAGAGCACAGGTATACAAAGACTCTGGGGCTCTGTACTGTTGCTGGTTCTCTGCTAGCCAGGTAATCATCAGACCCCGTGCAGGCAGTTCTCTTTCTGTAATACAGAAGAGTCTCCCATCTGTTTCAGAATGCTAACAATTTGTGGAGGTTTTTAAAACTGCTTTTGACCTGGAATTATTCTCACAGTCTGGGTAACTGTTCTACGGGAAAGAATAAGAAAGGTTTTTGGGGGATGTTAAAACAGTTCTGTGTCTGTGAGGTATTGTATTTTAAAATGACATCACAATTTTTTAAAGCCTTTTATGTGTGGGGTTTTTTTAATATCTTTTAAGTAAAATGGACTTTCCGTTTGTAGCTTTCATGGTATTTCACTGTAGTGCCAAGCTTCTACAACTTTGGTAGCCTAAATAAAATAGCTTGGTTAATATTTGATATACTGAACTCAGGCTTAAAATAATACACTACCCAGCAAGAAAAATAGGAAAAACTTGTTATGTCTCCTGTATTCAAATGACCTCCAAACCTTTGGTAATATCAACCTTTTTAGTACTGTTTATCTATGACTTAATATATAATCAGTTGTTTGTTAGTTTACTGTAATAGCCCAGCTGTAGCTCTCACAGGAGGAAGCTGGGAAGCAGAAGAGGCCTGTGTTCTCTTTTGGGTGTGTTTGGGTTTGGGGGTTTTTTGGGGTTTTTTGTTTGTTTTTTTTAAACCAAAAAATACCAACCTGAAAACAGCTGAATGCATTTTACTCCTCTAGTATATCAGGAACATTTTTATTTTTTCTTTTACATTAAGAGGATTTGTCCAATAAATGGTTAGTTCCATTTGATGGCACTTTTAATGTGCTGTTGAACTTGAAACTAGTCATACGAGTTTGGTTTTGGGGTTGGTGCTTTTTGGTGCTGCTGCTGCTTTGGCCTTTCAGTAAAGGATCAGAAAGCAGCAGAGTGAAGTGGGATCCTGTACAGGGCCAGATAAATGGCGTTTATCCTTGTTCAGTCCTTGCAGTTGCCAGGTCAGTGTGTGGCAAGCATCCTACCATGAAATCTTCAACACCACGTGAAGTTAGAGTTACAGGGTAAATCCCAGCAGGGCAGTTTTTATACCACCTCCATACCTCATGGAAATCTGAAAATACTATGTTTAAACTTAATAAGAATTTCTCATGTGTAAATAACCAATAAAGCTTTGTATAATTAGGAAGTGTGTGGAATTTTGTGTATTCTTAATAGTCTTAGTATCATCCAAGGATAAACACTCTATAGCTATTAAAATATTTTGGCCTAGAACAATTAAGCTAATATATTTATAATAAGAAAATTCTTCAATTACTACAATTATTTTTCAGGATCTTTTAGTTATAGTGGAAAGATAGGGATGGGTTTTTGGTGTGTTTGTAGGGTGCCTTATTCTGAAATCAAGCAAAATGGTGTTGGCTGCGGGGTGTGTAACAACTTCCTGGTGCTTCAGAGGCTTCACTCTGGTCATGTGGGAAACAATTATAACTGTTTCCTTCTACATAGTTACTTAGTTATGATTTCTCAGCCCGTGTGAAAGGAGGTGCCAAATCATAGGAAACTCCCCCCTTGCTTTACAAGGTTTCTGTGGTGCCTATTCCTGTAGTTGGGGATGGTAAAGAAGTGTTAGATTTAGGTAGTTTTATCCTCATTGGAATAGAAAATCAGACGTGCCTGCTCCCTCTGGAACCAGCAATAGGTTTGTCTTCTGTATCTCAGGCTCAGCTTGTGTTTTAGTGAATTGGATTAAATTCTTACTGTCCGTGGATTTTGGCTCTCGGCATTAGTGGATTGGTAATTGATATTCTCAATTTTAATATCCAGTTTTAGCCATATGGCACACCGTATTGTTTCAAGAATTGCATTTAGTTTGCTACTAGCAAGCTGAAATGAGGAATCAGGCATTCCAGGGGTTGAATCAGGCTTGGGTTAGTCGTCTTTGGAGTCTCTAATGCCAATGTTAATGCCAGTATTTTCTGCGTGCATATATATATATATATATATTTCAGTATTTTACTGGATATGTGTGAGAGAAAAAAATACAACCTTGAAAGCAACTGGCTTGTGTTAATGAGATATTTCTTAAGCATGTGATTGAAGCTAAAGTGGAATTTTTTTAAGGGAGTCTCCTGATGGCTTGAAGAGCAGACTCAAAATGAAAAGAATCTGCATTCCATTCAGAACGGGTTTTTTCTCCCCACTGATAATGTTGGAACTAGTGTGAGCCAAGGTCGTGATAAAAAACAAAAATACCCCCACGCCCCTATAGTTTCTATTTAACATAGTATCTCAATTTATTGTTTCTTCACAGGGTGTCTAGTATGCTGGGGATTTTGTGTGCATGGATTTGTTTTTCACCAAACAGAAATGTATGCAGAATCCATAGATACTTGAGCCAACTGGTAGTTCAGCAGGACATTAAGAGGTTTTTAAAAGCTTTAAGCTGGCTATGAACAGTACCTTTACTTTAGATGCCAAAATAATAAATGTAAATTACTGTGGAAGGCTTCCTAGTACAAAAATATGGACACTCCAAAATAGGTTTTGAAGCAGAATACTGCATTTTTTATTAAAGCACAAGAAGAATTTTAAGTAGAGAGAAAGGAGATGGTTAGTCTTTGAATAAAAATATACATTTAAAAGTGTTTTGGGGAACATAAAGATCAGATGCTCTTGGCTTGGTGGGGTTTTTTAACAGCTGACCTAAAATGTGCTCTTCAAAATTAACATTTTTTAACATTAATTTTTAAGACTGCATTAATTTATTGAAATGCTCGCATCCATTCCATTTACTAGACTGATACAAATCTGTTATGATTTGTTAGTCTCCCTAAATATAATAGGATAATTCTGCTTGTCTGGAAGACTGCAGTTGGAACCTTGAGTGTACAAGGTTCAGGGGGTAACGTCTGCCTTGCCCAGTGAACCCAGCTAGAGAGTAATGACATGACAGTATTCGTGGGTGCCACCTGGAAACAGCTAAGATAGGGTTAGCTTGCTACGTATATCTTAAGCTCAGTGTCATGGGGATGCTGCAGTAAGATGCCTACATGATAATTTGTATATATATGAGCACAAATTTTAAAAATTACATTTCTGGAAGTGTGATTTGTAGGGAGCTTTGGAAACAATAACTTTAAATTCTGTCCAGGATTTTCAGCACCGTCCTGAGCACTCATTTGTTTGGTTTCAACATTTTAAAGTGGCAGAAAATAAGGACCCCGGACAAAGCGTTACGTGCTGACCTGGTTGTGGTCACTGCTGTTCTTCAGGGTCAGGAGGTGGGGGCAGGCAGGAATGTCATGACACAGGAATAAGTGCTTAAGAAAACTGTTATCGAGCCAATAGTGCAGTTTGGATTTTGCCAGATTTAAGCCTTTTTGAAATCCAGTACAAATAATTAGAGCTGATTTACAATAGGAATGTTTTAGAAGATTTTGCAGATGTTCAGAAGACCTGGCTTTGGATTAATGAATAGGTTCTCCTCTGCCAGCTATTCCATGGTAATTATCCAAGCATCTTAAAATAAATGCAAGGTTATTCAAATAAGCATAGCCCTTCATGGGGGAACAAATTTATCCAGATACCTTGAACTCAGTATAGGCTAAAAGGATGCATATAGATGACTTGTGCAGGTCAACTAATGTTGGGAACTTGCTCAAATCTGAGCCCT
Organism: Gallinula chloropus; assembly: GCF_964237585.1. Taxonomy (NCBI): domain Eukaryota; kingdom Metazoa; phylum Chordata; class Aves; order Gruiformes; family Rallidae; genus Gallinula; species Gallinula chloropus. Next base: position 8,608,904 of record NC_140108.1, on the reverse strand, counting down.
GATTGGCTTGTGGGCAAGCAGAATTTGATGGTTACCATCAAGATCTGAGATTTCTTACTGACCTGAATACTCTGGAACACTTGCTTTAAAATTACTTTTTTCTAAATATTTTTGTCTTAAGAATTATTGAAAGTGAGGTATTTTTGTCACTTGTCACAGGCTTATGAAAAGAAGACCTATAGTTATTTTTTATTTGGTGGGACTGAAGGGTTAAGATTTGATCCTCCTGTTTTGGAAACCTAATAATGGGTAAGTGAAGAGGCTGAAGACCTGAAGAAGGTGATCTGAGGGAGCTTACAGGAGACAAGATATAAGGTACCTCTGTAATTGATAGTAGTAAAGATAGGCTAAGCCTTCAAATAATTTTCATAGATGGTATTTAGAACTTGATGAGGGGAAAAAATAGCAGATAATAAAGTGAAGGTGGAGTGATTTAAAAATCTAGTTGCCGTTTTAATGTAAAATGTAATTAATTTCTAGAAGTTTGCATGAAAGTGCTTCATTAAAAATGTGGGGTTTTAGTTGTTCAAGCTAAATTTCAGCGTATCAAATCATTGCATTTCTGAAGGCTCCATGTAGAGAAGAAATACCTCATGTATGTTATAAGCATTAATTGAGTAGTAGATAGCTAAATATTTTTTCTGTGTGTTTCTACATTGGTCTGAGAAACAGGAAGGTTTGCCTAAGATTTCTTGCCAATTATGTTTATCATGTTTTTCTCAGATGAGAATATTTTTGATGTCTTGAAATCTGCAGTAGTGCCTGCCAGAACTCCCCAAAAAAGAAAATATTAATTATCTGTAATTAGATGGATTAGATAATTTTTGTAGCTTTATGTAATGCAGTCCTGCATTAAAAACTATGTAAAGATTTTTGTCACTATATTCAGCATGCTTTTTTTTCTTTCCTCTCTAGCAAAGGGGGGGAAAAAGTAAAACTGAAATACTTATCTCTGAAAACTCCTGCATGTTATCTGTCAGACTGGTTGTGAATATTTTACCAGTTCAAGTGTCAATGATGATTTTGCTCATCCTTATGGAAAAATCAAACTGTATTGATTACAAGGGACTAACCAAGAAATTTTGCAAGGCTTTCTCTAGATGACTTTCAGAAAGGCAAACACCCACAAAGCTGACATCACTGACAGGAAAGCAGTATCTTCTGTGGCTTCTTTCTTTCTTCTGTAACAGTAGGCTTCATTATAACAGCCGATGACAGTTATTTTCTTTTTTTGTAAGCAATAAAGAGTTTCTGCTTAACTATTGCAGGTGAGATGTTAATTCTGTACACTTTAATTTATATTTTTTCTTATTGCTTTTCTGGCCTTCTTGCCGATCTTGACTAGATCTAGGGAAACACCTTAGAAGCCACTTTGGGTAATGTGCTTTGTGTTTATCCTGGCACTAAAGGCTATCTAGAATTATTTGCAAGCTCATGAAGTTATTTGACAAACTGAGTGGGGTTTTTATTTTATGAAATGATAAAACAAATTTCCAACACTGTGCTGACAAGAATTTTTAATTGTGCACTTCAAAATTGGAGTTTAACTTACATGGAAACTGAAATACATATATATATATATATGCACAGTATTAATGGTGTATGCTTCACTGTGAGGACTTGCTCACTGGGCCACCTGTGGTAACATGGTATATTTTACTAGACTTTTGCTGAGGGTTACTGTTGAGCTTGCAGATGTTCTTGGATATCATGATTGTATCTGTGCAGATCTTGTGCCTGGCAAGCTACTGCCTGAGGTGTTGCTGCCCTTTTGTAATTGTTGTGGAATGTGGATGCCTTCTGGAATTAGAGAAGGTGAACTGGTAGATTCTCTCTTAAAATCAGTACAATTTATATTCTCTCCAACCATTTGACTTTTGGAGGTATTTAAGGCACTGGCTGGAAGGAGAGAGAGGAGGTAGGTCAAAGCTTCAAGGTTAAAAGCGTACAAAAGATGATATGACTGTGCCTTTTTTGTTGATGCAGAGGTCTTAAAAGTTAACGCTTAGTTGTCTTAAGCAGTGACATTTGTAAGGCCAAACAGAAACATTCACTCCATGAATGGCATTGACCAGAAGTCCGCAAATGTATTTCTTAGTTAATGTGCACAATACTATTATTTTCTGGTAAGATCTTTGTGGTTAAAACTAGTGCAGTAAGTCTGGTTTTGCCATATATATATATATGGTTCTGTTCTATTGAAATTGTTGAGGGGATACCTTGAACCATTTGGTTTTAGTGAGACACAGGTGTTGAACATCACAATGCTTTAATGTCAAGATAAAAGAGTAAACTTATGTTTTCATATTTTAAAATATAGTTAGTTATAACTGCATAGTAGAGAACTTACTGTGTGTGTTGTTTTCAGTAAATGAAGTAATAATGCTCAACAAAGCAGGCCTGTGCGTGCTTCAAGATGCTGAGAAGAAATCTGCTTATGGTCCTCTTGAATTTTTCCTGTTGAGTTCCCAAAACTGTTCTCTTCAAGTGGCCTGTTGTGTTTGGAGAGTGGTGGTGATAATTTCTTCTGCTTGTCTAGAAAAATTAAGTAGATGTGGTAGTCTGCTGAAACCTTTGACACTGGAAATAAGATTGCACTGTACTAATTAAAGTGCTGTCTTTTTTGGGGCATATGTTTGATATTCCTGTTGCCCATTGTTTGTGAAGTGGTAAAATGCTGAAGATACAGGGCTGTCTGTTTAACAAAGGTGTTGTCTGTACAAAGATCAAGAACAGTTCGCTCAGTGCTTAGAGCGATTTAATTGTGCTCAGGGTTACTAGGTCCCAGACTTCACTACAAGTTGGCAGATATCTGGCTGGTGCCTGAAAGCTTACTGTCCAAGTTAATATGCAGCACTTGGGCTAAAAGACTGTAAAATGCTTAAAGAAAATTAAATAATATTGAACAATTTAACAGATTTAAAATCTTGACAGTGTCGTGTGTATTGGTAGATGCTTGAGAAATTGGGGAAGAATTTCTTTCATGTATGGAAACTCAAATATATAGAAACTTTGGGCAGTGAAGTCAAATTTGTTAGTTCAACTTTCTTCCTTTATTCTTGTGCCTGTAGACAATAGGTAAAGCTTCAGCATTTGAGGAAATACTTCAATTTATTCTACAAAAAGGTTCGCTGCTGATATATGGGGGAGGTGGAACTTGTGCAGAGCTTGCATTTGGGGCTTTAATATCTAGGCAGAGTAGGTTCCACATGGGAGTACTTGGGTACCTGATTATTTGGAGCTTGTCATTAGTCTTGAACTTGACATACTACACATTCAGGATATCCAAGATTCAATTATGTAATGATTGCAAAAAGAAAAAATGTGTTTCCTTATCAAATGGAGTACTTTTCTTGAAGAAAAGGAGAATACACCTTAAAAACACCTTAAATAAATTCAGGAACTTAGAAATATAATTAATTTCTTCCAAACATTTTTGAAATTTTAGGCAAGTCCAAAGATGTGAGAAGATGCCCAGTGATCTTCACATTTGCTTCTAGTCTGTCTATTTCCTCTTCACTCTAACTCATATTAGAAGATTGAACTTGTACAAAATCATAGGTCAGAAATTGGTTTTTGTTTGCAACCCTGGGGATCAATTTATAAAATATAAAGCATTTGGACATGTTTTCTTCAGGCAAGATGGGGTGTTAAGCTGTATCACCTAGCTATCAGTGACAACCAGTTTACCTGGGTACATACCATGGAGAATCCAAGATTTAATTTGTTTTTGATTTCTCAGTCTATTTATCCTGTAGTATTCTCTTGTTCCATACCCTGCTGTTGTGAATTAAACTCAGAAGGGCTTCACTCTGGAGAAGCCAGTTGTTGCTGCCCTCTGTCTCAAAAGGTGGCCCAGACATCTGCTGTGCAGCAGCTGCCTTGCCCCTTCACAACTTGGCGTGTGAAGGAAACCAAGGTGGGCAAATTGTTTATTACCCTGCACTGTGCTGCAAAGCTGTGATAGTTTGGGATCTGGTTAGTGAGCAGCTCAGCTCTTGCAGAAGATGAAGGAACTTAAGAAAGCAAGCTGAGGCTGAAGTTAGAAACAAGAACTGTGGTTTTTCCCCCGTCAGAATCCTTAATATTCTCTGTAAGGTGACAGTGGCAGATCTTCAAAGCTCTCTCCATTTCTGTTTTTAAAGTACCACGTTGATATATTCTTTACTGCAGTTAGTATGTTTCCTGTTTTAAAGGCTCAAACCCATCCTCTTGTCAAAAACTCCAAGGTTTTGCACAACAATAGTGCCCATGGGCTCCAAGGTTTTGCACAACAATGGTGCCCATGGGCTCCAAATAAACATGAAGCAGTGCTGCTACAAAGGAGATGCGCGGAGGAAATCGCTGCAGAACCTTAAGAGTTACAGATTTCACCTCTGCTTGCTGGCTGCTGACTATTGAACAGACTTTGCTTTCTGACTTCACTTTGCACATATCTTTCCCTAAAATAGATCAGTTGCCTTCTGATGTTTTCAGTTTTGTCTTGGCTAATTCCCACTCTGGTTCCTAACCTTATTAGTACTTTACTTGTTCTCTTTTAATTTTATTTTCTTCTTTCTTTCGATGCCCTAACTAGATGCATACTATCTAGGGGAATACAACTGCTACTTAAAGGCTAATGCCACAAGTTTTGAGAGGGTTAATGCAACATTATGAAAGAAGAATGTCCAAGGGTGAAAGCGAGTATTTCCTGTTGTACCTTTGTGCTTTGCGTTGTGATATTGTCCCTGGGTTGTACTTGAAGTTTACCTTTCCTATCAGCATTAAGCGTTGTTGCACTGTCTGCTCCAAACACCACTTTTCAGTCTGATAGCTTCAAGGTCTCCTGCCTTACTCTACTTTTTAGTCTTTCAACCTTGCTTTTCTTGTTCCTATTCTTCTGTACCTTAACTTACTTTTTATCAATGGTACATATCGAATTACAGCAATTGCTGGAAGAAACCAGTGAGCTACTGGAGTATATAAATCATTGGTATTAGAACTCAATGGAACTGCTTGCACATGGATTAAAGATGGGTGATGTTATTGCAGGGCTAAAGTATTGCTTGGTCTCTTGACTAAAAAGATCAGAGCAGTTGTGCCATGTTTTAATATCTACTGAGTACTCTTTTCTGTGCTATATGCATATAATACGTTTTGTTGATCGTTAAGGACCACTGAAATACTACTTCCCTTAAGACTGGTGTTTCATGGTGAGGCTTCTTTCTGTCAGTGCTCTGTTAACTTCCATTGAAGATCAGTGTGCTGTTTGAACTCCAAAGTTCAGTGAAATCTATGTATTCTTTTTATTAATTACCTGACAATAAGATCTTCAGCAATTGTAAAGCATATTTTTCTTTTTGATGATCTCTGAGGCTGTTTTGTACTTACTGCCTCAACAAAAATAGGGGAGTTACATGATAGCAGTTATGGCCAGAAGGTAGCTATCAAGTCTTGTTCAGCCTGTCTCTAGGATGGAATACCTTTCTTGCTTCTATTGGATTTTTTAATTCATGATTATTTTTGTAAAAGCTTAATACATTAGAGCTTGCTTACTTTCTCAGAGCCCTTCTAAGAGCAGAGAGAAGAAACCATGTTACTGAGGTACTCTATCAGGATTCAGTCCTAACAATGAAAGGTATTTTGGATGGAACTCTTGATCCACACGGTTCGGGTTTGATAAAATATAAACTGTCTTCCTGCTTCTGGAAACATGATGTGTCATTCATTCGTGTTTTGAGGGCCTTAGTGCAGTGAGACATGTGAGTATCTGAAAGTCTGTGCCTGCATGCGTGGACATGCTTTTCAGAAGAGAAATTGTCCATAAAAAACCACCTTAAATGTCTCCCTTAGCTGAAGAATAAGGGTGTGTTGATTTGATTGGCTATTTCTTCTGATTTCAAAAGGCTTGACTTTGAAGGATGTGAAAAGTACTGTAGATAAATGTAGCATTAGGAAAGTTGGTTGTATTATTTAAGAGGACATAATAAATAGGAAGCAGCTGATTCTCCTTTGACTCAGTTGACTCTTTACTAGCTGGCATGTGTAGAATGAAATGGATGATTCAGCTTCTGTTGGTAAAATAGTTGAGCAGAAATTTATGGAAATAGAAAATACAATAATAGGCATTTATAAATGTGTAGTGCTTACTGATTTTTATTAGTATTTTTCATGTCTAATTTTGCTATTTTTGCTTCTGGGTTTTTTTTTTAATATTGTAAATAAGTGATCACGTAGCCCATTTCCTCCTCTAATATAATAAATACTGTAGAGAAGATGTTAAAGTATCTACTGATGTCACTGTAACCGTAGTATCTGAAACAATACATGATTTTTAACAAGGTTGAGAGGATGGTGCAAACACAGAGGTGTGGCAGAGCTGAGAGAAACACCCTTCAAGCTTTTGGAAAATACTTGTTCTTCTCTTACACTCCAGCCCTCAGTCAGTGGCAGCTGGTTTGCCTGATGGATTTTATTGAAATCTTCACGATTTGGGTAACAGGAGGTGGTGTAATCACCTACCCCTGTGCCAGTTTTTGCATCTAGCCATCCGTTCGCTTGGGAGCTCAGTGCAACCCATCCCGTCATATGCTGTGCTCTCCTCAGCACCTACTGTGAATTATCTGGGGAGAGCTTGAGCAGAACATCGTCATGCTAAATACATCAATCCTCATGGAGACTTTTAAACATATTTAAATTACAGAAAGTTAACTGGAGACCTCCTAGAAAATTGACTTTAAAAAAACCTCTGGAAGCTTCATGAGACTTGAGAAGAATTGTGTTTCTTAATAGCATTGTAACTTACTACAGGCATGTTCTTAAACTGTGGTTTACAGACTTGTTTTGATATCTGAATAAATGTGTTTCAAATGTTGATTTTTTTTCTTCTTTATTAAAAAGAAACAAGTATAAATGTTTAGGTGTGTAACATTGTCATTTGCTGTGTTATGATTCTGTCACTGCCTTGGAACGCTGGGGTGATGTACAAGCTGGCCCCACAACAGCATGCTTCCATTTTAGCTTCTAGGAGAAAGATGTACTGTTTGTACTGGCATTCTGAACTGCCCTAAACCTGTCACCTATAGATTCAGCTGATATAGGTGAGAGATTACACATTGTCTGAAAAGATAATCCCGATACTGTGGCATTACCTTAGGTCCCCTGGAGAAGAAATGATGGATTTCTTGGTTTGTTTCTGGGGTTGATTGGGGTTTTTTGCATTATTTTGTTCAGCTTCTCCGCAATGACACTGGTGATAACACTTTACCAACCTTCCTATATCTGACTGATTTTATATTATAGTTTTACCTTTGCTCTTTTCCTCTTCTGCCTCCTTAACATTTTTAAATCCCAACTATGAGATTGTTCTGGTTATTAGCAGCTTTCCAGATAGCACCTGCTATACATGTTTTTTCCTATTAAGCTCTTAAGCATTCCTGATGCTAAAGGGCTTATGTTAAAAAGTGTATTTCCTCAAAAAATCACAAAAAATAAGTTAGCCCAATGCTGAGGGGATAATTGCTATGTTTTAAAAAAAGAATAATGGAAGGAACTGTGGTATCTGGATTAATGGCACAAAGCCTAGTTGGTTCATATTAGCAGGCCTGAGAAAGTAACTAAAACTTTTTTGATTTGTTTTTAGTAGTTAGTGCAAAGTTGATGTATTTTTGGCTTAGTTTTTGTTTCTGCAGCTCATAAATAGTTGCTTGCCAGATGATGTTTGGGTCCTGCAATATTTGGTTACATGTTCTTAGCTCTGTATCTAAGCTTTGTGTCTAAGGTCTCTTTTTTTTCTAAAGAGTGAGAAATGAGGTGTGTGTCAGTGATGCTGGCGTACAGGCAGGACTGCCATAGCCCTGTTGTGTGTGTGTTCTGACCTGTTTAGGTAAAGAAAGATTCTGGTCAGTGTACAAATGAATTGAAAATGCCAGTGAAACCTGGGGTTAATGATAAAAAAGGTTGAAAGAAGCAATGAGAGATGATAGTTGAGGTAAGAAACAACTGTACCGTTACTGTAAGGCTCTGCAGATAGAAGCATCTAGTAATAGATGCTTAGTCATTTCTGTGTTGGTTAATTAATAGTAATATATTCTTCCTGAATGCTGCCTGGGTTTTGTTTTTCAGTTTGAAGGGAGATGTCTAGTACTATGTGACAAAAAATTGCTTGGTTTAGGATAAGGAGATGGTTTATCAAGTGACAATTTTCAGTAACATTTTTCTGATTAACTAGAAATTTGTGCACAAGCAGAGTTGAAGTGTTCCTGATTACTGAGGGGTTTTGCTTCTAAGATCAAGAAAGAAGACAGCCAAAACCATCGCTGGCCAGTTTAATAGAATTGATGCAGTTTATGGATAGATGAGTTGCTCTTCAGAAGGAGTAATTGTCAGTAGGTAATTTTGAAAAAAGGAATAAAACCTGGAGTATTATTTTGACATTCTTAATAAATGCAAGTTTATTGAAAACTCATACTAAATATCGGTCATCTTTGTTCTTAAAATAAGTTGGCTTCCTATGCCTGCCACTTACCAGGAAGGATTAGAAAGCTCTTAAAGGTGAATTTCTTTCAGAGCAAGGCAGAAAAGAGGTGTAAGAAATGTTTTGATTGAGTTGCTAAAGTAGTAAGAGTTACTAATATTCATGAAATACTACAAAGATCTCCCAAGACTTGCTCTTCCTAAAATGTGTGGTTTGAAGCATTTAGCTTTTAAGCATCTGTTAAACTTGTAATAATCAGTTTTTATTTTTTACATAAGTTCTCTGCTTTACGTAGAATTAAGATGATTTTTTTAATAATGCACGTAGGTTGCAGATGCCTGTAGAAGGGATTAATGAAGTGACCTGTTACAGTCCAGATTTTTATGCTGAAATATTGCATCAGTGATATTATTTTTTTTCTTAAATGTAGGTCATGGGATTAGCATCAGGAAATGTGTTTTGGCAACATGGGGATGCTGACTTTCATGAAGACAGCTTGAGTTTGTTCACTGCTGGTGGCAGAAGAGGACAGGCTGCTTCACTATAGAGCTGTTTATTGAAAGCATGTGTTCCTGCCATGATCTTAAGCATTGTTGTCTGCTGATTAGTATTCTATTTTGAGAAAGTGGTAAGCTATCATAGAAACACAGGATGGTTTGGGTGGGAGGACATCTTAAATATCAACCAGTGCCCCCTGCCATGGGCAGGGACACCCCCCACCAGCCCAGGGTGCCCCAAGCCCCATCCAACTCGGCCTTGAGCCCTGCCAGGGATCCAGGGGCAGCCCCAGCTCCTCTGGGCACCCTGTGCCAGGCTCTTCCCACCCTCACGTGGAAGAATTTTTTTATATCTAATCTCAGTCTGCCCTCTTTAAGTGTAAAAAGGTTTATTTTGAAATACTTGTTAAACAGAGGGAGTGATGAATCCTCAGGTCTTAAAAAAATGTAGGCATGCAAGCAAAAGGTGATGGATTCTGCATGTGTAGCTAGATATAGCTAGGGTTTGGTGATCAGTAGATGATGATGTGTTGCTTTACTGGGTGGTGGTAACCTCTGGTACATTGAAGAATTTGCACATAAAGTTAACTTCTGTGAATGACTTTGTAACGCTTTTGGAAAAGAAACATGCTGTGCTTCTGAGGCAGAAATTAAGGTCTGGGACTTTCAAATGCAACTGTCTTATTAGATTCTGGCTTTGTGATGTCTTGTAAAGTTTCCAGATTTCTTAATATCTAGTTTCTCCTCTGAATTTTCTGAAATAAAAGCTTAAATATTAAATTTTTCACTTTTCTGGGTACTGGCAGCCATTTATAGTGGATGCAGTTTTGGGGGGTTTTGTTGTTTATGGGATTCTGAAGTGCTAAAACTGCTCTTCTCACTGCTTGGTGAAAGCAGATTGATGGAAGGCCATATTGATTGGTCAGAAGCTGTTTTGTGTAGATCTCTTACCCCTAGATTTTCCCTTTGGATGTGCATCTTTGTGTGAATAAGGTTACTGGATGAAGGGACGTAGCCAGAACTTTGGAAGGACCCTAGACCTGACCTTTAATCTTTAGTCAGGTATCTCCCCGTGTTCTCTGGAGCTATGAGAACTTTTTTTCCCTAATGCAGTCTTTCAGATACACCAAGCAGAGTAGAAAATAGGGTCCAACTTCATAGTACCAAGTCACAAGCAGAGCTCAAATGTGTTTTTCTCAAACTCTTGTGATGTGAAACAGGAGAAGGATTTAATTTACTAGAGCAACTCGTCTTCAGACAGAGCAAACACCAGAAAGCTGATTTTTTTAGAATCTTATGTTGCCAGGTATTGAGCTATACGTGATGATGAAGCATCTGTGAAATCAGTTCATTCAGTTGCAGGTATTTTTAGCTTCTGTAATTGTTATTTTGTACTTGCACACTCTATTGAAAATGAAAGTTTGTTAGCTTTTTAACCAACTAATGTTACTGTTGTATAATGAGCGTTAACACTTATTGACCAGATATCCGCCTGGGCTGTGTGTGCTTCACACTAATATATGGAAAAATGTCGACTGGGCACAATGACTGCTTCAGCTGGAAGCTTGGCAATTCTTCAGCACAAGAAGCAGCCAAGACCTCCCACAGAAACAGTCCAGCCATGCTAGCCTTTGCCTACAGAAGTGTTTTCGATTAAGTTTTTCAAGGGGTAGTACCAGCTAAGAGTGTCTTTACTAAGGTAATCTGTTTCTGCAAACCTGTTAGTAAGGTAGTGTTTGCTTTTCAAAGCTTATACACTTGGAAATCACAGAAGTAGCAGATTTCCCAGAAGACATCAGATAAATGAGAAGGAGTTGTATCCGTTTGCTTGAGCATATTTAGATTGATGAATTTGTAATTATTATTTTATACTTCCATAGGCTGTCCTTCAAAGCTGCTCTCGTAGGAGGTGACAGCAAAGACTAGGCTTTCTGGAATGCAAATCTCTACTCAACAAGAAAAGCCTAAACTAGAATTAACTGTTGGAGAAGCAGGTACAGACCCCAAGTTTCCAGCTCTCTGATAAAGCTGTTTATGTTGATAGGACAAAGCCATCAAACTGAGGCTAGGTTAGCTTTTTTGTATATAGAATAGCCGTAAAGAATAGCTTTAAATTTCAGGCTTCTAATTACTGTTGCCTGGTGGCATAATTAGCATTTCACGTTGCTAGCAGGGATTTGAAAAAGTTCTATAATCTCTTGGGCATCGAGTTACTGTTTTGTGATAATAATCAGCTATGTAGACTATAAGAAATAATTTTAATAAACTAACTTGCAATTCCTGGCTTCACAGGCATTAGCTCTACCGTGTAGTTGATATTATAGTAGTGATGAGCATTGGGTACTCTAACAGAAGCACCTGCATAGTAAATTAGTAACTGCCTGCCTACATACAGCTGTCCTTTCTGGGGATAAGATGTATCCCATTCAGGTGGGTCCATGTTGATAAGGCACATATACTAGAGTAGCAGAGTAACATCTGAAATTGTTATACCTTAATAGTAATATTGATGTTTGCTAGTAGGTTCTTTGTTGGGCTTTTTCCGCTCCACTGAAATCATCTCTGGTTGAATGCCCTGGATCAAACAACCTTGTGTGCCACTCTTGCAGGAGGATGTGTCATGCAAGACGTTTTTTCAGATTCAAGTAGTGCAGTGTGGTCATGGAAACTAGTCTGTACTAGTGTTGGTTGAAATCCATTTTAAACTGCTGATAAAGCCACTCAAACTACACGTGACCCAGGAGGCTGTGCACATCGATAAATCCCCCTCTGAGCCTTCTTCAGGTTCAATGTGTGTCTCAGCCTCTCCTCATATCAGAGATTCTCTAGTCCCCTTATAATTTTCAAGCCCCTTTGCTGGACTTCCCAGTAGCTCCATGTCTCTCTTGTGGTGGAAAGCCTGGAACTGGACACAGCAGTCCAGCTGTGACATTTGCCTCCCCTGAGCTCTCGGCAGTGCTCTTCCCAGTGCAGCGCGGGATGCTGTTGGATGCCTTTGCCGTCAGGGAGCATTGTTGGCTGGTGATCAGCTTCCAGTCTGGCAGGACCCCCAAAAGATGAAGTGGTGTACTTTTCTTGGGCACTGGTTTGGGGTGGGATCCCTCCTGCAGCTGTGCTGGAGATCTCCCTGCTAAAGAGGAATTGGTGGTGGCTGTGTTCCTGTGACAGGTGCTGCTTATGAAACCTCGTCAAACCTTGTTCCAGGGGCTGAGCCAAACCCTTGGTGGGCAGGTGTCTTTGTCCTGTGCCTGGCCTCCCATGAGCTCATGTAGGAATTGATGGTGTGTTACAAGAGACTAGAATGCTTCAAATACTGGCCTTGGCATCTAGTCAGTGTATGTGTAAAGCACTCTTAAGAAGGTGCGTAGGTGGAACTAAAATACAGAATATTTGGGGTTTAAGTCTCATTGAATCCATAGGTCAAGAAGGAAAATGTATTTATGCAGCTAATGGCTTTGGAGAGGGCTACAGTGAATGTATTCAATCTTCTTAAGAAGTTGCTTAATTTTGGAGGATTGTTCAGATTTGCTATGTTAAAGTAAAATACTACTAAATGTTTTCTCTACTCTTCAAAGTCCCTTTGTCCCTTTTCTTCTGTTCCTCCCTCTTTTCTTCCCTGCTTTCCCCAACTTCATGAAGAAGTTGTAGTGTCTTCTGCAGAGGAGTCTTCTTCACGTGAAGGCTTATGCTCTGATGGATATTGGAGTTAAATTTTTAGGCTGGGTTGTCCCTTCAGTATAACAACTTCAGTACCTTTTGGTTTATTTAAAAAAAAAAAAGGCTATTTAGGCTGACAGCAGTGAGTGAGAACCTGTAGTAGGGCTGCTTTACCCAGAAATGATGATGCTTTTGGCTTCTGGACTTACTCTATTCTGTGCTGCTTTACTTGAAGCAGAACGCTGTGGGAACATGGGGACACTGGGTACATTAACCATGCGTAGGGCTGGCTGACCTCCAGGTCCTTTGGTATAATGGTTTAACCACTTGAACTGTGCTTAAAGTATTCTGTGGTACTTTTTGTTCTCTCCTGCTTTAGAAACCCCAGTTCCTGATGTTGAGAACCTCAAGCTCTCAGCTAAGCAGGGTTATAAGGGCTGATTAAGGAGAGTGCATGAAGCTTGCTGCAATAACTTTCTCTGTGCTGAACCAGTACTGTGGTGCAGTGAATGGGTTGGCCTGTAATTTTCACGTTGCTTTTACCTGGCTAAATTCTTGTTAAAAATGGAAGCTTGTGGCAATGCAGATCTTTTTTTTCCCTCTTCCCCACCCCCCACCCCCCCCCCAAGTAGCTTGCCTACTTTTATTCTTAAATGTGCTCCATCTTTAATGTAGAATTGAAAATATCTCTGTTGCCAGGGTTGTGCTCTGCAGGCATCACAGGCTGCTGTCAGCATACCCAACTGAAAACTGACTTGAAAAATAACCTAAACTTTGCAGAAGTTTGCTGTTATGCTTCCTTACTCTTCTTGCAGGCTGGTTAAAGTAGCTTTTTTTGTTTTGTTTTTGTTTTTCTTTTTTGCAGAAGGCATATGAAATCTGCAACACCTCTCCTGCATTAATGAGGGTGCAGCACAGGACAATAATGGTGTGTGGTTTGGTTTTTGCTATTGTGTATTCTGTGTGCTATTAGTGTTCCAGGGTAATTTTACTTGTTTACACTACAGCTAATTCCTTCAGAATTTCATTAGACTTTTATTATCTCTGCAGTGTTGGGCTAATTTTTCTGTCAAGCCTTCTGACAGTTGAATTTAGTTGCTCTCTCTTCAGAACTTGAAATGGTTGTGTCGTGTTTGTGTTAGTGGGTGGGTGGAGTTTGGCCTCTTAAGTGTGAGTTACTGTTTTATGTCTAAAAGTGTGTTGTTCTGGCAGGAACAAACAAAACTGCTTACACTGTGATGGTTTCATAATCACAGTATTAAACGGTTCATCTATAAATGAGCTTAGATGAGGATGACCCATATCCTAAGTAGCTTAACCTCCATACCAGACACTGCGTGGCTTGTAAATTTACCAGCTTATAATGACCCTGTAAAATCAGAAAGACTCATTGCATGCAAGCATTTCAGTTTAAAGTGTATCAAACTGTAGAGTGGCTTTCTGGTTCAAGATTATTTTGCTTCAGTACATTCTTGCTTTGTGCTTAGAATAATCTTCCACTGTCCTGGTGCAGTGGCTCTGAAGATCTACACTCAAGGATCCATTGACATACCCGTAGCCCTTGTCTTGCTGTGCGATAGGGACAGATTGCAGATGTTTTGGATGTATAAGAGGTTGTCAGTGTTTCACATCTTGGGGTGAGCTGTGATTATTACTTTGTGCTGCCAGAGGGAAAAAAAATTGTTCTGAAATTTCTTACAAGAATTTTTTTTCACCTTCCTACAAAGGCAGTTTGTATGTTAGCTCATTTCAGTCTTCCAGACTGTGAGTGTGCGAGTCACTTAATGTGTTGGGTTTTTACCTCTCTACTTATCTTTAGTGACCAGAAGCTGTAACTCTTCCAGAAGTGTTGTACTCTCACGTGAGCTCATTAGGTTTATGTAACTTCTTTGGATAAAATAGATGATACCTTGATATTTAACTGTGTTTAGAAAGCAAGCATGCCTCAGGAACAGGATTGAGCAGAAATAACTCCAGTGCTTTGAAAATGCAGGTGGGGGGGACACACACCTTGTAGTGCAGTGAAAACTACAGCCTTGTATGAGTGAGGTGATGTTTTCTTACAGTCCTAAACTCTGTAGTATTATGGACCTCTGCATTACTAGGAAAGGAGAATTAATGATCTGAGGATTGCAAGAATTTTCTTGGAAAAAGAATGTTAAAAGCTTCTTGACACGAGCAAGTCTTTTGGTTGTGTTAGTGCTATTAAAGCACTGCCCATTTCCTTCATGAAGATGAGCTGGCTGTTTAAGATACCTAACACAAAATAAGCTGTGCTTTAATAATAGCATATTAATCTCTGCAAGATTTGTTAAGAAATTGGTGTTATTTCTTGGTAATTGTACTGATTCTGTTTTGTTTTCTGTGTTTTTTTTTCCAGAATTTACATGTTTGACAGCAGCAGTTGGCTTTCTACTGTAGTGAGAGAAAATGTAAGTAGAGAAATAGAATAACTTCTTTTTTTTCTAGTCCTTGAGAAACTCAGGCTATTTTTATAAAGTGACTAGCTTAAGGCTTTTAGCTATTAATCTGTGCAAGCCTAAAGTACCTGTTTTTACTATATCATACGTATTCTTATGTCAACAGGAAGGATTTTGAAATGGCCAGGAAACCTGGTAAATAATAGATGTTAGTGCCTGCCTTCTTTCAGAAATGGAACTGGCAAAGCAGAGGGAGACCACAGATGAAACTGTTTCATCTCAGTGGGACAGGGAACTGTAATAAATAAAATGATGAGAATAGTTATTCTCTCATGCATGAAAAATTACTTATCCACCATGTTTGACAAAAGAAGGCCAAATTCCTTCCCAGCCAAGTGACTTTGTCAAACGTTCTCTTCACTGTGTCAGTATTATTTAAACACAACCTAAAATTTTCAGAGTTTATATTCTGCATAATCATAATTATTACTGATACTTCTTGGAGCGGTGAAACCTTCGTTATCTTCCAGACTATAGCTTCAAATGTTTCTGCCTCTTGTGAAGCCCCTTAGTCTGTTAGGAGCTTTACTAGTGTATTGTATAGCAAGTATTTGCTCAGCTAAGTTTTTTACTTTCAATTATTAGATGTTTACCTGCTTTTCAAAAAGCAAGCAGCAAGCTAGCCCCCATCTCATTCTCTAAACCTGTTTTCTGAGGGGTTCTCTGATTAGTTAGTCTAGGGTCAATCCTAGACACCTCCAGTGGTTTTGTTTTCCCTGTGCAGGCAAACCAAACTCCTAGTATTCTGGATAACCTTTAGTTTTAACCTGTGCTGGATATGAAGCCAATGTCTTTGGGCCATTCAGTGCGTGTTCTACAGGGATGTGTCCCCCTCCACCCAACTAAAGTTGTGTGATTATGTATGTTCCTTAAGTTGTGTTCCTGTACATGTTTTCTATGATTTCTAACGTCTAAAATTCTCTTTTTTGTGTTTTTTTTTGTGAGGATCAGAAGGCACACCGAGTTGTTTTTTTTGTTGTTGTCTTCTGTTTTGGATTCTGTAAATGAGAGAAAGGACACCTCAAATTTGTTCCACAGGCAATTCTGATCTATCTTACTGTGGACTTCTATTCAATAGAAAACAGGAATCAATATATACTTTGATTAACAAAAAACCGCTCAGCTTTTCAAAGCCAAATTAATGTCAAAACGTTGGAACTAACAGTGGATTGTGTGTAATTCCTTTGTCATTGTGAAAACATACAAACTGGTGTGCATGTTGCTAATAGGATTTATGGTATCTAATAGATTAGCACAGCTCCCTTTAATCAGATGACCTGCTATGAGACTGTCTGGTAGGCATAACATGAACTCGTTAAGGCTGTAAAGTTTGGGCTCTGTTTTTGCAGATTACGTGTTTTGCTTTTTTTCTGGCTGTTTCATACATATCTGAGTGATCTGTATTAACAGGAAAGATGTTGGGTGAACAAATATCAAGACGGCCTGTTCATATGGGAGAAGGTTGGACAAATCACCTTCTTACGAAACTACTGTACAAGGGCAACACTCTAAGAATATAACTTTAAACCCTCCAGGTTACCAGGCTGCATCAACAATAGTCTGGTGGGATTACTTTACTTTTTGGCAGTAGTAATGTGTAGTAAAAATACCTTGTAGCAAACCAAGGTTGGCCATCAAGGGATAGAAATTCTAAATGTTTGACTTGATGATAGCTGTGGTTTCAAATCTGTCTTCTCTTACTCTGTAGAGATTATTCACAGGGCAGGCTCTATCCTTATTTGTTCTCTTGTATGTGAATGATGTGAGAAAATAAGTGCCTAGTAAGTGTTGCCTCATTGCTGTTACCAGGTAGTAGTCTCAGAGAGGAATTTTATTTAACCAAGAATATATGTTTGTATGAGTTGTATGCAGTTCTTCTCATTTCTCTTACAATGTAGGTAAGCATCAGTCTGCATACAAATGTGATAGTATTAATGATATCTTGGTTTCAGTTACTGGGATTAATTGGATAAGCAGCTTGAGCTCTGGAAAGGACACTTAAAGTTGTAACAATGAAATAAGTGAATTTGAGTTCTTCCTTAGCCTTTGAACTGCTCTATCACTTTTCTGAGTAGTGATGTTTACCTTTAAATTAGTAGCACCATATGGGGATCCTAAGTATATCTCCATTTGCAGGGAGTATGTGGACGTTCTGTAGATCTCACAAGGCTTTCTATTCAGTTCAAAGATTTCATGCAGAGTCGTTCAACATGTAATTGACTGTCTGGACACACACAGCTTTCCTCTTGCATAGGAATATGGTTTGTGGCTTAGAGAAAACCAAACCCAGAAGCTGTTACTTCAAATGTGATGAATCCCTTTGAGATAGTTGAATCATGAAGTTTTATCATACATGGAAAGTAGCAAATTAGGCTACTTCAATACTTGATTTTTCCTGTAAGGGAAACAGAGGAACAAAGTGACTCTTCTATGGGTGATTTAGGAGAAGAGATTAGAGAGTTGGGTTATTTGGAGTAGTGAAGAATAGTAAACTACCTTGCAAGTATGCATATTGTTGTCCCTAGCAAGAAGAGAATTATCTGCAAGGTATACTTGTCAACAAGATTAGGGGGAATTAGGCTTAGAGCAGAGACACTTAAGCACTTCAGCCTCTGGAAAGGTCTTGAGTGAGTTCAACAAAGTGAATGTGTTATTCTTGAGAAGCCTGCCTTCAAGTAACATATTCAAAAGAAACGGAGGTAAGCATGAATTTGGCTCCTACCTATTTCTTCACAGCTGTGGTGGGAATTTGGGAAAAAGGAGTGTGGAACTGGAGTAGTGACATTTTGCATGAGGCTTGCTTCATTTAGAAATTTAGTAACTTTTCAAAACCCCAGAAAGAGAAGCATCATCCCTACCAGGCTTACAGTTTCTCTTGGTAACCTTTTCAGTGGGATTAAATGCCTTTAAAACATGGTGAGAAAAAACGCATAGAATTTAATTATATTTGATTGTGCTAATTTGCAATGAGCATAGACCATATATTGAACGCTCCCTGCTTGCTACTTCTGTCTGTAATGAGAACAAATCTGTATTAAAAATTCCTATGTATCAAGACTGACAGTAGTTAATAATATTTTTCCCATGCATTTTCCTGACCTTACCTCTTCATCTTTTAAAGATTTTTTTTTTCTTAATGCTAGATGCTAGTAAGAAATGCTGGATACTTGTAAGCTCTGCTGAATTACAGTGCAGCTGAAAAGTACACAGGAGGATGGAACCCCTTTTTTTTTTGTCCCCATGAATCTAATATTTCAGCCATAAATTTAATTGCCTAAGAGTTAGTGTAAGAGAAATAGGGTAGTAACCAAGTTGGTTCACTGGTTTTCCCATAAATTTTATAGTCTGCTTCAGATACCTATATTTTAATGCCCTTGGCTTCATTAGGATTTTTGCTTCCTGAGTGGTAGGGAGTTCAGTCATGTTGGCAGGAATTAGAACTTCCTGTTGATGTCGAAATAACAAAGAGTACAAAGGGAATGTGGAAATCTGGTTTAACCAATTCCTATGGATGCTGTCAGAAATGCAGCTCAGGGTTTGGAGTTGCTGGAAATGTGTAAGGGCTAACTTGTGTATCTAACCTCAAGAGACAGAGTTACCATGGGGGTAGGTGCTTACAGATGGGAAAGACACGAAGGGCTGTATGCATTCAGCTACCGTTTGTCATGCACTGAATGTCGAAACCAGTCCTACCAATTAAGTGACTGAAGGTCAAGAGCCATAGAAGCTGCTCAAACAATGGTAGTTAACTTCCTTGAACTCCTTGATACCTGTGATAGTGGAGATGGTATCTTGCATGTAGGTGTAAAGGTTTCTGCAGTGTTGGTAAACCATTTGAAGTTGTTTGTTAAAGGGAAGCTTTCTTTAAAACATTACTGAGTGACTGTCTTGATGTGGAGGTCACAAGAAAGCATTTTAGGATCTTGGCTGCACAGTGGGGAGGGCAGGTTGTGTGTATGCATGTGTGTATGATAAAGTGCATGTCTGAAATGAGTCTGAAGTCATTCTGATAGTGTATTTAGTGAATTGTTACAAATTGTGAAGGAGTTTGGGTTGTTCTTCCCCCGCGTGAAGTGGGACTTGGAAGAGAACGGAGGCAAAGTGCTGTGCCAGCCAGAGAGCTGGCTCGAATTCCATGGGTTTCTTCCACAACAGCAGCACAGGTATGGTTACAGCGCTGGGCCTTTGGAGGTGTCACAGAAGTGTTCTTCATGTGAAGCAGGACGTGTATGTGCTAGCTAAGCTGTGACAGCCCAGCCACTGGGCAATGTGATTTATGTCCTTTCAGCAGCTTCTACAGCTCTATTAAAGCCAGTGCTTCTGCTTGACTGCAGGAGACACTCAACACGATCGGGCTGCTTCATCTGGCTTTGCCATATGCAGCAGTACTCTTCACTGCCTGCTGTATTAAGCAATAAAGCACAAGCATGAGATAATCTTGCACGATCTGTTTGAACGATTATCAATACTGTGATAGGCGCTTTATATATATCTAAACATATAAACTCAGTATATACAGATACTTCAGAATGAAAGGGCTCAGTTTCTGTGAAGTGAGCTTTCTCAATATGACTCTAGCCCTAGGATTAGTGCTCATCTGCTTTGGCCTCTTGCTGTTCTCTGCAAAGAAGGTTTTCTCATCTAAATGCAAGAGAATTCTATTGTGTAGTGAGCAAATTCTGGCAGAAATAAATTGGTGCTATTTTAAACTGTATGTTACAGGAGAACGTATCTGCTTTGACTGACATTAGATTATTCATCCTATTATATTTTTAAATAGAGCTGCATGTAAATTTTCTATGTCATTACCTGTAACTCTGCAGCTGGAATTATGGTATCCTAAATCTTTATCTTAATCCTGTTGCTGAGTTGCCATGACCTTGAGCTGATCACTTAAGTTTTGGATCGTGTGATTTCTTTCTCTGAAATAGGAATGATACCATCTCTAAATTCTTTGTACTCTGCCTGGAGAGGTTGATATTTACTTAGTGGGAAATGGGCTTATATATTAACTTAGAGAATGGCAGAAGTAGAACTGGATATCAAAAAGCTAAAAGATGTGAAAAATTGCAGTGTATTCTTAAGAACAGTCTTTAGAGTATATATACTATTTCACAATGTGTCTCACCACCAAGAGCTGTAGGCTGTGACGACTGCAGGCAAAAAACTGTAGAGGCCCAACCGCAGAGTGTTTTGTATTGAATGTAGAAAGAACAAAGCATCTTGGGTATAGGATAATAAAACACCCTTGATGGGTTTTGTCTTAACTGGCTTTTGGACTAAGCTGAACAAGCAGTCTTAAAAGGGCTTAAAGATGACCCTGGAACCAGAAGAGAGAAAGAAGAGACCTAGTTTCACAAGAAAGTGAAAGGGCTTTGAAGCAGGGGTTGGACTCATGACCTTTAAAGGCCCCTTCCAACCCCACACATTCTATGATTTGAAGTTGTGTGGATGGAGGCTTTCTGAGGGAGGCTAACTAAAATTCCTCTTCTAAAACATTTTTGATTTCAGAGAAGAGTATAAATTTGTAAATGATGGTATGACAAGATCTGACACTTGTTCCTCGAGGTCCTTGGCTTGGAATATTGCCTACTATGAAGAGAGCTCCTAGACAAGTGGTTTTGTGAGATAGCAATATTTAGGGAGTGGTAAAGTCTTAATAACTCTCTTGAAACTTTTGCTTTTGACAGTGATGTTTGCTCTACTGCTTTAATTTGCCTTCACAATATATTCTCTGTTACCATGACTGGATAAAATTCTGGAAGTTATCCTCCTCTTTCTCCTTGGATGGAAAGGGCTTTAGGAAAAAAAACAAAACCTGCATGCTTGCAAAGATAAATAAGCTCATTACATCTTAACAGTGTAAATTTGCTAGCAAAGCATTTACTTTATTTAATAGTAGAGGGTCAGTTCTACTGTCTGTATGGCTAATAAAATGTTTTTAAAACACACTACCAGTATTTGTTTATAAAGTCCAGGTGCTCTAACACTTGAGAACAGAACCAATTATCTTGTTCATGATAGAAGACAAACTTCATCAGCACATTTCTTCAGCATCTTATATTGGTATCAAGCTGCAGAGACTTTGTAACAAGAAGTTAAAGAAAGCTGAGTTTTAAGTTTGGAATGCTAGTGAAAATGCCAACAGTATCTTTCTGGAACAATGATTTTTAAATAGAAGTTGTGTGCTTAATGGAAAATGCCTACATACTTGTTACAGTGGAAAACAGCCCAGTAGTTGAGGAACTCTGTAGGCAATAGCTGGGATTTTCAGTGACAGTTACAAGTCTCTGTCTTGCTGGCTGCAGAGTTCAGCAGGCAGAGGGATATATGGTGGTAACTTGGTGCTTACTGATGCTAGGAAAATAGTCTGTCTCTTGGCAGTGGTTTCTCAAATACCTCCCTTCACCCTAACATTCAAAAAAGAGTCATTTTATTCTGACTGTATGTTAATGTTAAAATAAAAGTAAAAACCTGAACAACCTTTGTGAGTGATCACCTTTTATCCAGATGCCAGCACAGCGTTTCTCATCAGTGCTGTGTAACAGACAGTGTCCATAGTAGATTTTTTTACAGCATTTTGCAAGTGTTTGTGTCAGTCTAAAAATTTCAGATGCTGATTTTTTTGATAGGAGGAGGATTCCTTAACTCTATTCTGAAGACCTACCAAGTAGTTCTGACGTTTTTCTCCAGCATTAGTGTTATTTGCTGGGAAGTTTGAGTTTATATAAGACTGAATCAGAAAAACACTGATTTAGAAAAAGTAAAGAGAGGCCTGGAAGAAAGGAATAAGTCAATTATATTTTATTTACTGTGGCTGGAAAAGTGCTGAGCATGTTCCTGTATGGTAACATCTGACTCTGAAGGGATTTATGGAAAAAATATTTTCACCTGTATTCCAGTACTTATAAACCAACCTGCCTTTTCTCAAAATGATGTTTGAGATGGTCAATTGTCTACTCTAATACTTTCAAGCTATGACTTCTACTAATTCTCATTATCACCTGTCTTTCAGATTTCTGGTTGTTTTGGAGGTGGCAGTGCAGCACACCTTTAGCACAGGAAAATGAGTGAGCTTGACCAGTTACGCCAGGAGGCTGAGCAACTGAAAAACCAAATCAGAGTATGTATTGTATCAGTGGGTCTTGAAGCCACAGGAGAGAGGAATGGTCATTTGTGCATCTTGAGGGGAACAGAGATGGACAGAAATGATGCATGAAGTTACATGCTTTCACAGTGTCAGTGTTAATGTGGGTATTTAGGGTGACCACATGTAACTGCTTTAGGAAATTACTTTTGGGTCTTTATTATTGCTTAGACAGTAAGTTACATAAATCATGCACAAAAATGGGTTAGATTAAAATTAATGTTTATTGACGTTTTTCTGAATCAATGTTAAGAAACCTCTTGTTTAAAATGAGGTCAGCTATGAGGTTATTCAGAGTTTTGTCCAGTTAGCCCTTGAAAACCTCCAAGGACAGAGACTGCATAGCCTGTCTAGACAAGCAGTTCCATTGCTTAACTGTCTTTGTGGTGAAAATTGTTACCTTTCTCTCAAAATAAATTTTCAAAGTTAAAGCTCAATGTGCTTTGACAGCAGACAGCGTTATTATGTTTATGCTGCAGTTATAGGTCCTTCTGGATGACACAGAAATGTTTTCTGAACTTTGTTTTGAGGGTGCTTGATCAACTTCACCAAAAATAGATAGATTATAAAGACATGTACAGAACTTCTTCTGACTTTCTAACTCTCTTCCATTGCAGGATGCTAGGAAAGCATGTGCAGATGCCACCCTGGCTCAGGTAAGCATTTAAGAGTTTAACATGAAGTATGAAGAAAGAAAACATGGTCTAAGAATTTAAATGCAAGTTAATATTCCCCCTCCCTGCCCCCTATTTTTTTATTCTGCCTTTAGGTGATTTTTTTTTTCCAGAAACAAGTACCTTATTTCTGTTTGTCCAGTTTCTGACATCTGTAGAGCTGTAGTTTCTGTAATTGACTTGGGCTGTATCTCTACTGCTCTATGGAAATGAATGCAGGGGATTCCCAGTGTTCTGCTGCGGATGTGGTAGTACCACAGTTGTGTTCCTGTGATAATCGGAACCATAAGACCTGCTGAGGTTAACCTACTTACTAATTTCTACATGATGCTGCACTTTTGTCTGCACTGCTGCTGAACAGGAGCCTACCACCTCTGCATCGTGCTGTGCGTTCACATTTTGATCCCATTGGCTTGGCTTCAGTCACCATTACTTTGGGCAGAGAGAAATCTGTACTCTCTAGTACATCTCCTGGAGACACAGTGGGTTTTTTCCTAGAAACCTGTAGGAATTTAGACTGCAACAGACTATTATGGTGTTGGAAGAGGTGGCTAAGATTTTCTTGTTTTCTAGCTATATCATAAATCAGTTTATTCTTGTCATCTATGTCAGCCCATTTGCTTGAATATTGACTATTAATCCTGTGTGTCTGATTTAAGGTAGTTGGGACAGTAGTGGCTGATGACAGTTTATTAAAAATGTGACTAAAATGTCAAGTGAAAAAGGTAATATCAGTATTTCTTTCAGTGTATATATAACTTGTGATCTCATTTTATGGGAGGCACAATGTTGCTTTTGATGAGGCAGTTTTTTAAAACTCAGTATTCAAAATGAGGGACCTTGCACTGGAATGTTGGTTTAATTGTAATTGTGGATGATGTGTTAGTTCTGCAACCATGGAGTGAAAAAGTCAGTGTCTGCCACCATTCCTGTTTCAGATCACAGCCAATATTGACCCAGTGGGGAGAATTCAGATGCGCACTAGAAGAACACTCCGGGGACACCTGGCTAAAATTTATGCAATGCACTGGGGGACTGATTCCAGGTGGGTGCTGGCGACACCGAATCGGATCGTGCGGCTTCACTGCTCTTTGGGAAGCTCAGTGCACAGGACTCTCTCTTTCTTCTGTTCCTACCACTAGGAACCATTAACTCCAAGAGAATTAATGTCACTTTTTCCCTCCTAATGTTCACATTTATCATCCAAATCTAAATTTGGTGTCAAAATACCAGTCTTCATTTACTTGCCAGAAACATATAGTTGTGATACCACATGAATTCTGAGGAACTGTGGAGATAGAGTAGACTTCATTATCAGTTGTGTCTTTTCCTTAAATGCTTCCTGTTAACTACTGGTGTTCAGTTAGAGAGCAGCTAAACGATACTACTAGCAGCTACTTTAATTCTCTTTTCCTCACAATTATTCTAAGGCACACTGAATTTTCAAACTTGACTCAAAAGAATATGCTGCTGATTCCTTGTAGAGGAAAAATAATCCCTTTAGGAAGGTTTAATTTACAGCTAGCGAGTTTGTAAGTACAGCTAGCCTCTTCCTACTCAGAGAGTTTCAAAGGAAGTTTGATGTTGTTAGTAAAGTAACTTTGAATGTGTGTAAACAAGCTGTGCTTTATGAAAGAACTACATGAACTCTTGTGTGTACACATACAATAACTGCCCTGAAGCAAAATAGCCAAGTACTTAAGAAAGAGCACATCATAAAGATAAAAAATTAATGCTGTGTTATACTTCCAGTTTCTGAATTTAGTGCTTAAAAATCAGAGCAAACACAGTTGTTATTGTGAGTGAAACATCAGTGTTGTGCACCTCAGTTTTCTTTGCCTGGGAAAGAAGCTCCTTTCTCACAGATGTGCGGAATTCGTTGCTTTGGGCATCTCTTTGGCATGAAGCTTATTTAAAAGATGGGGATTGAATTTCTTTTTTGGCAAAAGTATTTCAAGACAGCTCTAAAACATAACCAAGAGGAAAAAAAAGTTAATCCAAAGAGACTGAAGTATTGTGGCGATCATTACATTGTTCAGCTGGGAAATTATCATAAGACAAAACATGAAACAAATTTGAATACCATATTGGAGTCCTTTATCCAAAATAACTTCAAAAATGTTTTTGACTTCATGAGCTTTTCATGTCAGTATAGCTAATCTATCTCTAAACATATTAAAAGCAGGTAAGAGAGGTCTGAATGATGAATTAGGTGCATCATGTTTCAAACACGATTGCTGGATGGAGGGATGAGGTTGTGGTGGTTTAGATTAAAAATCTTCCCAATGCTACCCCTTCCTTTAGGGATATCTTTGTGGCATTTCATTTGCATTGTATTTCAGTGCTGACATTCATTTAGGGGTTTTGGATGTCTTAGAACGTAAATTTTTGGTTTAAATGTAGGAAAAAAAAGAAAAGAAATTGATGGTGTAGATTCCCAACCTTTGTGAATCTGAAGCCTGCGTGTAGAACACAGAAGCCTTGATTCCATGCAGGTTTTCTCCCTCTGTTTTCAGGATTGAGATGTTAATTGCATGGCTACAGATTTTTCTGAAGTCAGAATGTGTTAAGGTGTAGGTGTTCCATCACACCTTTCCATAATGTTTAGCATTATAATTGAGTGCTTGCAGAATTAATCTTCGTAGTGCTAATAATGGAATGGGGCAGTGCTGACCTGTACTTAGGGCCAAGGTACGTGAAACCACTTTGAGCTGAGACAAAGGCCATCACAAAGGTGATCATCACAAAGCTGTTCTTTCTGTTCTTCCTGCAATGATTGTGTTTACCTCCTGTTTCCTCTCTAGGCTTCTAGTTAGTGCCTCCCAGGATGGCAAACTTATAATTTGGGACAGCTATACTACAAACAAGGTAAGACCAACTCTTGTGTTGCTGTGTAATGCAAGTGTAAAGACAAAGGAAACATTACTTGTCGTGATATTGGCTGCTTTACTTTCATAGGCATAAGATTAAATGTTGAATTCTTCAAGCACAATGAAGTTAGCCTTTAAGGAATACAGCAGTGTCTGAAGTGCACTGTGCATGGAAATGTGCACCACAAATGGAAGACAGTGAAATACTCAGTTCTAGAGAAGGTTTTGATTTGTTTTGATATCACAGAGAAATTGATCAACAGAGAGCAAGAAGTAATCAGCATGTTGCACCAGAAAGGTCAGAGATTTAAGCACAGCCATAGCAACTTGTTCTCTGCAATTAAGTATTGAAATTCCCGCCATGTCTAATATCATCGCTTTCTGCTTGCAGTCATGTGGTGCAGTGCAGGATTACTTTTACTTTCGTGTGACGGGGATGGGTGTTTACTGGTTATGGTTACTGTTACCAGGGTTAGCAAAACTCATCTGCTGCCCCTTTGGGTTGGGTTGTTGCAGCTGCTGAAGCCGGTTGTGCACAGCAGTGACTTTATTTCAAGCAGCTCTTCCTGGCTTAGCTCTTCTTAGCCTTACAACCAGTTTTGCCAGTGCACCTCAGGAAGTGCATGCTAGAGAGGAGAGAGAAGCAGAAACAACTGCAGCAGCAACTCCTGCAACTAGGATTGTTGTTGAAACCCAGTTGTGAAACTAATGAATCTGGAACTTCAGTAAAGAGTAATAATCTCTTATTACTTTAGTAACAGTATTATTACAGTTTGCAAAATAAACCTCCTTTTTTTGCCTCATCCTCCTCCTTTGACCCCAGCACGCAGGTAAATGTGATCTAAACTGCTGTGCAACTGAAAGATGGTAAAAAAATCACTATATGCCATGATTTCCATATTGGTATCTTCATTTTTTTCTGTGAATGCAATTATTCCATGGCATAGACAAGAGGCAGAGAGCAGCTTTCTTATCTGGGGAATGGAACCTGAGGTTCTTACTAGATTGGTAAAACTTTTACTAGAGCCAGAAATGGAACTCTTCAGCTACAAAAACATCCTCTCTCCCATCCCTTGTGGCAGTAGTGATACTGAGCAACTGAGTTGAAAACAAAAAAAACCCACTACCACCCCACCCAAAAAGAACTAAAAAACCCCCCAACGAAAGCAAACCTCAAAAAAACCAAACCACAAACCCTTTAAAAACATAGGTAGCAAATAACTTGGTGTTGAAGCAATATGAAATTTGGCAATCCTAATGATAAAATAAAATGGGACAAGGTGACTATTCTGATTAGTTCCTTGGTAGAAGATTGGAAACAATGAGCTGGTTGTGGTTTGAGTGCAAGGTATTTGCTTTTTAACTGCTGATTGCTGCGGGATCACTGATCACCGTGGCAGCAGAGGAACACAGCCTCATCTGTACTCAAGAAATACATGAAGACTTTAGACATTGCATGAATTCCACAGTACATATAAGAGTATGCTCACGTTCTTAAAGATTTTATCAACAAATTTAAAATAATGAATGCAATGAGTTAATACGACAGAACAGGTTTAGCTTCAATAATGTGCTGTTAAATAAAGGGGTTTTTGAACACGGAATGACAAGGAAATGTGGGGTAGTGATTTAAATATGAAGCTTGATTGCTTGTCGTTTGTTTCCAAAGAAGCATTTAAATGGCAGCAAAGATGCTATTTCCTTACTTGTTCGTTGATAGCATAGCATCTAAGCCTGGAATTGGCAGTTTTGCTGACTGTACTTGGAAGTCAATATTTTCCTGAACCTATAATAAACCAATAGTAATCAGAGCACTGAAATGAAATAATTTAGTTTTCATGAAAACTGCTGATTAAACTGGATTCAGGAAAGGCAAGTCTGAAGTTTTAATGATGTCATTACTTGATCTGACAAGCTATATATGCAAGTTACCCTCAAAATATTTTGGTACTCAGCCAGGCATCTTCCTTTCCCCTACACACTACTGTTTTCTTCTTGTCCCTTGTACAAACATGCTGTATGCCTTGAGACCGGTGAAGAATGTCCTGATGGTAAATCATTGGATCGGTTGCTTTGCAGATGAAATGCATTAATGTATCTGTTTCAGGTGCATGCTATTCCCCTGCGTTCCTCTTGGGTCATGACTTGTGCATATGCTCCTTCTGGAAATTATGTGGCTTGTGGTGGTCTTGATAACATCTGTTCCATTTATAACTTGAAAACTCGTGAAGGGAATGTACGTGTCAGCCGTGAACTCGCTGGTCACACAGGTGAGTGCCTGTTCAAGAACAATTTGAGTTACCAAAGCACATGGTGAAGATACTTTTATTTAAAAAAACCTTTCAAAATATGATTTCCTACTTCAAAAGCTATGCTGAATTGTGCACCTCTGGTTCTTGGGTGGGACCTTCGCTGCATATTTCCTGTTTTCAAACATTGGGTTTGTTTTTCCTCCATCCTTTTAACAAACTGTTTTTAAGAATGATACTCTGAACCAAAGAAGTGTAATGAGAATGTGTTTAACTTTTCGTAAGCAAAGCAGCTGCCTTCTGGTGGAGCTATTCTTTAGCCACAGAGATTTGAGTTCTCATTGCTTCCTCTTCTGTTTGTCCTTCTCCCCAGCCTACTGTAGCTTAGTTTTTGCCTTCAGTTTCTGTTTCTAAGGTGGACTGTCTTGTGATTAATGAGACTACACAGAGAGACTTGCAGGCTTTACCTGGTGAAATGGGATATAAACTGTAGCTGCAAAGTTCTCTTAGTGACATGTGAAGCAAAAATAATTTTGTTAGGTAAGAGGGATTGTAGAAATACAGGTGTTACAGCTTTTGAAACAAGAAAATCCCTCATGGTACTTAAGCTAGTATTTAAGTGTGTGAAATGAGTTGAAAAATTATCTTTCTGAACAAACCAAGGGACTCAGTGTCACAAAGCAAACTCCTTGGCTGAAGATACTCTTGATTCCTAAAGAATGCAGAGCTAACAGAGAGGAGCACCTTGTAAGCACTAGTAACCTACAAAATGTGAACTGCTTTTGTATATGGTCTGATAATGGTCAGTTTGTGTATTTTGTGAATGGGATGGGAAAGTTTTCCCAGGAAAGCTGGGTGGGTGGTTTCTTGAACTCCATTAAGATTAAAACACTTGCTATTTATTAGACGCTCTGGTATCTTGTACAGTTCTGAGCCTGTCCCATCAGTAGCCTTGCAGAATCAGTAATACCCCCAACAGTCTGTGGAAGGGGACAGACTCTGGTTAGGCATTTCTCCTACAGCTGCAGCTCCGAAGCTGCACATCATCTTCATGGTCTCGGTTTCCACAGAGCGTGTAATCCCAAACACAGCAAAACAAAGGTGGGTCTCTGGAGGCTGAGCTGGGCTCCAGGGAAAACCTCTAACAGTTCTTGTGAGAAAATGTCAGGTGGCTTTTGTGTTGCTGGTTTTCAGTCTAATCAAGCCTCTAACTACTGAGAGTAAAGAAAATGGTGTCAAGACTGTTCACTGAAGGAAAATAAGGTTGTTCAGAAATAAATAGTTACTCATTAATTTGTATCCAGAAGTTAAATGTGAATGAAAGAAAACTTGCTGCTGTGAAATTTCTTTCAGTTGTTTTTCTTAGGAAGCATAATATATGTAACATGGAGGAATTGTGTAACCTCTGTGTGTAGTTAAGGGTGTGAGAACACGGTATTGATCTGACCTTCAGATAGTGGTTGTGATGTGACCAGTAAAGTGATTTCTAAGAAGGTACTCTCTTTAACCCTGCCTCCCTCCTGTCCTTGAGGACATGGAAAATAGGAGTGATGTTTGGACACAGGGAGCTTTGAATTTGAATATGTATATCAACATACTGAAAAACACTTTGGCAATAAAAAGAGCGTTATCTCTGTGATATTCTGGCTGCTTAATGATCTTTATGGCTGTTAACTGTATAGCTGGGAAAACAAAACATGGATTTTTACATAACATGAGACCAGAACTCTGCTGTAGTTCAAGGGGTATCACAGGAGTACGTTTGAGGCCTGACCAGTCTGAGTGGAATCTTCTTGGCAGACCTGTTTCAACGAGCTGCTTTTCTATTGCAGTTGGATGAAGCCCATGGCTAGAAGCTGATGCTTACAGGTTTTCATCTTCTGCTGTGGTTTGGATTTTCAGGTGGTGTTTGTGTTTTGTGAGAGAGGTGGCTGGCAGGACAGGCTCATTTTGTAGTCGGGGTTGTTATGTGGATAGTTCAGCATGTGGTACTTCAGTACAAGGATGTTTCAGAGCATTCAGGTGAAACTCTGACACTGCTGTTGAGGAACATCCCATGTAAATGCTCTGTTCTTTGTACTGACCAGGAATATAGGTTTTCCCAATAGTTGTGTGTTACAGTTGAGCCCAGAAGCATTTGTTGTGCCAGGATGCAGGGATGTACAGGTAGCCTTTACTTTCTAAGCATGTGTGGTGTAGGGTAACTATGCTTCTCCAGCTTGGCCAGTGGATTCCATGCTTTTTGTGTCACTACTCCCTCCTCTTTCTCCTCCTCCTTTTCCTACTCTTCTCAACTTTTCTTTTGGTACAAAGTATTTGCATAACAGTGTCTCTGCCCTGTTGGTGAGCTGCTTAAGCTTATTTTCTTCTGTGTTACAGATATCTCTGTTTAGGTGGATTTGCTGCGATACGGGTGTCTCACTCAGTGTAGGGTTGGATTAAGTATGGTCTGTAAAGAGCCAAAATGTATTTTGTCCAAAACGTTGGAGGTTCCTATATAAAATCTCTGTGTAGTATTTTGAGCTTATATAGTAATTCTTGCTTCTTCATCTTATTTTGTTTTCAGGATACTTGTCATGCTGTCGTTTCTTGGATGATAATCAAATTGTTACCAGCTCTGGTGACACTACTTGGTAAGCAGTAGAATTTTGACATGATTGTTAATGACTTTTCACAGCTATGCTCTATTATTGAAGGAAACTTTATTCTTTGTAAACATAATAGTTAACCAGAGGACTAAATGGGATTAAGTATTGTTGATCTATCACGTTTTTACTAGTAATAACGAACTTAAAGACCAGGTTTTCCACCTTTGGTTGTTTAGTTATGCCTGTGCTCTAAAGAGCCTGACCCTAATTCTCTGTTAAGGTGGCATGGGGTTTGCTTCTTTTACTATGACTGTTTGGCTTTCAGAAATAAGTGTATTAGATTCATGACTTTTCTCAAAGTTGTTTAGGATTCAATATTTGTTAAAGTAATTTGGATTTCTCTAATGCAAAATTTAATTTCTGTTGCTATTCAGAAGATCTCCTAGAAAATATTCTACAGTGACAGCAAATAGGTTTTTTGAGGAGAATGTAGGTGTGTGTATTAATAAATGCTAGCTTCTGAACAAAAAAAAAAGAACTCCATCTTTTTTCGTAGCTTTTTCTATTGTATCTAATTCTTAAAAGCATTACAGCTCTCCCAAGCAGCAGTTCTTATAGCAAACCTTGTCTAATAAATACCTCTCCTACACAGCGTCAGTCTCTTTGAATGCCTATCAGTCCACAGATTCTGAGTAGCTATTAAATATATATGTTGGGGTTTTATACAGAAATGCTTCTAAATCTGCATTCTTGGGGTTTGGTAGCGTTTGTGTGGTTTCTGGTTTTTGAAGAAGCAAGATTTGTTGAAATTCTATTCTTTATAAGAGAATATGGCTGCTTCACAAGTTACTGTAATAACTCTACAGTTGTCTAGATAAGAGCTTGTCCTTGACATAATTTCAGCCAACCTTCAATGTACAGTCATCTCTGCTTGCCTGGTGCAGATTGTCCTCTGATGGGCCTAATTTACTGGGAAATTATAGAAATTAAAAGTCCTTCATATTCCTTAAATGCCTAGGTCTCTTGTTAGAGGTGATACTATTCTTTATTTCTTTATATCACTGTAGTAATGATTTTGCTGTCCTGGAAAAGTGGTTCAGCTTTAAGATGGAACACAGTTCACAAAATTACAACTCAGTGAGTCTTTAAAAATCAGAAATGCTGACTCAGCTTTTGCTGTAGCCTTACCACTACTGCTTTTTGTCAGCCTTGTAGTAGGACTGGACAGTAGCCATTGGCACGTCATAAGAACTTTGTGCATGAACAGCTGTTGAGTGTTAAGTCATTGGGGTTTTTGGACTGTTTCTTAATTTACCCCCCCACCAGTATTTTAAAATTGAAGATGTTTTTTAGTCTTTTATGCACAGTTATCCTGTAACACAGCCAAATAGTTCAATAAAGAATGTTTGGGGGGGTTCTGCTCTCAGTATATTTTTTGTCAGTACTTCATGGAGTTTTCCTTTCAGCAGCGATGTGAGTGAACCGGTTTAGACAAGCCTTGCTGCCTAGACCTTCTAATGGAGCACAAATGTGTTGATTTCTTCTCTTTAACTACTCTTTCCAGCGCTCTCTGGGACATAGAAACTGGTCAGCAGACAACTACATTTACTGGGCACACTGGAGATGTCATGAGTTTGTCTCTTGCTCCTGACGCTCGGTGTTTTGTTTCTGGTGCCTGTGATGCCTCTGCGAAACTGTGGGATGTTAGAGAAGGAATGTGCCGGCAAACCTTCACCGGCCACGAGTCGGACATCAATGCCATCTGTGTATGTATCAACCTGACCAGGGGACATAATTCCACGGGTTTATATTTCTCTGGTCTCTGCTTTTAAGCATGCACTGTATCTTGTAGATGTTTTCTGTAAGGCACAGGGTTGTAAATGCAAACTGTGTCTGTCTTTCACATGCTCTAATTGCTTCACTGGTTTTGCCTGCATCCCAGTAGTGGAGCTGCTCCTTTTTGAAGCTTTCTTTCTGCACTTGATCTGTACAACACGATGTATTCAATGCAACAGAGGAATCAAGGCTGCAATAATGTGTCATCTTTGTTTGTTTTCCTTTCCCCCTTAAAGTTCTTCCCAAACGGCAATGCGTTTGCCACCGGCTCGGATGATGCTACGTGCCGGCTTTTCGATCTCCGGGCTGATCAGGAACTTATGGTTTATTCACACGATAACATCATCTGTGGCATCACCTCTGTAGCATTTTCCAAGAGCGGACGTCTCCTCCTAGCTGGTTATGACGACTTCAACTGCAATGTCTGGGACACACTGAAAGCTGATAGAGCAGGTGAACATTTTTGGGTTTAAATATTATAAACAGTTGAATTTATCCTAAAGCTGCAGCTCTGAAGCTGAAGGGAGCAGACAAACAGGAGAGGAATCAACCTTTTAAAGGGTAGACAATGGCAGGACAAGGAGGGATGGTTTAAAGCTAAAGGAGGGCAGGTTTAAATTAGATATTAGGGGGAAGTTTTTTACAGAGAGTGGTGAGGGGCTGGAACAGGCTGCCCAGAGAGGGGGTGGGTGCCCCATCCCTGGGGGTATCCAAGGCCAGGTTGGCTGGGGCCCTGGGCAGCCTTGTGTAGCTCCAGGCCTGGAGGTTGGTGTCCCTGCCTGTGGCAGGGGGGTTGGAGCTCTGTGACCCTTGGGGTCCCTCCCAACCCAGACCAGTCTGTGATTCTATGAAACAAGGGTGACCTACTGAACGTGTGAGTTGTCACAGGCAGAGACCTGTTAGTATTCCCTGTCCCAGATTATAAACTCTATGATGACCTGTGCTAAGATGGCCAGTGATGAAAGTACCTTAATGATGTGAACAAATAAGCTGGAATAATGGATGATTGAGAACAAGACGTTTTCCATTAAAAACAGGGTTTTGAGGGTGGAGGGCTTTTTTTTTTTTTTAGACTTTACAGCATTTTTAATGTCTGAACTGTTCAAAGCAATTAAACATTAATGTTGCCATTTATATAAATTATTTTTGTTCTGATACTTGTAGCAGTAGCTGTAGAGACAACCAGTGAAACAGCAAACACTGTGGAGATTGTCTTTTGAGGAAATATAAATATTAAATATATGGGCTGAAGATGATTTAACTTCAGTTCTTTAAAATTAACAAAAAATTAGAATAAAGGAGAAAAGATACACATTAGGCTGCAAATATTTTGTTATTCTCATCAGAACAGAAGGTGAGAACAAGGACCTACTCAGTTAACAAATAATGGTATAGACTTTTAAAATTATCCCAGGTGGGGTTTAAAATCAAATACAAAACACCAGCCAAGCAGACAGAATATTCTTCCATATGCAGTTGAAAGGACTAGTTCCAAGTATATTGTTTGGTGCAAGTTGACTCATTGCTTTGAGGGGAGGATATACTGCAGGTAGAAAAAATATAAACCACCATATAATCCTGGACTATACCAAAATAGTCTCCACTGGCTTTGTTAAATTTCTATCTATAGCAACTTTGGTTTATTACTCAGATTTTATTCTTTGTTTCTTCCAGAATTTCTGAGTTTCTCATTAATTTTATCAGTGCTGAGAAGCTGAAACTCTGGATAATCTATTTGGTTCTATTTGCAAGTCACTGGTGTCAAATACAATTCATTTTATGAATTGGCTTTGTGTGTTGAGATTTACAACTCAGGGTTCTTGTACTTTGATTATTGAGACCATAAATTTCCACATAAACCTGTGTGGAGATGAATTGGGGAATTTCTCTTGATTAATGTCTAGGCTAGTTTACAACTGGCTGTATTGAAGTGCTGTAAGAACAGTTGTGTGTGGTTTTTCCTGTATTTTTTCTTTGGAAGACTCTCAGTAAGAAAAGAACAGATGCATGTGCTGATCTTGATACCTGTAGAAATGAGAGACAATTTTTTTATCCCAATCTGGGTTTACAGCCCATGTATCTGTGCAGTGTGATTCTCTTGCCAGGATTGAGAACTGATTTAAGAGAACTGCTTTGTCAAGTTTTCTGCTTATTGACACGGTCTGAGGCTTGAGATTGCAGAGCAGATTTGACACTTGTGTCGTGCCTGATTCTATATTAAACACCTTTGTGGTTATGTATTCAGTTCAAATTACGTAAGACTCCTTGGTGCTCTTTGTTTTACTGACATGCAGCGCTTACTAATGTCCTGGATAGGCTGAATTCTCATATATTAACATTATTCCCACAGAAGGGAATTCTAGGAAACTCCTGGGTCTCTGTTAGTCCTGGTAGCTGGCTTCAGTATGGCACCGAATTGATCATCAGCATCCACACTTAGAGTCTGCCTGTGCTGAGGCTTAGACACCTGTATTGATTTAATTGGATCTGGAGATTAATGGTGTTACTCACACGGTGCTGCTGCTTCCATAAAGTGTATCGGAGATGTTACTTCAGACATCAGGAGTGTTTGTGTATGAGGCAATTGCTTTTACACTGAATTTAGCAGTTCAAAATACTAATTTTTAAACATATTAGTTTGTGTAAGAACTGATTTGATTAATCTTCTGTATTCAGGAAGAGTAAAGGGGAAGGAAAAGCCCAAAATATGAATAAGAGTCCTATGAGCAGTGTAATTGATGTAGAAAGATTAATTTTAAGTCTATCAAGAATATCTTGGCTAAGTGCTGTGGACTGGAAAGAGCTTGAGCATAATTAAGTTTTCTTTTTACCTCCTTGAAACTGTTAAATTAAAGGGGACAGAGGAAAATGTTGGCTCCCTTAATTTTTCTGTTTAGTGTCTCAATTCTTTTTTTAATGGTACTATAATTGAATTGTAGCAGATCTCCATATTGACAAATAGACTGTATGTAGGAGTTTGCCTTGTAAGTGCTTGTAAACATAGTAAGATAAAATTAGATGAAAAATGCTTTAGTGTTCGGAACATAATTCAGCTTCTGGGTTTGAACACTAAATTTTTTTGTTAAAAATCTAACTGATCTTTATCCTTACGGAGAGGAAGTATGAAGAGCTGTGCAATGCAGGGTTATGCTATATTCATTTATTGCTATGATGTTGTCAGCAGAATTTTCAAGGCTGCGATTTCACCATTTGCAGGAACACAGTAAAGGTCGTAACAATGTAGGGAATATAGAAGGAAAATTTTGGAGTAATGCTTTTACTGAATTGCCTCCTGTGAACCCACCCAAGTAGCTTCAAGTTCCTACTTTCATAAGATCAAAAGCATTTAGAAATGCCAAACGTGTTCAGGATTTTTTTAACGTACAGCTTGACTAATTCAGACTCATTCAGACCTGTGTGCCTCTGTTACTTGAACTGAAATATGAAATAATGTGATATGTTTGTTACATGTTCTTATTTATAGGTGTCCTTGCTGGTCATGATAACCGTGTCAGTTGCTTAGGTGTGACTGATGATGGCATGGCAGTGGCAACAGGATCGTGGGACAGCTTCCTTAAGATCTGGAACTGAAGTAGGTAGGTGTCCAGTTAAACAAGGCTGTTCTTGTTCAGTATGCAGAAGGGGTTTTTGCAGGTCCGAACAGTGCTCTCTCTATCGATGCTGCAAGCTTATAGTTCAGATTAGGAAAATTGCTGAGGAAAAAAAGAAATAAACCAGTTATGTATGCAAGGAAATTTGTGGGATTAACTGTTTTGGGGATGTTTAATTTCCTGGTATGGATGACTGTCTTTTGAATCTGGGTTGGGAAGTTGCAGTCTTGAAAATGGTGAGACAATAGCTAAATCTGTCAGTGGGTAGTGAGCAAAGCTTGAAACCTGATTACAGTTTATCCAAGTGCAACTCTTAATCAATGTTTCTGTGTGTCAGAAGAGCGCTGGACTCCAAGACTGGAAGAAGTTTCCAACGGTTGAAAATTAAAAATGATAGCATATCCAATCCAACCATACTAACTTGGACCCCCATCCTCCCCAACTTCAAAGGGCAAGATCTTTTCCGTCTCCTGTTGCTGAAATGAAGAGCACAATTACCTTTCCAAGAAGAATTTCTGTGTTGTAAGCAAAATGAAATTGTGCATTCCTTTTGGGACCATATTATTTTTTTTTTGTCTTGAGAAATTAAAAATGAAACACTATCATAAAAGCATGACCAGAAAATAAACTTGAGCATAATTGTGAAACAGTTAGCTTTCACTGTAGTTTCCAAGTTGAAGTTAAGGACTTTATCTCACACACTTGCAAATTTTAAAGTCATGTTTGTAGCAGGATTTTTTTCAAGTTTCCTTTTTAAATACATTTCTCTATGTATTTAATTGAGCAAAACAAGGGAGTCCTAGCCCAGAGCATCTGGGGGTTGTTAACGCTGTAAATTTAGTCCCTAATTTTTTTTTATTTTATTTTCTAGTATCACAGATAATTGTTGCACAAAACTTGGCATATATAGGATAATGTTAAGCAGTAAGGTAACCAAGCACATGCTGTAAAAGGTAATGAATGCTTGTTTAAAGAATCCTTTCACCTTTTATGGATAACAAATGCAATCCTTGGTCCCTCCTGCCCCCCCCCCCCCCCTCCTTTTCACCACACTGATTTTTTTAATCTGGTTTGGTTTTGTCCACTTGAAAGGGCAATTTCTATATCCTAACACTATCCTAGAAGTCTCAACAACCAGGAATCTCTGTTTTCAAAAGAGACCTATCCTACACTTGGGTATGAGTCAATTCTTTGTGTATGAAATGATGTACAAATCAATGTTTTGAAAATAATGATCTTGAACTTTCTAAGTTAAACAAAAAACAAAAAAACCTTTTTTGATTGTTTGCCATATTGGGTGGGTTTACTCTTAGAATCGCATGCTGTAGAAATGCTAAAAAAGTGCATATTGGACTAAGTCCTTAGATGTTTTTTCTTTGAAGAAAATAACCTGTTTAAAAACTGTAACCATTGTCGCTGTATTCATTTATTGTTGCTACTCTGTGCATAAATCTATGAAGAACTCAAGTACAAAGCTATGCACGTTTTGGAGTAGCGTGGTAAGTCACTTCTCTTTGAGTTTTTTTAAAGAAACAGCCTGTTCAAACAATCGCTGTCAAAAGATTCTGGGGTGTGGGAGGAGGGAACCTAGACCATCTTCTTTATAAATCAGTTCCTCACAGCCAGTTCCTCTTGTAGGATTGAGTCCTTTGCATCTGATCAGAGTCATTTTTGTAATGAGCAGGTTTTCCTGGCTTTCTTTTCAAATAAAATGTTAAAAGCAGCAGTGTTTGGACAGCAGATTGTTCTGTTAAACTTTCCTATCTTCTCACTGTATCCAGAGATGCTCCTTCCTAGCAGCAGTAGTAGCTTTTCTCCATTTTGTTTTTTCTGCAACATTCTGTACAAAAATGTGCTGTAATTGTGCGTTAGGCCTGGATTTGGCATAAAAGATGAATTCCCTCTTACTCTCTTTCATGAAACTACTCTGTAGAGCTTTCTCCACGCCCTGTATCCCTCTTCACCTTTTGTATTTAATTTTAAAGTCAGTGTACTTCAAGAAAGCTGGATGCAAGATAGATACTATATTAAAATGTAATGTTATTTAAGATGTAATAAAGCAGTTTGACATGAGTTTGGACTGATCTGTTTTGCAGCATATTGTTCAACCCACAAAACTGCTTCTGGCAGGATATGAGTTCCCAAATAAAGATGTGAAAAGTGTATGCTGCCCCCAAACAAATTGTTCAGTATTTTAATGGTTAATTGGGCAGAGTATGCCATGTGTTAGGTCCAAACTGGATTCATGTGAAGGAATGTGGATTTTATTTTAAAGCTAAAAAAAGTGGCAAGATGAGCTAAACTCCCTTGTGGCTTTTTGTTACTGGAAACTGTCACCAGCAGTATCCAAAATGTACATGTAGATATATGAGAGATACTGACACCAAATGAGGAGTATATGGAGCTTAGTGGCTGCAGGCATCTTGCTTCCTCTATTCTTAGCTGTTTAAGGTGGGCATTTCTGAGTTTGATTGCTAGAGCTACTCAAGAGCTTAATCATGAACTGCTGGTAACTGTCTCAGCTCAAACTCCAAATGAAAGTAGCTAGAATGGTTTGTGTGGTATACATGAGAAAGATGCTTTGTGGAATGTAAGAATGTAACACCTGAAGCAGGATATCAGAGCACAGTGTTTAGAAACTTCTTTTACAGCGTTTGTGGCCTTTAATAGGGAAAGAATTGAGCTGGAACATCTCATGTTATTGCTCTTTGAGGAGCTGGCTGGATAAGCTCCCTTGTCAGTTAGCTGTCCTCATTGTAGGTACAGAGAAGGGTAAGTGGTTGCCACTTCAATGCTTGGTAAGAACAAAGTCTCCACAAGGCAGAAAAAAAAAGGGGGGGGGGGGGAATAAAGAGGATTTTATACCCACAGAATCAAATTCCTGGACCAATTTCTTTTGAAAGGCAGTTGGTTTAGCAGCTTGGTACTGGTCCACTTCAGAGTTTGGTTTTGTATTTTTAGAGGTTAAAGTCTCCTCTTATTCTGACATAAACAAAAATGGATTTCCCTTCATTTCACATCAACCAAGAGAAGAACCCAGTGCTATGGGTTGGTTTCATACCAAACTGGAAAATTCTCAGCCTCAATGGAGAAGTTTTTAAGAACTGTGAGTATGGACGATATGATGGTGGCATTGCTTAACTAGCAACAGTTACCTGTGAGCTCTGGATTTTTGGACTGCAGAATACTGGTAAGTAGCTCATGGCTGGAAATGCTTAAATTTGGGAATTCAAATTTGGTCTTTTCCAATTCCAAACACTATAGCTGTGTTTTTCCACACACAGGGTAGAGTTTTATTCCAATGGATGTTTCATACGTGACTTGATTTTATTATGGAGTAGATAAATGCAGACATGATCTGTCTACCTTCCCTTAATGTATATCCATATGTTAAATCACTGCTTCCTGACGTTGCTGAGAGTGCTGGCAATACCTGCCAAGACAGGCAAGAGGCTACTGGGTAGTGTGATTTATTTGAAATGCAAACAGTCGCTAATGCCTCTTCAGTTAATGATGAAGCTTTAAACTGGATCATTTAAATATTTGTCTCTCTCTGTATGCTTAGCTATTAGAGAGCTGTAACTGAAGAAAAATGGGTATGCAAAGTGAGAGGCACTGAACTCTTGTGTCTTTGACTTTGGGCCAAGTTTTGAATGCCTTGAATTTTGGGATGGGTTCGATACAGTACCCACATCAAAATGGCTTATGCAATCTTACAGTAATCACAGTAACTCCTCTTGTAGGCTTACAAAGTACAAAGACTTAGAGATAATTCTGGGACATGGTTCCAAAAGAGAAGCTTTATCTAGCTGCTGGCAATTTTCTAGAGCAAGATTTCATAAACTGAGAACAATAATATGTGAGAGTGGCTTGTCTCTGCATGGTCTTCAGTGGCAGTGCTTGCAGTTTCTTGTGGGCTCCAGAGTATCTGTTATAGGAAGGGATGAGGAGAGCTGTCTTTGCAAAGGAATGGAGTAAAATTTTCCGTGGTTATGGAACCTGTTAGATGATGAAGGTGGACCAAGACCGATGGATCTGAGGTATTTGGGTGAGAAAGTGTAGAGGTGGGAAAAGCAGGAGTTACAGTTGTCTGCTCCTGGCTTGGGAAGTGTGTCATGTTAATAGAATGGGTTTCCACAGGCCTGGAATCTTCTGGAGCTGAGGGGAAGGAGTCAAGTGATGGAAGAGTAAACATGTTTCTCAGTCTTGGTACTAAGAGTTAAGGCTTTGAATTACCTTTTCTGTGCCCCTTATGGTCTTCCATTTCTTAGTGAATGAAACATATTCTAAATGATCTGAGGTTGTCCTGCTAGAAGAAGAGAAGGGAGTTGGGCATTCTAACTTCTGACCATTAAGTGTCCTGGACTGTGTGCTTTAATTCAGCTGTGAAACGTACTTAAATTACTGATAAAGAGCTATAAATAGAAGGATCTGGTTTCTGGGAAGTGGCAGTGTAAATAAAGAACAATAAAACCTATCACCCTTGCTGAGTTCTGTGTAACTTGGTCTGAAACAAATCAGGATCCTGTGTGGTGTTATGATTAACACTGTTTTTAGTGTAGGTGTAACCATGAATTCAGATTTGAGGGGAGAGAAGAAAAGAACCAACTAATGAACGAGTTCGAACAGCAGATGACTATTTTTGTGTAGTGATGGGTGCTCTGGTTTTGTGCTCTTCACATAATCTTTAGGAAGTCTGCTGCTGCTTTAAATGTGCTGCTCAGTGGATCTGTGAGTTGAACTGGGCACTTTCTATCTCATTTGAATGCACAAGAAATCTCATGAAGTATGTGAGAGGTTCAATTTTCTAGGGTTGCACTGGAAAGGGAGGAAGATGAGCTGGAGAGTGTTTGGAAAGAATAGAACAGCGGAACTGAAATCTATTGTTTAACAGGGATGCTCAGCCTATTCCCTTGTCACCCTGCTCTCAATGGCCAGCACATGAAAATTCCCTGTCTGCTCAGCGATGGGAGCAGACATCTAGTATCCTGAATGGCAGCTGCTGCATCCTGCCAGATGTGCATTTTTCTGGCTGTGTTATTTGCTGATTTAACTATTACTCCTTTGGGCCAGGGCACCTCATGAGTTAGGAAGTTCCCTGCCCTGTCCCCTTCTGGTTGTTTCTGTAAGCTACAGGATGCCTCTTTTTCCTTCCCTGTTCTCGTGAAACCTGATCCACTGGTAAATCAAAACCCGAGGCCTGCTCTATCAGTCACTTGGACTGAGAAAATGAAGGCCTTGCTTCTGACGTGGCTGGATGTTGTTCCAGGCTTTACTGCTTGTGTTAAACCACTCTCCAGGAAATGCTGCTCAGACAATCTGCAGTTCCTGTTTCCTGACAGGAGACGGTACATGACTGGCAGATTTCTGGCCTTCAGACCACAGGCCTCGTGTTTGGATCTGTACTTTCCTGCCTGCTAGTTTGTATCGCGTGCGTATTGCAGGGTGCTGAAATACAGGCCCAAGAGAGTTCCTCTCATGCATCGCTTCCTCTGGGTTAAATCAATTCAGTGGAAGCAGGAATGCTTTAGCTCATACTTCTCATGGTGATTCCTAAACTCTTGTCAAATGCTGACAAACTGCAGGGTCCCAGATCTGGAGCTGATCTTCCAGGGCACTTCTCTCTGGTAATCTGGAGCCGTTCAAAGTATCTTCATCAAAGGCAGGCGAAACTGAATCATTCTGAAACTGTCTAATCAGCTTTTAATTCAAATGTCAATGCTCAGAAATCTCCAAGGAGTGTTTTGAAAGTGTATTTGGGGCAGTAACACAGACAGTATTTGTCAAATTACCCAGTGTGTCACATGGGGAAACAGAAGCCACAGAAATTCTTATTGCTTTGAGAGCTGGCTGCTAAAAACTCACCCTTTAGAAACACAGGCCCTGGAAATACTCATTCAAGTGATTCCAGGCTTAAACCAAGTCAATTCTGTCATAAAGCAGAACAAAGAGAATCTTCTTTTCCTTCATTAATTATTCATAAGCCGTTTGCTCTAGATTAGTGCAGTGAGATGTGATTGACCGTGAGAGGAAATCATCTGTTGAGCTGGAAGTGAAAATTAAAAGTTGGTTGGATGGAGTTCGTTGCCATTTTAAATGGCAAAGCAGGTAAGGGAAGGAAAAGTCTGTTAAAAAGGCTGAAGGATTCAAGACGGTAAAACGCTGAGTTCTCATGAAAATTGTGTCTAGAAGCACGAGCAGCACTGCTCCATCTGGTGGTGTCGAGAGTAGTGAAGATGGGTGCTCAGTCCAGAGGAGGGGGGGGTGTATGCCAGAGCCTGTCCTGAATTTGGTGGCAAAATGTGTTCTTAGTACATGTAACCCCTCTTCTGTGTATCTTCAGTCGATTAGGGATGTTGGGAGTTTTTCATAGGCTTACAAACAAAACAAGCTCTTCAGGATGGTTACTTGTTACAGAGATTTTCTTTACTAGTTTTTTTTGATGTAAAAACTTGAGATGGCACAGGTGGAGAGGTTAAAA
The DNA here is from genome assembly GCF_964237585.1 of Gallinula chloropus. Lineage (NCBI taxonomy): Eukaryota > Metazoa > Chordata > Aves > Gruiformes > Rallidae > Gallinula > Gallinula chloropus. The sequence goes on along the minus strand of NC_140108.1, from coordinate 8,566,359 downwards.
TCAGCCAGTCTTAACTCAAACAGGGTGTCTCAGACAACTCTCAATCCTACTCTTACTTAGAGAGTAATGGATGGAGATCGTGAAGAGTCTCAGTCATTCCCTGCGCACACACACACACAGTATTTCTGAACTCCCCCTCCGTGTCTTTGACGTGCCCCATCACAGCTCTAATCCCAAGTGCTTGCTCTGCTCAGCTTTCCTCCTCTGCCTTAAGTAGCAATTGGGATCTGGAGTTTCTAATAACAATTGTAAAGGTGTTCATGCTCAGACCATACTTTGATGTCCGCATCTCTCCAGCAGTGTAGTAAGGACCTTTCTGCAGTGGAAGTGAGTATTGCTGTGATATGTACTGTTCTTGTATCTGATAGAGCCATCCCACAATCTCCAACTCCTCATTTGCAAAAGCAAATACATTTTAAGATCTATAGATTTCTAATATTTCAGCGTTGTCGCTTACAAAATAAGGATTCATGCTGAGTGAAGAGCAAGTAGGCAGCAACAGATCCTTTCCTACCCTGGCTGGTGCTTGACAGAGTTGAGTCATACTGTAATAATATGTAACTGCATCTATATATATATTTTAAAAAAAAAAACCTTTCATTGATTTTTTTCTTTTTTCACCATAGTTAATACTGAGTTCCCCTTAAGAGCATCTGTTCCAACTTCCCTCTGGCCCCTCCAAGTTTTCTCGTAGAGGAGCTGTTTAACTGTTAAAGAGCTGCTGTTCTCTGCATAGCAGGGATCTGAGCTGGGAATGAACAGTAAGTATTCACAGAGTGACGACTCTGGGAGTGATGGACACCGTTTTGCACTAATGAGAGATCTGGGACCTCTTCCAAGGATTACTGCATCACTAAGTTGAACAATTCTATATTTCATCTGCTACTTTCATCAGCTGTGGGCTTAACCCACTGTGTGCTGAAAAGCTTGACAAATCTTGTCCCAAGTTCATGCTGACCAACAATGTGAAAGAATTGCCTGGGCTGTGAGGTATTACTGAGTTAAAAGAAGGCTGGGGAGCTATGAACATTCAGTCTGGAGGAAACTGGGATGTGTTGGCCAGGCTGGTGGCAGTCACAGATATAAAAAGCCATGTTGGAATTAAAAAATTCTTCTGTTGAGCAGTTCTGTCTTCCTCCTCCCATGGCTTATTTCAATCAAGTGATAACATCAGACATGGTGACAGGAAATGGAGCAATTACAGATAGACTTCAAGGAACAGCTTATCAGAATTGAAGGTTAAACTCTTGTAAGTAAAAGGATCATTCTTGTTCTTTGAAGCTTGTCACAGTTCCCTACACAGAGAGTAACAACCAGAAATACCAGGCGGGAGCCAGGCAGTCTTCTGACCTCACCAAGCTGTAGAGCTTAATTTAACAGAGCTAGCTTCTCCTTCTCTACTAAAAAGATAGATGAAAACTCTTGGACCTGTTCTATGGTGTGGTGGCTGTATCCTCCCCACCTTTAGATTCCAAATTATTCTGTCTGAGCTCTGCAATTCAAACGCCATCATCAATAAACATTTGTGACACATGCCGGACATGCAATGTGCAGTTCAGGGTAAGCAATATGAATGCTAAGAACTTCAAAACCTGTCTGTCTTTGCACTGGTTCTGAAGAGTTCACCTTATTAATATACTATTTCTAGTGCTTTGCTGTTTACATGTGACTGGCCAGCAGCCCTGTTAGCAGCTTAGCTTGCTCCTGCAGCTCTGTTGCGGTAGCATGGGGCTTGCAAAGAAGCACCTTTATCTGAACCCTTTTCAACTTTATTTTTTGCCTAAGGAATCAAGTAAGAAATCCCTTGCCCAAACTTCACATGCCCTCCTGAGGCTACTTTGTCTGCTTGATAATTCAATGCTGCACATGTCTTCAGCTGAAAAAGGCAAAAGAACCTCCCAGCAGATTTCATCACACCCCTGCCCTCCATTTCATACACAGGAGCGGGGCAGCAGGGGCTGCCTGCAATTCACCCCTCCCATGGAATGGCCGGCTCGGAGCACAGGCCAGTTCCCTGACCTGCAGTTGTGTGTAGGGAGAAGAGTATTCTGCGTTCGCTCTTCCTGTCTGGCATCCGCTTGCTCAGGCTGATGCGTCTTGGCAGTTGCCATCACTTTCTGCCATGCAGACTTGCTCTACAGAGGAGCAGAAGATGATGGCAACAGGATTGGGGTGGGATTAGAATGACATTCTCGTATCGTTGGAGGAAATGTCAACTGTAATACATTTGGGTGTCAGACAGATAAAGCACAAATATTCTTAATTTTACAGTGTATTCTAGCAGTGAGAGACGATCTCAGGAGCTGTGTTTGGCTGGGTTCTTCACAGGACATCCTCTGCAATTATATCAAGGGGATTTATGAGCCCAGTCCTCCTACTCAGATGATAGCTCTGTTTTTCTTGGTATTGTTTGAGAGGCTTTAATGCTTTGCAGTATGGAAATTCAGCTCTGTGGAGGAAGACCAGATCATAAAATAATTGTCTGGGCTCTTTGAAAAGTTACATAACTGGGCAGCTGCATCACATCTGAAAGTTACTTGGATCTTTCCTTCTCTCCACCCCCAGCCTTTTCCATGTCACAAAGACAGCAAATCTCATTAGTAGTCCAGTGCTATTTAGGATCCACTGGTGGAACAGTCTGCAAGCATTTCTAATTTGCATCCTACCCTTTCCAGAATGGCTACCTGCACTATTCCTGACTGAAAGCAAAAGGCTTGGGATCCTGACTGAAAGCATTTGCATTAAGAACTAGTTCATAGTATTGCCATGCATTATTTAAGAGCTTTGTCTGCAGGAGTGGTCAAGGACAGACTCTTCAGCTGCTGGGAATTGCAGGTTATGCTGTATGGGAACGTCAAATACTGCCTTCCCTAGGCTTGTGTCACATTGGGGCTGAGTTCTGCTCTTGTAGTTGTAACTGTGTAATTAAGGATCATGTTAATTATACCTCAGCACTTGGATTTCTGTTGGGTTCAGAGTGACGTTTGACAGAACGTGCGTGAATTGGCTGATGTGTTTTGTGAAGGGGAAGAAATCCAAGAGGTGTAAGGGAACACCAGCTGAGACTTAAACTCTCACCTACCAAAAAGGTTCTACTCTTGTAATTTAATATCATGAAATTGGCTGTGCTGGGAGAATGTGTTTAAAATGTGGAGAAAATGGCAGTTTGGATATAAGTAACGTGAGGCGCTCAACTCTGCGAGTGGCCTGGTGAGGCAGGGCACTCCTGCAGGCCCTTGTGCGGCCTGGTGAGGCAGGGCACTCCTGCAGGCCCTTGTGCGGCCTGGTGAGGCAGGGCGTTCCTGGGACCCTCATGCAGGGTGGTGAGGCAGGGCGTTCCTGGGACCCTCATGCAGGGTGGTGAGGCAGGGCGTTCCTGGGGACCCTCATGCAGGGTGGTGAGGCAGGGCGTTCCTGGGACCCTCATGCAGGGTGGTGAGGCAGGGCGTTCCTGGGACCCTCATGTGCAGGCACGCTTCCACACATGCACAGAATATCGTGGGGCACCAACTTGCAACGTAACTGATGTGTTCGCCTCCATATGACCCATTGCCAGGTATCTTCTTCCCACAGCGCGTGTGGAAACCACGCCGAGCCTGCTGCGTCTGGGGTGCTGGGTGCTGGAACACCAGCGTGACGCCTGCTGCCTTCAAAGTACCAGGCTGCAGCTTCTGCTGCCACCTGGTGCTGATGCCCGCTTTAGCCTGGGAGCTTCTCTAGGGCGATGCCTAACGCTTCACAAGACTAAGGGTCTCTGGAATGAGGAGGATGGCGAGAGGGACCATCCCCTCCCTGTCCCTGCTGCCACCCCTCTTCCGATGGAGCCCAGGATCGCATCGCCCTCCCGAGCTGCGAGAGCCACCGCTGCTCATGGGAAGTGTCTGCCCCACCAGAACACCCAGGTATGATGAGGAGCTACTCTTTCTTCAGCTGTCTCACTCTTTATAGCCAATGGATAAAGGGACACCAGGGCTGAGCGCGTGTGGGTTCCAGTCTGGGCTGACTTAGACAGTTCCCTGCAAGGAATGTTTGGGACAGGCACAGAAATGGGGTTTGTGTGGCTGACGGCCCGTCTGCTGGCACCGGCGTTGTGCAAATGCTCGTACCGAGCTCAGGTAAAAGCTTCACCTTTTGTGCCTGAACCTGTGAACCTTCTGAGCGTAATTAAAGTTCTTAATTGAACTCTCCACCATCTCGTATCAACACCAGAGGGCACCGCAGCCGTTGCCTGGTTTGTAGGATTCAGTGCTCCCTGCCCACCCCCCCGCGCAGGGTTTGGAGCAGGGCGTATGGATGCTACAGGAGCAGCAACTGCACCCTGTGCCGCTCCCTGTGTCACGGAGCTGTTTGGGTGCCCCTGCCCTGGGGACAGAGACACACCCGCTGCTGCAGTCCCGGAGTGACAGTCCCACAGCACAAAACCCAGCGTGTGGTGCTGCTTGAGCCTGGGAAAGGTCTGAGGAGCCCTGAGAGGTGATTGCAAGCTGTAGGAACCCCAGTATTAAAAGCCAGAGGGAAACTCCAGAGCAAGTCAAGGATGCTAATTGCTACCAAGCAGAGGTGTGCGGGGTTATGTATGCGATTGAACTGCTCTGTGCTCCTTCATTCCTCCTCTCCACAAGCTCAGTGTAAGCAGAAACAGTTCCTGCCATACTAATAGGCTGGTAGCATTGTGTTTACTCTGCCAACATGAAGGTGTTCTGCTGGGCTCATTGGAACTGGCACAATTCTTGTACCCAAGAAAGTTCTATGTGACAAGTCAAACTGGCTAAAAACTCTTGCTCCAAGAGTTTGCAAATGGACTTACTGCCTTCAGACTTTCTCATGGATTTGAAATACTTTTAACATCTTAAGTCTTTTAGCAACTATTTTTTTTTTTAAATCCCCAAAGCAGTTGTTTTAAAACTAACCTTGCAAGGGTGTGAGGGCAACCTTTATTATTTCCTCTGTTTTGAGCAGAAAATGTGAAATTGAACAGGACTGTAAATATGTTGAAGGACACTGAAATCTGTAATGATCAGGACAATTAGAGAAATAGTCTAGAAAAAAAGGATGTCAGCCGTAGGAAGTAGTCCTGCCTCACTTAAGAGAAATAATAACATGCAAAATACAAACAAATACAAATAAGCAGCAGTGCTTCAGACAAGGATCACAGAATTAAAACAGATCCTCAGCTAGATACAAGTCATCGTCGTCAAGCCACTGCAGTAAAGGCTAACATGGTTCTAGGCTTTAGAAATGGGATTACTCCTGCAAGCCTTGTAAAGTAACTTTTTCTGAGGCAAGGGTAGCTCCTCAGACAGTGCAATGGTTCCAACCTCAGGTGCTGCTCTGCAAGAAAACAAGGAGAAATTGGAAAATGCCCCAAAGACAGCAATGAAAACATCAGATTTAGCTATCACGCTGCATAAGGACTGTTCAAACAATACAGAGGTTTCAATCTAAAGAAAATATGACTGAGGAGAAACATCAGGGTTGTGTAAAAGGCACCTGGAATTAAGGGCCTATTTTTTTTTTCCACATTCCTGATGAATAGAGCAAAATAGTAATGAGAGTTCAGGGTGTATGTGAGCACTGGGAGAAGCTGCTTAATGTAACAATTAGGAGTAATGCTGGAATACGGCCTTGCTGTAGTGTTGCTGCTGTTAGTAAACCTTGAGTAGAGTGCTGGTAGATGTCTGCTAGACATGACATGGATAAAATAGACCCTCCACTGGGGCAGAGGCACTTCTGGAGGTATCACCAAGTCCTGTTTCGCTATGATTAGGAGTTGTTCAGTAACAGGCTTACAAACACCACCCTGCTGACCTGGTTGCTGACATGTTTTCTGCATCACTAACTGGCTGTCTCACAACAGGTGAATGCTGAGAGACAAAAACAGGAAGGGAAAGGATGATTCAGGATCAACCATCCTTACTGGGAAGTGAGGAACTGTGCTGGAACTGGAAATGTTGGAAAGTTTGTTCCTCAGCAGCAGAGGAAGAAATTGTCAAGCTCAGGAAACCACAGTGTATCTGTTGGCTTTTAAAAGAAGCATCATCTAAGGAAGAGAGCTACCTGGAGACAAAGCTCTGGTGGGAGACGGCAACATACATGGATGGTATTTGGAATGGTATTTTATTTAATTTTTTTTAATAGCTGCTTGACTACTGAGTTAGGAAACCATCTGTGGACGAAAAGGGAAGGTAAATTGGTGCCCAAGCCTGGCTAGTTAGGACTCAGAACAGGTCAGTCCTACAAGAGCAGACTGCTGCTGCTTTCTTGTCCTCATTCTAGTGGAAATGTCTTGGGGAAAAGACAGGTTTCAGTGGCATCCGCGTTCCTCTTCTGGCTGAGGTAGGACCAGTAATTGTACCCGAGCTATTGTAAATGCAGGTGCAGATCTCTCGAGTGTGTCTCTTTTATCTGAACAATTACCTGGCTCTTTCCTATGGAGAGAAGGATCATCTAACTGTAGAGCAGGCTGTTCTTTTAATGTGGGGTAGTTGGTAGGTGTATTTCCCTTTGTGCAAAGGAAAAGGATATATTCATCACCCCTCTGAGAACTTGAACAGAGGTTTTGAATGGGAAGGTTTTCAAATGCATCTGTGATCTGAGCATCTGCGAAATACAAGGGAGTTGAATACATGAAAAGAATGTTAATAATGCTGGGGGATAGAGAATTCTAATGCAAATGAGCCAGCAGTTGGCAGAGACCAGTCTCTTTTCATTTCTGTTTATGACAGTTAGAAGGGTGTGATATAAGGTTTATATTCAGATTTAATCCTATCTTATACTGAAGCTGTTGGATTCCAGGCTGGTTCCCTCTGCATTTGTCTTGTACCGATCATATCAACTGTTTTTATATGTTTCACTTTTCAGGATTATAGTTAAATTTTCCCTTTTGCCTAGGTTATTCCAAGCATTGATTCTGTCTCTTCAAGTCCATGTTGTGTTGGCACTGGCTGTAGTTTGGCTCACCTATTGGTAAAAAGTGAGCTGGCTCCGCAGGACTCTCAGCAGCAGATCAGTACCCAGACACTTCTGAAGTTCTTCCATCGAGATTTTTAGGTTTGTTTTAAAAAAGCAAAGTGCCATGGTAATACTGAGTCACGGGTTAGGATTCTTGTCTTGTTCCTTCCCATAATTCACAGGGCAGCACAAGCCTAAAGGTCAAAGGAACAAAAAGCTTCAATTACAAGGAAAAATAACAGAGGAAGAGTAACTTTCAACCCAGAGACTGGCTGCTTTTTGGTTGTTTCAACAGTGTCTGGTACAAGAGTACACTGTAGCTGTCTGAGGAGCCAACCGCTGCCAAGGAGCAGACACTGCCAAGTCCTTCGGAGCCACACAGTAAGAAGAGATCAGTAACTCTGCTGACTGTGGACAGCAAAATTCTTGGACTTAGGACTGGAGTGTCTTAGGGCTGCAAGGAAATCTTTGTTAATGATCAAGCTGCAGATTAGGCTCCCTGCTGACTTTCAGAGCAGAAATTTGTTAACTCATTATGAGTTAACACTTAATCAACTGCTTTGCAATAATGAATGTGTATTCCTCCAGTGAGTCTATTACTACACAGTACTTCCTGTAGTCAGCCTATATTTTGTTGTGATAACTGAGAGCTAGGAATTAGTCTTCCATTTAATTCTCTTTGGAACACGACCCTAGTATTTGATACCTGTGCAGCACTGGAGTAAGAACAGCCTGCAGTGGTAGGTCTTTTGCTTGCTAACCCTTGCTAGTGGCCAGAACAGGGTTTGTCCACGTTACTTTTCATGTCACCTGTTGACCTTGTGCCTCTTGTTATTTAAAGTCATCCCAGAGCTGTGCAGCAGTCTCCAGACATCAATGTGACTGCTAACACATGACAACAAAGAGGAATCGAATGTGAAGGGACTGTCTTACTCGGTTTCTTCACTGCTGCTTGTGAGACTCTTGTCAAAATTTGGGCAGTTATGAAAGCTTGTGACCCAACTTCCTCCATTACTACAACACAGTGTTTATCTTAGTCCCATGACTTGGGTGGTTTCTGGTAAGTGAAGGACCCAGAACAACAAGCTCCCCCTGCAATCAAAAGCCGACTAGTCACAAAGCTGGAATTTCAGTATCTTACAGGTGATTGTATTGGCGATGGGGTGTGCTCTGATGATAGCCTAGGTGATACAAACAAGCCAGTTCCCTTGAAATACTGAGTGTTGGAATTCCCTAAGGCTGGATTCTGGTATCTCACCTATGTTCCTGTCCTACATTTGTCTGGTGGCTCAGGGGCAGGCACCAACTGCAACTGGGGAACTTGAACCAAACAGAAGCTTTTAAATTTCCCAAATAATGAAGCTGCTTTCCCAAAACCAACAAAGGTCTCCTGTGAATCAAGGACTTTCCTAAAAAAGAAAATCACAAGGTTTCCTGTGAACAGTGAAACAATTTAGTTAGTAGACCTGGGGTTTAATTCTTATTTGTATTAGGGAAGCAACTAGATATTCATAAAACATGGACTCTGTGTGTCTCAGGCACAGGCAAAGAGGCACTTCCTGTATCAGAGAGATTACAATCTTGACAAGATTGATAAAAAGGGAAGTAGTTGTTTTTATTTTCAAGGTGCAAACCCCAGGCTCCATTAGTCACACAGGGAGAGACCTCACAAAACACCCCAAGTCATTTCCATAGGTCTGTCTCTTCTCTTGTGCTGTGAGATAGGAGGTAAGTCCTCTGTGCTTATTTTGATACTACCTTCACACCTTGGCTATCTCCAACATCTCTTCACTCCCTGCTACCCAACTTTTCTTTACTAGCTGCCAGCGATCCTGTCCTGACCTTATCAACCACCATCTTGCAGTTAGGTGGTTTGAGTGTGGGGCTAAATACCGACATTCCTGATCGCTTCTCAGCTGTGCCACAGATGTATTAACCCTTGTGCAAGTCAATTAATCTGGCTCACTCTCTAAAACCAGGATAATGATATTTACATAACAGTTGGAGGTGTCTGTAATCACCCAGAATAATGAATGCTATGCTGGGGCATACCTTTTTCTGTTTTTATGTCAGCAGCTTTGTAGTTTGTGACCATTGATCAATAGCTCCTTTGTCACGCTCATGTGCCTCTGTTTTTATCAGAATTTAAACTTTGTGGTACATTTTTATACCTTGTGATTTCTAAGGTAACTTCTCTGGGTCATCAGAAACTGCTTGAAATGAAGTTTGAGAGGTAAGGACTATGTTCTTCAACCCTTTTATGTGACTAGTTGTTTCCTGCTCAGTGGAAATGGCTTCTGCTGATGGTAGGTTTGGATTGCAGATGGAGACTGGACAGTATATAAACGCTCAGTAACAGGCACCAGTCTCATGGGCAACTAGTTAAACAAGCAATAGTGTTTTTGTTAACTTCATTACTCATCTTAATCCAGTCAAATCGTATTTCACTGGATTTAGAACTTTTTAGTTGGAAAAAGCTGTATGTCCTCAGGCCTGTTTCTCAACTGGCAACACCTCTCTATGGTTTTCCCTGGGTCTTCCCTGGGAGAAAGGAAGGGCAACCTGGCTCAGAGTGCTGAGCTACACCATTCTGGTGGTGGTGGTAGGCAGGATGTGCTCTGAAGTGATACAAGACTCTTCTGTTTCTCATGACACTTCAGTCTGTAGAGAGGCAAGAGGTCTTACCAGTCTGTTACTCATCCAGACCAGCAAGCAGAGCTTCCAAGGTCGCTGCTGAACCCCGAGCAGCTCAGAGCTGCTGTTTTAACCATAGCTCTTTTATAAATAGGATGGGCTCAGCTGATTAGCGGTCTTATCCCCAACAATTAATGAGGATAAGTGCTCATCATGTTGTGGAGTTCATGCCTCTTGCAAAATGTTGAGCAACTGCATGAAGTTACTGTGCATGGGAAAATAACCCTGCCACTTGGAAACGGCTGTGTTTCAGCAGTCAATGTATATTCTTATGGAAAACGGCTCCAGTGGTGATTTATGTCTTTTACCTTAAAGCATTTGGAAAAAATCCATCCGAAGATCCAGCTTGACTGAAAATTTACTCCTTGGTTAGTTTTTGTGCTCAGTGATTGGGTACAGACAGGCACGGCTAACAAAGGCTCCGTGTCCGAGCATGCCTCCTCTCTGCTGGAACTTCTTGTTTTACTGCAGCTTTTCAGATGAATGTTTTGACCTGTAGAACTTGCTGCTATATCCCTTCCTAGCCTCCTCCCCTGTTGTCCCTTTACTGAGTATCTCTTTCAGCACCCAAAAGACATTTGCGTCTCCAAGATACCAACTTCACAGAACAGTGTATTATTCCCTTAATTGCAGGCTGGGCTCTCAGCATTGCTTGGGAGGAGGATGGAAGAGTAGTTGTGACTCAAAATACTTTCCAAGAAGCAGCGCAACATTGCCTATGGCATTTCCCTATGTGAAACTTCCTCTTTTTCAAGTTGTCATTTGTTGTCTGTTGCTTCTTTGTGGTTTCCAGAAGACACACACTTCTGCACAAAGCAACAACAATAGAAAGCCCAACTTTCCCCATTCTCAAAGGGCCTAAGCTCTGCTTGCTCGGTGGAATTATCCTGGCACACAGTGAACTGTGTGTGTGTCTGTGATCTCTTTAAAGCAGGATTGGCTGGAAGCGCGGCTTGGAAACTAGAGCACCTGGTTTGGTTGTGGTAGCTGTGAAGGATTGCTTTCTGGCCCCTGTCTGTGCAGGGGCCTGATCCTCGCCCTGGTGCACTTGTGACTGTTCCCGGTGATGTTGTGGCAGCACGCATGCTGTGACCGTGTGCCTCTCTGTTTTGTTTTGCTCTTGCCCAAAATTCGGGGCTTTTTTCTAGGCTAGAAAGCTGCTTCCTGTGTTCTGGGAGCTTCTGTTCAGAGCTGAGGCCAGAGTGCTGACCCCACAGTGGGCAGCACCCGCTCACACACGGGTCGTGGCAAAGCCTGTGCTGGGCAGGCGGGTGCGGGCTCTCGGCGCAGGCCTGAAGGGCTGTGGCGGGACCCGGGGGGGCCTGAGCTAGATCGCAGGCCCCGGCCCGTGTGTTCACACCCCTGGCGACCTCCCGCCGGTCGCCACCCGAGCACTCGGCCCCCTTCCCGGCCGCGGCGGTGCCGCTGGGCCCTGGGCACAGGAGCAGGACGCGGCTGTTCTCTTCCGCTGGCCCGTCCCTGGGTCCGGGCGCCGCGGAAGGGTCGCGCCCCTCCACTGCCGCTCACGCAGCGATCAGGCCGCGCAAGCGCCCCGTCCCTTAGCGCCCCGCCGGCTCTGCGCAGGCGTACGGTCCCGCCTTCCCGGCCCGAGGCGGAGCGGAGCCGTGCGCATGCGTGGTGCCCCGCCCGCGGGGCCGGCTCTCCGGTGGAGGCGGGGAGAGGACGATGGAGGCACGTTGGGGCCGCCGGCCCCGTTCACAGCCCGGGAGCAGCCGCGGTCGCTGCCACCGCCGCCACCACCGCCGGGGCCGCCCTGCTGGCCTCTGAGGGGCTGGGACGCTCCGCCGGGTGGGGACGCGGTGAGTTCCGGACGGTTGTGCCGAGGGGAGTCCCCGGAGAAGCTCGGCCCGGCCGGGCGGCCTCCGGCGAGAGGGGGGCCGGGGTCGGCGCGTGTCCCTGCGGAGTGCGGGCGGGCTGCGCGGTGACCGGGCCGGGGTCTGCGCGGGGTTTTTAATAGAGCAGCCCTGCCGGGCCTGCGTGGCCCCTGGCGCCGGGGCGGGCGGAACAGCAGCGGCTGCTCCCTCGGGCCGGGCCGGCGGCGCTGCCTTGCGGCGCTCGAGGAGGCTGGGGGCGGCCGGTCCCTCCCGGGACCTGCAGGTAACACTCGCGACACCGGGGGAGCTCCTCGGCGGGCACGGGCCGCGGGGCGCGGTGTGGTAAGGCGAGCCGCCGGGAGCCCCGCGGGGGGAGGGTTTCCTCCAGGGGTAGCGGGTTCGGCCCGCCGTCGGCGGGGCCCGCCTCGGGGGTGTGCCGCCCGCCGCCGCCCTGCTGCAGCGTCCGCGGCCCTGGCGAGGGGCCTGGCCGGGAGGCTGGGGGTGCGAGCCCCGGCGTGGTCGGGGAGCTGACGCGCCGGGTTGTTCCCCCGCGTGTTTAACACGCCGTGGCGGTGCGGCCGGGTTTGTAGTAGCACAGCAGTGTGTGATCACCAACCGCGCTGCTCGGCTCCAGCTCCTGTCAGGCTGCTACATCTCAACGCGGAATAGTGCTTTGTGTTTTTAACTGAGACCATCGGGTCCTAAGCTGAACCCAAAAGGAAGCTTCGTCTGCCCGCTACAGTTGTTCGCTCTTTTTCTGGGTGAGGGAGGGCTCAGTGCCGTAGGGATGGAGCCGTGTCCGTGTAACCTCTATTGGAGTACTTTCTTCAGCAAAATATAACGATTAAAAAACCCTTCCCTGCAGCATGAAGCGATGAAGCAGCGGGTGTGTAGCGGTGGGTACCACTTTGTGGCATGACATCGTCCTCTCACGCCCTAGTAGAAGGCTGGCAGTAAGATACAGAATGAGGAGTTCTGGCTGATTGATACTGTGCTAAGAACTTGGCAGAAAGCTGCAGTCCTGAAGACACGTTAAAAGCAGTGGGAGTATTTGGTCAGGGTGGGATCTTGCAGCAACCCCCTAATCATCATGTAGGGCAGTGCATTTGGCAAGAAAAGTTTGTTACAAGATAACATCTTATAAGCATTCTTATTAAACTATTAACTATTAAATTGCCCAATCATTTTCCACCTCATGCTCCTTGTGTAGCTGCTTGCATCAAAAGATCCTCCTCCTCTGTATGCAGCTCAGTGCAAGAGGATGGCTTTCAAAGATGCTCGAGCACATAACTCATATTTGGCCACCTGTGGCTGTATGGATTGCATGTGGAAAGCTTAGTAGAATTGTTTCAGGCCTCCCTTCTAACTAGGACTCTTTCACTCAACCTGCAGTATGATTCTTTACAAGCATTGGGCAGCATAGTGAAGCTTTGGGGATGTCCTATTATTGTATCCTTATACATGATGATTTGATGAAGCCTCTGACCTCCTGGTTCATGGGAGAATTCGTTTATAATGACAGAGAAGTTGAAGATGGGGGAACTACAGTGTTAACACTTTCTCAGTTGTTCTTCATTCTGTGATGCAGAGCATCTAAATATGGTGGGGTTTTTTGGGGGTGGGCTTTTTCCTTGTTTGTTTTTTAATCTTTTGGTTTTTAACTTTGGATGTGACTTAGACCAGAACAGCCTTTTCACTATTTTGTTGACCTGTGGTTAAAGTTTTTTGGATCCAGTCCTGGAAGCTGTGCAGTGATAGTTTTGTCCTTATGTCAAGTCTGCTTATTTAATAAAGGTCCTGTGAGGGAATGTTAATTAAACAGTACATGGTGTAAGCTGGAGTTGAAACATCCTGAATTGGAAAGTATTACATTAGGCTGTATTTAGTAGGTCTGCACACTGTCTTCCAGTTTTGTGCTAATCTGATTTTCTTTACTGGCAGCATCTGTCAGATGAAAATGTTTCAGAGTCACTTGGAAATGCACCTTACTTACTGCTCTCTATATAAATTATCCTTCTCTGCGCCTCTTAGTTAAGAGTGATGCAGCAGAACAGGATGCATATGGATCACCTCTTAAATTACTGAGAAAACTACTTCTCCATAAACTGCATTTCCATACACTTTAACTTCTGTTGTGACTTTCCTTTTCCTTTTGGTGTTCCCCTTTTGCAGTGTGGGTTTTTAAGAAATAGTTACTTAGAATTTTTAAGATGTGTCAACAGGGCTTGAATAAGTGTGTTACAGGTATGAGTAGCTACAAACAGATGGTAAACAAGTGTCTAGCATTCTGATTTCCTTTATGGTTTATTTAAAAATAATTAAAAATATTTTAAAAACTATTGGCTAAAGCCTTCTTTTTTAAAAATTAAGAACTCGATATTTTGAGTTACATCCATCAATCTACTAACTGGCACAACATTTATATTGAGCCTAAAGTTGTATAAAAATGAAATTGCGTTTTTCCTAATTTATAGATGTAAAAAATTATCAATGTGTTGAATTGACTATTTCCAAAGTCCTGGTCCCAGATGGTACTAAGGCAATGAGTAACCAGCAACCAAATGTTGCTATCTTTACAAGTGCTGGACCTTATAAATTATTGATGGCTGACAGTAATTGTACCTCTTTGTAATGGTGTTCTCTTAGGGTAAGCCTAACCTACAGCGGGAGCAGAAGTATTTTCTAATTTGATTAGGTGGTGGCTCTGTCTAATTTAGTAATGAGCCAGTGCTCGTTCTAAAATTACAACTTCATTTTATTGATGCTTTTAGTATCTGAAAGTTGGGGGGCTGTGAAACGCAGTATGTGTAAAAGCGTGGTGACTGCCATCCTCAAATAACTTTACAGCCCTATATCATCACTGGATGAGTATTTCCCAGAGCAACAGTCTGGTTTAATGCTTTCAACAACATCATGGTCTGTTCTCTACAGCACAGTGGGAAAACGTATCCTGAGTGAGGAAACTGTTGTAAAAACCTTGGTAGATTTTTTACTGTGCCAACTTTTTCCCTGGGTTGAAATCAACTGACTTGAGGAATGTCCTAGACTGCCTTATCTTGGATACTCTTTGTTTATAGTTTAGTGTTTATTCATATACTGAAAATGACTTTCTATTTATATTCTGATGACTACTTCTACTTGGTTGAAATAATGATGAGAACTTGCACAGGGGATTTCTAGTACTTTTTGGGAAGGGTGTTTATGTGAAGTTTGGGCAAGGGGTTTTTTTTTTACTTCTGCAAAATTGCTGCCTAGTCAGCTGTTCACCTATTTTTTGTGGAAGTGAAATGCTTCACATTTGTCCTTATTTCATCTTGTTTGTTTTGGACCATCTCTCAAATTTGTCACAAATTATTTAAGAACTTTGGTGTTATCCCTCAACCTGTTCTTGTCTCTTCTCACATCGGTGTTCATTTTGTTTTTGTGAAGAACTGAAGCTCATTAAGGTTTTCTCTCTTGCTTTTTTTAATTACTTCTTTAATCATGTGTCTTTTTCTGTTCTATTGAACAAACAGAACTAGAATACTTTAAGCTGTGTGTATCACCTAATAGGAAACTTTCTAGTTTTTCTTGAGACTCGATTCCATGGCAAATATTTAAAGCTTTTTGTCCTCTTTGGTATCTTCAGTCCTGTATATAACTGGAGATATGTATCTGCTGGTGTTGAAACAAGTTTATGTTGAGCCTCTTCTAAACCTGGAAACATAGGTGTTTTAATTCTGTTTTTCCTTCCACTGTGTTCTGATTACCTTGAAGGGCTTTTCAGTTGTCCAGATCCTTTCAAGAAGTTTTTATCCAGGTGTGTAAATTCAGTGTTTACTCTATTACCTTTGCTAATGCTGAGGTTTTTCTTCTCTTTGTCCCCTTTCTCCTGGTGTTTTTTTCCACAGGAATTGAATTTCTCTGTCACTGAGACTCCTTCACTTCCAGTATGGAGATGAATCGAGAAAAACTGTGTACCAGTAAGGCTGATGTGAGCTCAGATTCTGCTTATCATTGCTCAACATGTCACGATGATGAAGAGTGGAGCAACAGTAACCGGGGACGAGCCAAGTCACGAAGTTTGTCTGCTTCACCGGCCCTCGGAAGCACCAAAGAATTCCGGTATGGCTCTGTGGTTCTTCTTTGTGACTGTCTTTGAAAAGTGTGTGAGGGGAAATGTTATCTAGATTCCATTTTTTCTCTTTTTATATAACCATAGTCTTGCAGATACGTGTGATAAGCAGAAATAAAAATAGCATTTTATGGTAACAAATAGAGGAATGTAATTAGTGAACCATCCTATTGTGGTCAGTGCTGTGTGAAGAACTTGATTTCCTGAAGGAGCCATGTAGGTGGTCATTTCTGAGCTGTAAATGTGTTCTGGCTGGTTGGGAGGCCTGCCTTCTCCATCAGTGCTTCTTGGGAGATCTTCAACTGCTTCTTGTAGATACTTCAGCAGCATCCTAAATGTACATATACAGCTTCTGCAAGACAACACAGTACTCATCTGCTTTGTGTTTGCGCTTGAGCTGTCCGAGTCTGGATTCACGAGGTGTTTGCGCTTAGAAATGGTGATGTGAAATGTCTTTTAAATAAAGGATCTACTACAACTGCACATAAAGCTCCTATCTGCGGTGTGATGTTCTGAAATGACTTCTTGATCAGTAAGGAAGCTACCTATGGGTATAGCTCCTACTAGGAGAAATTCTTAAGAGTATAAACAGTTAGAAGGTTATAAGCAGATAAACACAAAATATTAATTCTCATATTTGAGGAACCCATTGTGCCCAAGTACTTGAACCCAGGGTTTTGGGGTAGATTTGAATTTGGAACACTGATATTTGTCATAGTTCAAGCCAATGGCAGAAGTTTGAAATACCTTCAAAAGATAAATTACAAATGCATCTGTACTGAGCTAAATTACTTCACAGCTTGATAGTAGCTCAGGTGACAATAAAGGATGTGTTTCCAAATCTTTAATTTGCAGGCAGAACTTTACCTCTTGCTCAGCAAGTTGCTTTTAAGGGATTCTTAAAATGCACTTCTAAAGGTTGTTAGTCCAAAGCGAGGGCAGGAAGTCCAAGGTGGGGGGCTGAGTAAGAGCAGACCTGTAATCAAAATGGGGGTGTCTGCAGAGTTCATAGTCTCACAATCAATCAACAGTAGAGACACTTCTGTAAATGTTTACAAATGCTCTAGCTAAAGCTCTAGTGCTGTCTATTAAGAACCTGTATGAGTATTTAGGTTGTGTTTAGGTAATGAGATTAGGTTATATGGTAATGTGAGTAAGTTTGTGCTGGCAGATTGGTTCACAGCAGTGAGAAATGCCCTTTTTTTTCTGAGACAAATTTGTAATCCAGTTGCAAGGCTCTTGTCATGTGGGCAGCTTGGATAGAACTTTTGATTTTGCGATCTTTGGACCCATTGCAAATATTGAATAGCATGCTGCAGTGGCAGTGTGTCTTGATCTTGTGGGAAGCACAGCAGAACGTTACCTCACTGACTCTGCCACCCTCTGTACAAGCCCGGAAAGAATCACTGAAGAGTTTCTCCTCAGATGAAATTCTCGTCCAGAGTCACGGCTGTGCTGGTAGGAATGCTCGTGAGGCAGAGCACACACGGGTGAGGGGGAAGCTTTGTGCTGGAGGGAAGTGTAATAAAAGCCTTCGTCTGAAGAGGCTGAGAGGTTATGAGAATGCTTCCTTTGCATATGTAGCTCTGAAAGTCAGCATACTTTAATCCTTTCAGAAAACATTCACAAAGAACCGTGCTCTGACTACTGTTCTAGCTACTGTGTTGTGTGTCACACGTAATCCTGAAGATGTTCTGTTAAGTGTGCTGTAAAATGGGTGTGTGTGTGTGTTTCACTTCTTCACTTAAGCCTTTAAGAATGTGAACTCCTGTATAGGAGGTTGGGGGGGTCTCAATTTTTGCATATTATTATCTTCTGGTTAAACAATAACCTTTTTTTAAACTAGAATTGATCGCTGTAGACCCTAATGATTGTGGGTATGAATTAGGGTTATTGTTTATGAGACTTTTTTTCATTGAAGACAGCTGGTGAATGTGTGCAGAGCATCTTAACTTAGTGCAAAATGGTCACAAGGCGTTTTATAGAAGGTCAGGAAGTGATCTCAGGCTTGCTGTGTAGTATTCAGATTGAAGGAGTTGCCTCTAAACTTTGAACTGACAAGTGTATTATCCCAAAAGCTGTGTAACTCCTAGTGCATTGCTGCTCATTCTAAGCAAATGACAGTCATACTACAAACAGCTTTAAAAATTCTGTTTACTCAAACTTTTTACCTTCAATTGATTGAATAGTGCATAGAGTATTAATAAACCCAAGTAAAGTCTCAACCAAAATGTGTATCAATTATTAATTAGAGCTTGTAGAGAAAACTTTGAATGTCACAAAGGTCAGATGTGGATATTTAATGCCTCTTATATGAACAGATTTTAGTCAATTACTGGGACTGGCGTAGAATTAAGACCTGTGATTGAAAGAAGGCAAAAAAGCCAGCTCTTTGGGGAGCAAGAAGTGGGAGGTGATGTTGCCAGTGTGTCATTTAACTATCTCGATTTCAAGTGTAACTGTTCATGAGTAGATAAAGACTTACCATTTCTTTACATGTATTGGCATGCACGTTAATTCTGTCAGTCCTTGCTCGTTTTTCTGTTTTAATATAAATAAGGTAAACTTTAGAAAGCACTTAGTAATAACCTTATCTGACAGGATTAGCCATGCCTGGACGTATCAATGGAAAAATATATTTGAAAAACAAATATAGCTTCTGTGTTAGATGTAGGAAATGAAATACTAATTCTCATTGTGGGAATTCAGATCTTATATATTATACTGGACATGGAACAAATAGGATGTTGCTGCTGTTCTGTAATTGTATCTGTCATCTGGTTTTGATTTTTATTAGATTTCTGGGGTTTTTTTACTACTAAGGGTGAGTCATCAGGCTGGTCTGAGATACTTTATAATACATACAATAGAAGACAGTGCAGTAATGATTTGTTACTGCTGAGCAATAGGTTAGTTACCAGTTCCTGTGTTAATTGAATTAAGCACAGGAAAGGCATATTTCCCCCTTCTTTTTAATGGAATCATTCTAATAGCATTTCTACAATGTTTCAGCAGTTACATGGCTTGAGTATGCTCTACTCCCATTTACAGATTTCCAGGTGGGAGGGAAGTATGGCAGAACAGATCTGATGTGCTCCAGATAATCTCATCCTAGAGCTAGGTGTAATCCTGTGTTCTGGGTGGGATTTAAGTTTGAGGATAAATGAGGTTTCAGAGCTCCAGTTTATTTGAAGACAAAAGATCATATTAGCTCTTACTAGGTAAATGGAAAAATTTAGCGTTTTTCTACCTGTGGTGTGGTACTACAGGTATATGTCTCCAGGTACCTGAAGGATTTGAGTTTTACTAATTTATCAATGCAGAGATTTATATAATAAAAGCGTTGAAGTGGTCAGGACACCATTACTGTGACTTGGCCATGGCAAAAATATCTGAAGGTGTTGGAGATTTCATTGTAAATGCTCGTTAAGGCACTGGTAGACCTAATTTATATACATTACTGTAACTTAGTGAGGTGAAGAGCGCTCATTAAGCTATTTTACGTATATTTATACCAGATATAATCATTCTGCATGTCCCATTCTAAGATTACTTGCTCTTGGATAAGATATAGTGCTTCAGTAAATCCAGAAGAGAAAGTATTGCATCTGCAGCAAAGCCGATGTCACTTAGGCACTGATGTGAACTAGTCCTTTTCACACGTGACTGTTACAATTTTGTAGGATTGTAGGGTTTTTTATGAAAATGTGGCCTGAAAACAAGAGTCTTGGGCTTATTTTTGTTTGTACACTTAATTTTTTGCTTGCTCATTGTCAGCAGGAGAAAGTGCTTATACTGTGTAAACAAAAGCCCTGGCTTATACTATGTATTCTAACTGATTGCTTAGGCATGCTTGTTATGTGAAGGTTGGGAAACTCCTGGATTACATAACAAAACCTGACCTCTGCGGCTCTTTTGCTCAGCCTCTGTTATTACAGAGATACTTTGAGTTTCTTTTGCAATGAACGTGTCCACCAGTGACTCGTTTCATAATTTCTCAGTGTTATTTAATAACTTCCTATGAAGTCTGAGGTGTTCCACCACTGAAGTACCTCGTTGAGTACTCAGTGTTAAATTCCTGGCTCTGCTGTCATGTTTACGGTTATAACAACTTGAGGAGTTGAAATATGTTCCTTTTCATTATTTAAATTCCTTCTTACTCTAGCTTTAAAAATTAAAAAGGTTATTAGCATGGAAGAATTACACAGCAAATTCTGAAATGGGAATTATCAGTGCTTAACCATAGGATTTTTCCTCTTCACAGTAGTGAGACCTTGAAAACAGATGATGTTTTTATAATTTTGGATTTATTTACACTTTTTCGGTCTCTGAGACACAAATGTTCTGTATTGTAATGTCCAGAGGAGTTAAACTGAATAGAATTTTTGTAGGCTTGTATGAATTCACATGACCATATCTTGTTTGAGGCTTTCTGCTTCCTTTGCATAAGGCAAAGATGAAGTGAATAGAAGAGTGTGTGCCTGGTGCTGGTATTTAGGATATGATTACTCAGTATGTGGAGGGGATAAACCGTGAGACATCAATTAAAATCACTTTCAAGGAGTAGATACAGGAGTTAAGCTTTACATTTGAGCTCATACGTATGAAATGACACTGTCTGCTCAACACGATTTACATTTAAGAAATGTACTTTGCCCTTTCTTGCCTGGTGCAGCTTTTTCAAAGAAGTGGATTTGGTGGTTGGGTAATTAATTATACCCGGTATGTCATCACATTTGTTTTACTTATTTATTTTTTTAACACATACATTTAGGAGAACACGCTCCCTGCATGGACCATGCCCAGTGACCACATTTGGACCAAAGGCCTGTATGCTGCAAAATCCTAAAACGATTATGTAAGTACTTGTCAAATAGATAGTATCAGGCTGCTTCTGTGTGAAACAAAAGTTTGCTTTCCTGCTATTCACCCCCTGACCAGCATTCTTTGTATTTTACCTGTTGCTTGATTGCCAATTTGGGGTTTGCATTGTGAAAATTGTCGATTTTATCACACATTCACCATTTAAAACCTCAGTCTGAGAGGAGAATAGATGGGGTGGCTGAGCTGTATTCTCAGGTAGAACCCCATTAGATGTGCATTACCTTGATCTGTGTGGTCAAATGTATAATATGGATTTGTATGTTGGGTTTTTTTTCTCCCAAGGGATGATAGGACATAATCTGTATTTCTCTGGATTTATAGTGGCTTTGCCAGTTGGAATACTTCCTGCAGGGTAACAGATATAAAAGGAAATTTATGTTAGTAGTTTTATGTAACTAATTCATGAGGCTTTCTTAGCCTCACTATCTACTGCCTAAACTAAAGGGGGTTTTGTCATGGCTCAGTGTATCTACTTTGTAAAAAAAATAATTAACCATTTTACATAAAAATACAGCAGGGCATGTGAGTAGCATTAAGTACTGAAGTTTTGTTTAGACATGCTTTGCATAATCAGCAATCCATAGTTCCATGTCAACAATGGCAATTACAACAAGCACTTTCCAATGTAGCTGCTGGTAAACACACTGTGATTTAAACACCCTTACAGCAATCTGATGGTGATTCCGAGGAGAATCTCTTGGTACCATTTTGTTTGTTCCATCAGCTTGAAATAGGTAAAAACCAGTGTTGCTGAATGAGAGAAACACAGATTTTTATGGATGACACAAGGAAAGGAGGAGAAATAGTTACTGTGAAGTCTGAGGAAAGCCTTCTCTCTCTTGCTGTTGTGTGTGGGGCTAGTGAAGTTTGTATTTGATGTATGGTGTTTCATTGTATGGATATCATTACTGCAAGTTTGCTGTTGAGACTTTGCTGATAAATTTAATCTGAAAATAAGGGTTGATTTCTGCTTGGCAGGCACATAAACATTTTAATTTTGTAGGTTGGGTGGTATAAAAGTGTTGCTTTGTACATCACCTACCATATACTTAATAAATGGTGTCTTGATGTCATCAAACAAGGGATATCAGGGTTCTAGAGGTTAACCAAGGTAGCAGTCCTTATTTTTATTTATCCCTTTGAAAAGTTTTATTTCATTGTTCTTTCAATTAAAAGATAAGGTATTTAAGTATTTGCCTGAATCTTTACCTAAATAGCAGCAATCTTCCTCAAAACAGGTTGGTGTTACCCTAACCTGCCCTCCAAAGGTGTGGTGGAAATCTTGCAGTGTACAGTAACTGTTAAGTTTCCTCATTCTTTCTATTCTCAAGCTGGTGGCTTGGAGCTCTGCTCCTCATGTGCACACCCCCGGCTTGGGTATTGCTCCTCCCCATGGGCTGGGCCACTGTGGTGCAATGTAATGATAGTGTCAAGATCTGTTGAGTACAGAGGCTGGCAGCAGTGCGAGGAGACTGCTTGTGCCCTGTTCTGAGTGGCTGGGGAGGAAAGGGTGCTCCTGGGTCGCTGAAGGAAAGGACTATTTGAAGAGGAAATTGTAAATCGATATTCTTACTATATTGTGAGGCATTTGTTGCTGCTCCTGGAAGGAAGCAGATCTTTTTGTTCAGTTTTTTTCTTCTCTACAGTCAGTAGTAGGATTGCTGTCTTCACTGGAGAAAAATTAAGGGAAAGTTTTAAGCTTTAGGTGTGGGTGTAAGTGAAGGTCTTGGTGTCTCTTTAAGTTTTGGTGTCTCTTTAAGTATTGACAAACCTGCTTTCTGAAGGCAGTTGTGTAAGGTGCCCAGATGAATTGAATAACTATTGAGTGGAGAAAAGGTTCAGGTGCTTGTGGTGCTGAGGAGAGGTGGTCAAATACCTGTTTTAAAACTCTTTCTTGAAATGGGATTTTTTGTTAGGAAACCTCACCTCTGAAGAGCTGTAGTAAAAATTTTACAGGAGATTTTTCTGCAAAGCCTCACAGCTTTTTATTGGGAGCGACTGAAATACTTAACTGGGAAGATTTTTCAGAGAAAAATGTTTTGTTTTGAGGCAGCTATTTATTAATTAAGTGATAAAAGCCTCAGCCTTTTCTTATTTTTGGAGCTGTTATACTTGCCTGACTTCTGGAAAGAGACATGAAGATCTTAAAGCATGTTATGAATAATCTTTCCTTTAGTAGAACTACATGGAATTGGTAAGTATGGTTGGAACAGGCAGAATGCTTGTGGGTCGAGTGAAGTCAGGGTCAGTTCTAGGCTACTTCAGTGAAAGGAAGTGCTGTGATCTTTGTTTGTTCTGCAGGCTTTGAAGGTAGCCTGATCGTCTTGAAGCGTTTCTGGGGGTGGTTTCTCTGCATGTATTTTCTACCTTTCAACAATATTAAGATTTTGAGGAATTTAATTTTATTAAATGAATTTTAGTGTAGAAAAATGCTTCCTTAGTCACTGTTTGTATTGGAAATAGCAGGTGAAACTTCAGCTCTGGTTCCTTTGCAGCTGTTAGGCAGCAGTAAGCAGGTTAATGCAACTCTTCCTGTTTTATTTTGATTTGATTTGGTTTTCAGTTTAGCTATCGGTTGGTTAGTCAAGTCAAAGGAATCCTTCCAAATTCATAGCCAGCTCAGATTCACAGTGGTGTTTGAGACCGAGTATGGAATCTTCAGAACACCCTTAGTGTCTAGTCCAACCCCCTGGCTCAGCATATCTCCAGAGGTGCCTCCCACCCCCCGCTTTGCTGTGATTCCTTCACTGTAAAATGCAGTGAGATGAAACAGAACATGATGTTGAAAGCCTGTATGTGATGCTGAGTGTAACTGCATGTTTGTATTCTCCTCTCTTATGTAGTAACATTTAACTGTTTGCTAGTAATGGCTATCAGTGTTAGACTCCTTCATTAAGCTATAGTTTCTGCTGTATTTGTGTGTGGACCGGGGCATTTTGGAAAGTAAAATGAACAGGTAATTCCACCTCCAACATCATCATCAGTTTTATTTTAACCCTTGAAGTGCTAAATCCAAATCTCTCTGTAAAGTTGGCTTGTTCAGCATTTACATTAATCTGCTTTGCTTTATGGATTATACCTGTGCTGTACAAAGAAGGGTGGGATGCCAGTTACATGTGAAATACAGCTGGGGAATTACATAGCCTAGAAGTAGATAGAAAAGTAAGCAAACACAACTGGATATTCTGTATTAATCAAAAAGCATTATAGAGCAACAGGAGTTATTTGTGTCTGTATGTTTAGTTCTTGAGGTTCTCAAGTTTTAGAACACTGTCTTGAAAATAGCCAGTTATTTAAAAATATTTAATTAATTTTTAAAAAAATAAAGGTTTTTATTTTCTGTTTGGTTGTGGGTTTTTTAAATAAACAAATTAAAGCAGTAGTTTTGTACTTTAAAGCTGTGTTATTAGCATGTTAGCAGTTACAGGAATGGGCACTGTAATGCTGTGTTACTATCTTAATATAATAAAGCACTGATTGTTTCATGGGGGGGAACAACATCGCTGTGATATGAACTATTACATCCTCCTTTCTGTTATTCTAGGACTGCATGCAATTATAATTAGGGATAACCTTAACAGACCAGAATGTTATCAAAGCAAAAGGTACTAATGCTGCCCCTTTTCCCTTCTCTAGGCACATTCAGGATCCAGCAAGCCAGCGGTTGACATGGAACAAACCTCCCAAGAGTGTCCTTGTTATTAAAAAGATACGTGATGCCAGTTTGCTGCAGCCTTTTAAAGAGCTTTGTGTGTATCTCACAGAGGTAATGAAGTAAAGTGGTTTCATTATGGTAAAAATGGAATTTGCATCTAGACTGTTCTCAATTATTGATTCTCTTGAATGTGGAATGTGCAGAATTGTATAATGCAAGTGAATCGTTCCACCCATTGTCACTGGAAGTAGTAAAACTTGTTTCTTAGCTTAAGATCAGTACTTAAGCACTTTAAGTACAAGAGCTTTAAAAAAAAAGTCGTCAAAACTCCAGGGAATGAGATATAAAAAGCTTAATCCTTTAAGCCTTGAACAAACAGTGATGTTACTGTATTGTGTAATCTGTATTTCAACATTTAGTTGAATTTATTAGATGCTGCAAATTTCTCACTAGAATTAGACCACACACTCATAAAAATATACCCTACAACCAGCAGATGCAGTCCTGCCTCTGTAAAATATTAGTGGTGTTAAACTACTGCAGAGTGTGGGGAGAGTCAAGTAATTTTTGCATTTTAATAGGTATTAACAATCTTATCTTACCTCTCTTAAGGAGAACAATATGATAGTGTATGTAGAAAAAAAGGTATTGGAAGACCCTGCTATAGCTAATGATGATAATTTTGGACCAGTGAAGAAGAAATTTTGCACCTTCAGAGAAGGTATGGTACTGATTTCTTTTAAATAAAGTTGAAATACATTGCTTATTTGTCTTGACATTTCCTTAGTCGTCGGATCAGGTTTGTTAGATGAAGGTGTCCTTTGCAGACAGCTGCTGTTAACCTTAGTCGTGGGTTGTCTTTTTGTCTTTGTGACTGCTGCCACGTTGCACTTCAATTCATGTTAGGAAATTAAGTCTGTTGATAAAACTGAATTCAAAACTTGCATCTCCATGTTCCTTCTAGATTATGATGATATCTCCAATCAGATAGACTTTATCATATGCCTGGGAGGAGATGGGACCTTGCTTTATGCTTCTTCGCTTTTCCAGGTTGGTCCTTTGTGGGAAATAAAACCCCCTTTTCTTTTTGAAGTATTTCAGGGTTGTTTCTTTACACTTTGTTGCTGAGGACACAGGTTGTCCTTGGCTGTTTGTTCCTTTTTTTTTATAATTAAGCCTGCTTTACCCTGTGCCTTCTGAAAATAATTTCTGTAATGTGTTGTTTTTATTATGCACAGTTGAAGTTACATCAATAGTCAAAATATTAATGGGCAATTAGTTGAAGTATGAATTGCTTTTATTCAGTAGCTTTTAAATTCTTTTCTTTATTGATAGGGTAGTGTACCTCCAGTTATGGCTTTTCACCTGGGATCCCTTGGATTTCTTACTCCATTTAATTTTGAGAATTTTCAGTCCCAAGTCACTCAGGTTATAGAAGGTAAATTTAAGGGGACGAGGTGTGGTGTTTCTTTTTGTTACATTTGCTGTAGCTTTTTCCAAGACCAGTAAATTTCCTTAACCAACTCATTTAGGTTGTCCTCCAAGACAGGAGTCACAAGAAATGTATGCTAAGCTAACAAAAGTCTTGTGTTACATTGAGCTGTTCAGTGCTGTTTTGTGTACTACTTCATAAAGGAAAACGGCCAAGAAATAATTGTGTCCTGTGTGGAATAAACAAGTAAAAGATGATGCAGAATTTCTGATAAATGATGGCTAAACATATAAATGGGGCACAGCTCGGAAGTTTGTTTCTGTAATCAGTGCAGTCAGGCAAATAAAATATTTGGGGAAAGAAAAGCTTTGTTTCCTCACTCTGAGGTTGTGTCCAATGTAGATTCCTGAAAAGATGTATAAAATTTTCATGTTGTAGGGGTGTTGGACTTTAATAGGTGCTTCCAATGCACTAATTCTCTTTAAAGGCTTAGCTTTTATCTTGGCGAAGGTCACGTGAGCCCCTACAATGTTTCCCAGTCTTGATCATGTCCATATAATCCTTAAATTTTCTCCTTAGACAGTGAGGAAAGGGAGCAAGGACTGGGTTCAAATTTTACTTCAGTTTAGCTCATTGCTTCTAAAAATGAGTTTTGAGCTTTAACCACGTGTGGGCATTTCCCTTGTGAGCGAAATTGGCAGCGCTGAAAGCGTGAGCAGTAGTCAGACAGCGTTTGGTACAGCTTGCTAGTCGGTGCAGGGGTTTAGCTGTGGTACTAGCACATCATTCTGTGTACACCCTTCTATACTTCACTTCTAGGCAACGCAGCGCTGGTTCTACGGAGCAGGCTGAAAGTGAAGGTTGTGAAAGAGCACAGAGAGAAAATGACAGTACAGAATGGTATAGAAGAAAACGGAGTAGTCTCTACAAATGTAGAGAAAGAAGTGGGCAAGCAAGTTATGCAATACCAGGTCAGAGGGCAAAATAACAAAATTAATATGCCATTTGTAAATCACTGTGTCCTTGTTTTATTGTGACTTTCCTCCTTTCCAGTACTTCACTTGCATCAGCCCGGTCGTGTGGGGCTGATCCATGTTACTCTAATTCACAGTATGTGCACTAACAAGGAAGCCGTGTACATCATCGCTTCCTGCAATCGGAAGGGCTCATAGTGGACTTTCCTGTGGGAATATTTTCCTTCTGTTCTGAAAACAAAGGTAGTGGGTTCTAAAAGGGGATGGTAGTTCTAAAATGGGATACTGGGGGGTTTTATAAGTGAAAAGAAAAGCCCTGCACGTTGCTAGTACCAGCTTCTGGAAATAATTCTTAATATCAAAAAAACTTCATCTGGCACTTGATAGGACAGAACTGTAAAGAGAGTCTAACTTGGTGGGTACTAAATCAGTGTGAATCCCTCAAAGATCTGGAAAGCACATTTCAGCTTGTCATTTGTTACGTTGCCAAGTCTCCAGTAGCAGATGGGTGTAATATTTGATGTCACTGCAGGTCCTAAATGAAGTTGTAGTGGATCGTGGTCCTTCTTCCTACCTTTCCAATGTAGATGTCTTTCTAGATGGACACCTGATAACGACGGTGCAAGGAGATGGTGAGTCTGCTTCTTGAGTTAAACTGCTTACCGGGTCGTGTGTAGACTCTGTTTTACTGAAGGATTTTCTTGTATGGAAACAAAATCTGAAGCTTCAGTTCACTGATGGAAACATCCGTGTGCAAAGAGGAGGTGTGTTTATTCATTGGTAACTAACGTGTTCCACAATGAAGCATTAAAGTGCCTTAAGCTTTGTTTACAGATTTGGGAAGGGCAGTTTCTTTGGGTATGATATGGTAGGGCTTGAGGGCAAGAAATAGTTCAGAACAAAAATTGCTTAGACATCCTGAGTTTGCTGAAGGATCTCAGCTCATGAAATGCAGAAGTTCAGATATAAAGCTCTTACCCTTAAAAAAAAAAAAAGAGGACTGTCACTTTGTAAAAGTTGTGTAACCTGAGATCTAGAAGTTTATGCAACATCCATGAAGCCATAGAACAAATGTGCTGTGCCAGGATTAGAAGAGACTTTGACTTTTGTGTATTAGACTGCAATTCTCCTGTGAAATACAAGTTGTGTGCTTCGTTTTCCTAACTGTGCTATTTCTTAGTTGCCTTCCAAAATACCACATTGATTGTAATGCTAATGCAAGTGAAATCTTTGCTCCTTTCTCAGGAGTGATTGTCTCCACACCCACTGGTAGCACAGCGTATGCGGCTGCAGCAGGAGCTTCTATGATTCACCCAAACGTTCCTGCAATAATGATCACCCCGATCTGTCCTCACTCCTTGTCTTTCAGACCTATTGTTGTTCCTGCTGGAGTGGAACTCAAGGTTGGTTTCTCATACGTTATTTCTCTATCAAGTTAGAAACTTTTCTAATAACTATGTGAACAGGACCGAAGCAGAAGAGGATAGGAAATGCTGTGTGCCTCCTGCAGTTTCGTTTCCAAGAGGCCCAGATCAAGTCTGGTTGAAAAATGCATCTTTGTTTAAAATAACTGCTAGCAGAATGCTTTGTACTGCTTCCTACTGAATTGCAGGAGTGCAGTGTTGTGCAGAATGGGAATATGCACATTTGCATTCTGACCAATACAATTTTACATAATTCCGGCTTAAAAGTGTGTGTAAATCAGTGGGTAGCTGAAGGGAAAAAGAAATCCTGCTTTTGTGGCTAAAACAGTTATTGCAGACTTTGAGCAAAACTTCCCAAATGTGACAGCTCAGATCTAGATCCATTACCTGTTCAACTGTTTTTCTGGATTAACTTTGCAGTTTTTACTTGAAAGAGATGCTAAGTCAGCTCATGTCACTGAGTCAGACTTGGCACTGGCTGTGACTGGAAGGTCTTTCAGGTTTACGACCTTGTTATTAGAAAGGGGGGGTTTATTACACATAGAAAACTCTATGTATATATGCCACATGTGAAAGGAAGGGTTGGAACTTGTGGAGTATGTTACCATGGGACAGATTGCGAATCTCAGTGCAACCATAAAGTTGTGAAGAGTCAGTTCTGAGCTCAGGGGGAGGATGGGGAGGTGTTTGTTCAATGCTTTTGAAAAATAAGTCTTGGATCTGAAGTTTATTTCTCTCTCTTTCAGATTATGCTCTCTCCAGATGCCAGGAATACAGCATGGGTTTCCTTTGATGGAAGGAAGAGGCAGGAAATATGCCATGGAGACAGGTCAAGCCTTTTTTTAGTTGACGTGTCTCTCCCTAAGTATAGAAAATACTGATTCATGTGCTTCTCTCGCTCTCTAACGTAATTCTTAACACCTCTCACAGCACAAACTACACTAAAATAGTTAATTTCTAACTTGAGTTGTTTAAATCTTCCTATGAAAGCGAGTGAAATGTTAAGACAGAAGTGACTGCTAGGCCTGCTGCTCAGGGAGGTGTCTCTTTCTGGCCCATACACGCTGCTGGACGGAAGATGTATCATGGGCATGAGACTCCATCTGGAGCTGCTCGTATTTCCTGGGGTTGGAAGATCTGTAGACAGATCAGGAGACTAGTAAGGCTTCAAATGAGAGATTTGTCCCTCTGTTAGATGTTAGGCTTCACAGTGCTGCAGCTTATGATTAAAACTTGGAGCTGAAGGCCAAGGTGGTGACATAGGTTTTCCTTTATCCCTGTGGTGTTGATGTGAAGACCAGAAAAAGGCTCCAGGCTGCCACGGGGTGTGCTCAGTACCCTCACTGTGGCAAAGCCTGCTATCCATGGTGCATCTGCTAACAGTTTTAAGCCCTGCCTGCAGACTTTGGTACTGCTTGGCTATGGAAGCTTGCTGTTTTACCAGGCTGGCTGAGCACAGTGCTCTGTTAGACAGCAGATAGAAGATGTTATTTATTTCTTTTTCAAAATGTTATTCCTTGCCCTTGAGTGACCGGGGTGTTCCTGTGTTGTTGCAGTATTAGCATCACTACCTCTTGCTATCCCCTTCCTTCGATCTGCTTCCGAGATCCTGTGAGCGACTGGTTTGAAAGCTTGGCTGAGTGTTTACACTGGAATGTGAGGAAGAAGCAAAATAACTTTGCCGTGGAAGAAGAATTTTGAGTGTCTACATCTAACAAGACTCGTGGGAATGGAAGTGGCAGTATCCCTTCTGCATGTTGGAGTTTTTAAGCCTTTGGCTAACGAGTGTGGTCAGAATCTCAGACATACATGGTGATTATAGTTGATACCTGTCTGATCTGCTGATGGCTGGACATTATCATGCTCCTTTCTGTCCAGCAAGAGTAGGAACGGAAGGAATTAGGCTCTGATTGTTGTAATCCAGTTTGAATTTCCTTTACATGAGCAATCTGGAAATGGGTTATTTTTGGTTGATATTGACAGCTGTGTCTGTAGATTCAATTGTAACCTCTTCAGTTACTGGTAATGTAGATGCATAATAGAAAAGTGGCATTAAAATAGTCTGTTTAATTTGGTATATTTTGAATTCCATCTAAGACTGCTATGCATATAAAGGCTCTAAGAAATTTTCTTTTAAAACAGCCCTCCTTTTTCATAGCTTAAATACTCCTTGCCCCAACAGCTCCCTGTAGGGACAGCGTTAAAAATATTTTCTCCTTCCTTGTGAATGTGACACCCTTGGAAGAACCACCCCTGAGGAATGTTTTATATGAATAGGTGGGACACATACAAAAGTAGATTTAAAAATATATATATATTTAATATATATTAATTACTGGAATTTGAGTGGTGTTTGACCCTTGGCTGTGATCACTGTGTTAAATATCCATAAAAAGCATAGAGGAGCATTAAGTGGGCCTGGTCAGCTATTACAGGGGTCTCTGTGTTTGTAGCTCTGCAGTTCCTGTGGCTGGGAATCATGGATGTGGTTTCCAATTATTTTGTTTGATCCTCTGGGATAAAAAGTAGTATTACAGACTAAAAATTCTCCTCTCAAGTGTGCAAGAAGAATCTGGACTTGAACCAATACCCTATTGTTTAGTTCCACTATTGTTTTGAAGGAGAATCTCCTGTACTAGACTCTGAATGCCCGCAACTTCCACAGATACCTTCTGACTCTGGGTAACAGCGAAAGGGATACTGCGCTGGTAACGAGAGGCCACATTCCCAGCAGAGTAGCAATGGTGCCTTCAGCACACTCAAGATATTCTAAGTCTGGTATTTACTTTTTTTAAGATGCTTTCAAATGTTTCTAACTTCTCTGTGTACATATTTTACTGTATGTGCTTTTATGAAAGAAAACAAAACCCAACGAGAGAGTAGTTGGGAAGGCAAAAAAGGGTTTGTACTGTACTTTAACTGAGAAGTATCAAACCCAAGTACAATGTTTACATTTATGTTCTCTGTGGTGCAGTCTCATCATCATACTATCCAAATTCTAGCATTTTTCAAAGTCTCGCTGCATTGATCATTAAAGGAATGAACATTATCTGTTTAAATTTAAGCCTATGACATAATATTGTGGAGGAATTAATTTACAGATTAAGGTGGGATTTCCTTGGAAGTGGAGTGAGAAGCTCTGTTGAACTTTTTCATGATTGTCTTAATGTTGTTTCTGTGGTCCAAAGTGGTGATGGGAAATCATTCCCAAGCCCTACCTAACCCTCTGGTGGTTCAAATAACATACCCTGCATTTTGGATGCTGCCCCAGTCTGTCTGGTTTTATTAAATCCAGGTGGAGAGCACTTTTCCTCAAGAGAAACAAACTCTTGGTCAACGATAACAAATCACAATGAAAATGTGTGAATATAAATTAAGACTCTGTAAATTTTGTAAAATAGAATATTGGTTTGATTTGGTCAAAACAGACAAATTTAGTGCTGTCTTGGAGAATATCCAGATAGCTTTTGGTATTTATCTTTCATGGTAATTGTTTTATCACTGTTTTGAAGCTGCTTACGGGTTTCCTAGGTGGAGTATTCAGTTATTTAATAACTGCTTACTTTTCTGAACTGTAGAAATGTCAGACTTTATTGCTTTGAAGCTATTTTATTTAAACATGCAATAATTGAGGAAAGGAACCAGGGTATGGTGGCTGTAGGAGTGAATTGTGAAGTGGAAAGCGAGCGGGATGCTAGGAAGTGGAAATCACTTTGCAGAAGTGAGGCAGGATGATTAATGAGCCTTATCTAGTGTTTTTTAAAAGATATAAAACTATATTCAGCACTTTTTATTTATGCTTTGAATAATAGTAAAGCTATTATTTGACTAAATACTTTAATTTTCAGAGTGTGTAGGTCATGAAATCTGTAATCAGAATTTACCAAACTACTGTCTCTAGATTAGCTCTAGATTAGGAGCTGGGTTGGAGTTCATCACGTGCTGCAGTTGTGTTACTGGCTTGGGAGCTGCTGTGGTTTGACTTGTCCGACTCTTCCCGCTCGATAAGGATCTTCCTTGGGTCACTGATCAGCCAAGCAGAGCTCCAGTTGCTGGCTAAAGGCAAGTCACAGGCTGACTTTAGTCTTTGCTTTTCCCCAGAAAGCTGCGCTGGTTATAATGGTACTTAATCTGCTCTATATGGAAGCACAACCCAAAGGGTGTTAATACATTACGGATTTATCTAACTGTACAAAGTCCCTTTCCAAGGCCTTTAATCTGCAAACCAGCGATTCATAAGCAGGCTAGTGAGGTGTAAACAGCACTCGAGTTCTGCCTATTTAGCTGCTTCAAGTGGGGGCAACTTCTGTTCGAACCACAGCTTAACCAGAAGAAAAGCTGCAATGCAGACTTGGTTATGTTGGCAATAAAAGCTCCTTTTGCTGATGTAGCTTCCCCCAAGTAACTTGTTTAAACTCTACTAGAAAAATAGGGTTTTGCTGATTAAGAGTGGCGTTTCTAACATAAGGGTTTGTAAATGTCAGTGTATACAAATCCTTTCCCATCTACAAAGGGCCAAAAAGGAAGCTTGGAAATGGATTTTTAAAAAAAATTAATAAAATTAATTCTGTAGTGGTGAGTTATTAACAACTGATGTAGTACGGAATAAAGCAGTGTACTGAATTTTTAAAAGAGGAAAAAATCCTGTTACATACTGTTAATGCTTTGAAAACTTGTTTTAAATATTGTTGAAAACAAATATTTTTCAATCCTTTCAATAAAATCTTTTTGTAAACTTGGATTTGTAAAGCTGCATTCTGACTGTGGAGAATATAAAACTGTATACACAGTTACGTGGAGGAAATGCCCAGTGTGGGGTTGGGATACGTTGTCTCATGGGACAACCATGCCTCCGCTGTACCCTCAATAAACCAGATTTGTTTAGGAGTCTAGGATGGGGATTTTCATATCAGTTTTGACACAATCTTTTTAAATTTCCGTACTAAGCTGCTTTTCAGGCCAGGTATGTCTTCAGTGCTGGCTGCTTTGATTTGGGAGCTACTGCTGGATGTTTAGCATGTTTTTAATTGAATGTGTGTGGAGCCGAGAAATGTCCGTAGGGAGCTATGAGGAGGGTTCCTTGGAAAAGGAAAGACCTGAGCCCCAGGGTCAGAGGGGCTGCTTGTGGGCTACATGGGGAGGAATAAATTTTGCCTGGAACAGGCTGCCCAGGGAGGGGCTGAGTCACCTTCCCTGGGTGTGTTTAACAGAGGGGAGATGAGGTGCTCAGGGACCTGGTTTAGCACAGGACAGGAACGGTTGGACTTGATGATCATAAAGGTCTTTTCCAACCTTGTGATTCTGTGAATAAACTATTGTAACTACTTTTTGCAGTATATGTAACAGCAAGTTAAAGATGTATCTGCAGAGGAATGTGACAGCAGCATTCACAGCACATGTGAGCTGCAGTTCCAGCCTATTCCATAGCCCGTGGGTAAACAGGCTCCCGCAGAACTCACGCTGCTGATAGGAGAAATAATTATCCTTGTGCAAACCGTGTTTATACTTTATTAAAAAAGAGCCAGTAGCTAAAGGTTCCAGTCAATAAAATACCGAACTTTTAAATTGCAATATTAAAAGCTTATTTTAAGTCACCCTTGTGTATGGAATGGCACGTTGGTTAGATACACCAGGGGAAGGCAGGAGAGAACACTGTGGAGGGCAGCTGGATTATAAGAAACATGAAATATTCTGAAGCTGGAGAAGGAAGAGCCCCAGCGGTTCTGCTGGCGTTCAGACATCACACAGCCAGAGTGGAGACCAGAGAATGCAGATGTCATCGAAACAACTTCAGGGCTTGACCTCTGAGCAACAACAAGCTGAGGAATGCCAGCAGGGCAGTGTGCTTCTAGACCCAGCAATGAAAGGTGGGTGTGCAAATTATTTTCGTGGTGTTTGTGTGTATCCAGAAAAACATATTTACATGGACAGCATTCTCTATACTCACGTGTGTGCTGTGAACCTCCTGCAGTTACAAAGCAACACCAGGAAAACAGGGAGTGAGAGATGTGCTGTCCTGTCAGCAGAGCTGTGACCAGAGAGGATTACTGTGCATTTCCCGAGCACGCTTTGCTTATTAAGCTAAGGTACCAGCTGCACTGCTCTAGTCCCCTAGCACAATACAAACCAAGAAACATCCAGATGCTTTTCTGAGGAGCTTCCCCTACATCTGTGAGATTGGCTACATCCTGAACATAAATGTGGGATCAGAACTTCCTCAGCCATGATTTCACCCTGTGAGAGCTGCAGGTACGACACAACGGGGATGCTCAGGAGTCATCGATCCTTCCATAGGAAGAAAACACTGTGGGAAGAAAGGAGGATCAGTCTATACTGATGCTTAGCAGCGTTTCTGTCCTACCTGTAAAAGGAGGTTTGGGTAGTTCAGTATTAGTGGCTCTTGAGGTCCCTTTTTTCTGCCTCTCTTAGATATAAGGCAATTACATATTATGAAAAATAGCACAGATCTCGTAGAGATTTTCTGCCCACTGGTCTCCTTCCAGACAGCAGCAGCTCTTGACCAGGGTGCAAGTGGCTTTGACTAATGCTGCTTTTCTTCAGGGAGAGTAAATTCTGAGGTTGCAGTCGTGCTTGAAGTGATTAGGGATCTGCCTGTCCCTGTGACTCCCCCTAACTATCTTCCTGGCTTGACAAGCTCTCTAGTTAATTGTGCCTGTGATACTACAGGCTACAGCTTCCCAGCTCAGTCAGCCTTCCTAGGTACTTACTTCTTTCTCGCAGCCCCTGCCCGAAGCTGCGGTAGACGTGAGCCAATGCCCAAAACAAAACAGACTTTATTGCCACAGAAATGCAGGAGCCAGTAATGAAAGCAGCTTCCAGAGTGTAAGAACTCCCTTTGCCCCACTCTCTGATCACCTGCAGGAACACAGACATAGAACAATCAACATCCAGTGCCACAAAAACCCGAAGCCATAAAATGCTGTTGGCCACTAAACTTTTGGAAGAAGTTGCTGGGTAGTAACTGGAGGTGGGGGAACCGGTCTGAACTTCCTCACTGGCCCCATCCCGATTCCCTGGCCGCACACTGGCTCCAGCTAGATGCATTATTGCACCTTCTGAGCTCTGCATCACTGAAGCCGTATTAAACCAGCGTTGTGCCTAGTTTGAGTCACTGGTCCAGCGAGCCTGGTGATGGCCAGGGTGAGATTTTAAAAGCACACTTCTGATACCTCCAATCTGCTAACAAACAGGCAGTGTGTATCCTGAATCAAGGCAGGTTATGGATGGCCTGGCCAGCTGTGGTGCAGTTAGGTTCTCTGGTAAGTTCAGTCAGTTTTCCTGTTGTTAAGCAGTCGCTGTACAGAGGTGATGCAGCAGCTTTTTCAGAGCCAAAGAAATGAATGCTTAAGTGCAGCTCCCTTTTCCCTCCTTTTTTTAACCTTTTCCTTTCAGGCAGTTGGATAAAACACACCAAACCGAACTGGTTTGGAGAAGTGTCCCCATTACAGAGCTCTAGCACAGACTGTCACCTGCTGCGTGCCCACGCCCCCGCTTGCTGGGTACTCTTACACAGTCGCTATTGTCAAGCTGTTGTGCTACTCTCACATCCAAAGCCACTACCTGCACTTTTCCTCCCAGCTGCAACACATGCAGTCACCAAAGACAGTGTGTGGTCCTTCTGTGCTTTGCCAGACCCACCAGGCCTGTGAATTCCTGGAAGAGTCCGATCTGAGGGCACACCTGAACAAACAGAACCCCAAGGACTTGGGTGAGAGCTGCCATGGGGCTTTTATCAGTACCTGGAGACTATCTGAAGCATGAGAAACACTGGCTGCTATCAGCATTTGAGCCCTTCCTGTGATGAAAAATCTGTTTTGCCTTTCTTCTTCCTCACCTCCTTTCACAGATCTTGTGGGAAGTGCCCCACTGATCAGTACGTTTATCACTAGCATGGTGCCAAAAAATGCTTAACACTGGAGTTGGTTGGGCTCACACTATCTCCCTTGGCTACATCCAGGCTGACAGCTGGAGGTGCTGCCTACAAAATTCTTTAAACTGTAACAACCTTGCAGGTGGTCAGACGTTCTGGCACCATTTGAGACTTCTCCTGAAGGGGGGAGGCATTTTTGAGGAGCTGTTTATCTTGTACTGGTAAATTTTGTTCCATGTTTCTCTAATCATTCTGGACACTTTGCCAGTTGCAGAGACTTCCAGGACCTCTCCCTCTTAACTAATCGGTCAAGAGCAGTTTGACATGGTTCCTGTCTGAAAAGTTCATCCTGAAGAGGTAGGATGTGCCTGCTGCTCTCACTGGTTCTACCAGGAGCTGCAGGGAAGGAGTATGCATGGAATGAGGCACCACGTTTTGGGCCCAAGGATCCAGGGCTGAAGAGGAGGCCCCCAGCTCTGCTCCCCATTACTGACCAAGGAAGTTTGATGAGTTACCGTGTACAGCAGGTAGATGAGATAAACTACTTCAGGTATGTTCTGACTCAGAAAAATCCACACCAGAGGTTTCAGTTCCTTTAAAATCTGTAAAATGAGATGAGATACACACAGCTTTGTAACACGTTGCTCTGTACACTATAAAGGCTGCACAGAGTTGATTTTGCAATAGCATTTCAAGTGCTGGTCTAGCTGAGGTCTCAGGTGTAACTTTGCTCTCCACTTGCCTTACCTACCCCTGGTTTTTAGCAGGAAATAGAGACTCTATTTTCCAGTGACCTGGGCCAGGTGAAATCAGAACCAGTGAGCACATCCTGACAACCAGGTGCAATCTGAGCCATCTCAGCATCCCCTTGAGCTCTGTCTCTTGTGCTACTTCCAGTACAACTCCAGCCAGCTTAAGTGGAGAAGCAGTCGACTCCTCTGAGCTGCTGATGTCCTTCTCTGGCTAGGGTCAAATTTTTCCCTAACAACTCAATGTCTTTCCAGCCAACAGACAGCAGGTGCCCTGTGACTGATTCCTCCATTCTGCTCCTGCTGCAGAGAAGTGAAGTCACTGAAGACCAAAACGTGGGAGCAGCAAAAGGATTTAACTGTCTGAAAAACTTCATTTCACAATTGACCTTGGAACTTGGGCAAGAAGAAATGACAGGCTGCTTTCCAGTGGGCAGCAGCTTTCAGCAGTGCTGAACTGGAAGGGCAGGTATGAGCAAACGAAAGGAGAGCAGCCCTGACACTGGCAATGAGAGCAGGAGCCACACCAACACTACGGTGAGATTTGATGCGTCAACCCCAGATTCTCCCCCCAAACCAATACTGATCCTTCAGCAATGGTTGATTTATGAGCCCCTAGAAAAGCATTAAGGGAACTGTCCCCCTCCAAGGGAGTTTGGTCTGTTCTCTGCCACCTTTACTATGGTCCCCATTTTCTGTGGGACTACAGGGCTCCTCGTAGATGAGGCCAAAAGGGAAAGGCAAAGAAGGATGAGAAACAGCAAGAGGGGAAAGAGAGAATTAGTGATTAATGGGGGAAAAGAGAGAATGAGTAATGGAGATGGGAAAAACAAATCCATTACAGTAAATGGGAGAATGTGTACATAAATAAAAGAAAAATAATAAACCCCTTGGGAAGGGGCATGTGCATCAACCCAGAAGGGAGCATGGGGCTTCACTGAGCTTTCAGGCACCAGGGTACTGTACAGGACAGTGTACAAGGCATTTCCAGGTTTCCCTTCTGTTATGTCTATACTTTCTGGAGGATTATGTATGTCTCCATTCCTTTCTTACCTAACAACCCCAGAGCAGGTGCGGCTTCTGAGAGCACCAAACACCCCAATGAGAAGTATTTCTACTGCTGCACCATCTGCAAGAAGATGATTGTGAAACACTTGTCTGAACAGGGTAAGGCAAAGGATTTCCTGTTGTGACCCCTGTGAAACTGTCTCTGCATGTTGTAGCCTGGGACAGTATCATTTTTACCTTGGATGCAAAGCTACCAGCCCCTCAAGGAATGTGTCCACCTGTTTTGGTTGCTGCCAGTTATGAAATACAGCACTATATATTTTTTCCATTATTATATTTGCTATCTCTTTGTTAAAGAAGAGGCCATTAGCTTCTCCCAGTAGAGAAGTCAGAGGTGTACCCAGAGTTGGTAACACGTAGCTCTCATGTAGTTCTCACATAGCTGTGAGCGAAGGGCAAGAATATGTACTTACCCCAGGCATGCACTGAGCTGAACTCTTAAGACACAGGTTTGCTATGGCTGAAGGCATAAGCAATATCAGGTATGTTAAGACATGAGAGCACCTAACTGAAGTGCCTCTTTCTTTCCTTAAAAGAAAGGGGGCCTCTTTGGAGGCCTGAAGGAAAATCAAGGAGAAGCAGAGCCCTCCTGATCTGTGAGTGGCCACCACTCAGAGCAACCTTGTTTCTGACAGTGGGGAAAAAGTAACTGAGAAGTTTACACTTTTAATGGCAATGGGAAAAGAGGTGGTTCTGATTGCTCCCTTCTTTCCATACCTGATACAATTTCCCTGAAAGCAAAGATCCAGTGCCACACAAAGGTCTGTCAGGGGCTCCTAGGAGGAAGCCAAGCTGTAATATCCCTGGTGTCATTCCCATGTGTCACACTCCCAATTAGTCCCATCTCCATGTTTCCCTGCTGGATAGCTCTTAGTGGCCACAATGCTCTGAAGTCCAGGAGAAAGATGATTCTGTGCAACTTTTCACCTAAAATTACTGAAGCATTTTAAAAGCACAGGGCTTGGTGCTAGCTCCCTTTTGAGCAAGGAAAGCAATAAAATACCTGGAGAGCTGGGTTTCAGCTGTCAGGAATTTGAATGGCTAAAGCAAACACCCAAGGAGCCTAAAAAAAACCCCAACAAACTCATAAGCCCCTAAACTGCTTCCTGGTAATAAGAGACTCACATATCTGATGGACTTTGGCCCCGACTCTGTGATCTTTCTGAGCTCTCAGGATTTAAGAGGAAGTTTAGTCTGACTGACATGAAAAACTCCATTTCAGGTTCACAAATCCTTCCACTGACCTGACAGCTGTCACCCACCCTTAAAGAAACTGCCCCAGTAAAGGACCCCCTCATCTGTTTGATGAGGTTTCCTAGGGATATAAGGCCTAAGCAGTCTCACTGTGTCTGTATAGCCACATTCCTAGTAATTTGGAGGACTTCTGCCAGTTTCACCTACCCTTGTCAGAGACAGGAAGAATCTGTGACCCTACAGGTTTTGTTAAAGCAGGAGTTTGAGGCCTGAGAGTAAAACAGTGTCCCTCAGGAAGGAATAATGATGGTGTGACATTGTTTCATCCTGTATGCTCAACTGAGAGAGACAGGTTGATAAGAAACCTGACTTCATTATTGTTGGTGCTCTTGTTTTCTGCTGGGATCCGTTCAGGCTCCCTTCCACTCAGCAGTATTCCATAGAGTGGGATGGCCCTGATTTCCCAGCCTGTGGCAATTGCTGTGGGTGAATCTCAGACATCGACTACCCTTGCTAGTGTCACTGTTAGCATAACACTTACTGCGATGATGCTAATGGTCACCTTCAGGCAGGCCCAAAGAACCCCTGTTGCTGAGATGATGTTATGTAGAAGGGTGATCTCATGCAGGCTTATCAGCAGAATACACAAGCAGAGCTGAAAGAGAAGAACCAGAAGCAAAGAGCTGGTAAAATGATTATCTAGAGACCATACAGCCCACCAAAAAATACGTGACACAAACTCCCAGCAACACTAAGTTGGGCACAGGCCTAAAGGCTGTTTCCTCAAAAGCTGGCAGACACTATGCAACAGGACACAAGGACAGATACACTTCCCAGTATGCTCCAATAGCACCCACACAGAGCAGGAAAGACAGTACAATGTGCTCCAGATGGAGCATAAGGTACTGCAGGGTCATACAGCAGCAAAGTACAGCCGAAGGGTAGGGTACAGAAGTGCCAAGTCTTCCTAGACCTTGGGTTCTCTTCACTCGTCTGTAATTTCAGGCAGCTATCTCACCCTGCTTGCCCTGCTCGGCCAGGCCCCCATCTCCTGTCCCAGTAAATCCTCAAGGATGGCTGGAAAGGGAGAGACCACAGGCAGAGGTGCTGGGCAGCAATAACCTGTCTTATTTTAGGCCATGTTGGGCTGGAGCTTCTGGATGCAATTGCTTTTATGGACATACCTCCCAAAAATCGGCATCAGTTTTCCTTTTGGGCAGCACAGTGGTAAAATATATAGTGATTCATGAAAAAAGGGAATGCAGGGGAGACAGTTCTATACCTGTGCCTGAAGATCAAAGGTCAACATGGAGAAACAGAGGTTCAGCATGAAGTACTGTGACTGTAGGCTCTCTAGAGCACCACCCACTCGAAAGGCCATCATGCTCTGACTCTGAATGAGGATGATGGCACAGATCACATCGAAGGAGCCAACCAGGAGGATCAGAATGAAGCGGGCCTGACGGGAAAGAGAGAGAGGGATGTGACTGGCCATGCCAACACAGGGACAGTCTTTAACCTGAAATATTCTGACTGGAAACAGAAAGGATGGAGCAGCAGGGAGAACCAGGCTGCACAGCAGTAGTGTTTTACACAGACACCAATTAAAGATTACTGTTTGCCAGGCTGACAAAGTGGCAAAGGTCAGGCCATGATTTCTGCCATTTGCTGCAACCACTTGGTAACAGCTGTAAACTCACGTGGGCTATTTTGGTTTATGTTACCTTCAAAGCAGTAGTTCTACAACTGTTGAGAGAAACATGACCTCTGCAACATCATGGTGACTTTTAGCAAGGTTTTGTTTGAGGTTTTATCATACAGTTTGAAGGAACAGCTTGCTTTGACAGAGACTGGCTCCCAGATGCCTGCATGGCATAAACCAACCAGCCAGAATCTTCCCCACTGACTGCCACAGAGGTTATTCTGAACACTGTACTGCCAAAAAATATTGGGTTTGTCTGGGTTGTACCCACAACTTCGCTGGCATTCACACTGCCTGCCATATTAAAGAGGATGAAACAGCAAAACAGCCTAAGCAGATTGATACAAGAATATTTAAACTAGTGTGTCTTGTTCTCAGGAAGCAGGAGTTAGTGTGATCCAAGTTATTTTTATAGTAGGGGGAAAAAAAGTCCTTAATAGTACCTGTTCCACACCAGGCTTCACTTTGAGGTTTGTGTTTAATATATAAACTGGTAACTGGGGTGCATATGTTAAGGTAATTTGTATCTCTCATGCCTGTTCCTTGTTGACCCTCATTGAATAGGCAAATTCTGCTTTGCTGCATCTCCCTTGCATAGCAGCCATCTCTTCTGTCAAAGAATAATTGTTGGATGACTTCACAGCAAGGAACCTCCTTCTCACATCTGAGATAAATGTGACCCCAGAAGGGAAGGACTGCTGAGAAGCACGGCAAGCGGAAGTTTAACTACAAGTCTTTAACTACAAATCTTAGTAACACCTAGAATACAATCTTTGTATTACATTTTATTGTTATGAAATGCAAACAAGGTAATCTGGCACCTTCCCTAGAGCATTCTGGCTTTTCATTTCCTTGACTGTAACTCTCTGCGAAGCACGTGGCTGTGCTTATGGAGCAGAGGGACTCAGGGATAGGTCCTTGCATATAGATATGAGGTTCCACTTCTGTTAGCAGGGTGGGTGGATTTAGGTGACTTCACACGAGTTGTTTGACAAGACAGAAATCTGAAGCAGAGTAGGTGAAGGGTATCTTCTGCAGTAATCCTGTGTGGGTAAAATTCTTTGATATTTATGTTACTTTCAGGTATCTCCATAAAGGAATCCAGAGAACAGCTCAGAGGGATGGATTTGCAATTTTGTTATTTGGGGGTAGGAATAACTCAGCCTGTTTTTTCTCTGTTATCAGTGCCCTTCTCACAGATGTTTTTGCCTTTCTAAGGTTTTTTTAAATCCAAAATGTGGCGAAAAGCAAAGTTAAAGCAAGTGAGACTAACCAGGAGTTTTGGCTTTTGCTCAGCAGAGAGAACTGTGAAGTTGACAATGGAACGAAACATCACTAGCAAGATGGACAGAACAAAGACGATGAGCTCCTGGCGATTCTCCTGCAGGATTCCTCTAGTCACATAGTACACACAGAACACTGGGGAGGAGAAGGAAAGGTCAGTTACCAGCTGAACAGGCTGCACACAGTAGGAGTTTCCAATCAGCTCCATCCAGGTGACAAAATGGAAGCACCAAGCCCATGTACCAGGCTCCTCAGCGAAGGGTGCACCTTCATTCTCACCAAGCAGCCTGAACTGGATACCCCAAAGGAGTCCTCCTCCCCCTGTGTTCAGTACAACAGAACTGAGTTTGTTAGATTTTGATATAACTTGAGGCAACTCTGAAAACAGCAACACATCAGCTATCCAAACTGGCACCAGTGGTAAGGTATTCTACTCCCACTATATTGAACATTAATGTCAAATTGTATATTGGAATTAAATGAAGCAACACCACTTTCAAGAACTGGACATCATCTTCCCAGTGTGAGTAAGTCAAGTGACTAACAAGTCATTTACTACTCACACACATGCCTCTATTTTTGTGGTTCTGACCACTACAAATGACTTGCCCTGAACTCTGACTGGATTACTAACAGTTTGGTTTTGTTGTGTAAATCCTGAAACACCCCACCCCACAAACTGTACTCCAGGAAAAAAAACGGATATGCAAAGTTCTGAGTTAATGTTTTTCCTCAACCAAAGCCCACCACTCTCAACCCCACAGTTATTCATCACCGGTGAACTCCACACATCTGTTTTTACAGTGGTTAAATAATGAAAAGGCTTTCCTTCATAAAACCAGGACTCGGGGCTTTGTTCTTGTGTAGGATGTTCCTGCAAACACTAGTTAATTCTTACCACAGGCAGAGTAACAATAGATTCTTTTTCCAGAGGAAGACTTCCTGGATTTATAACCTAGCCCTGCTAGGGACCTGGGGACAAAGCCTTGTAGAGGTTTTCAAAGTAACATCATCACTTCAGTTTCCCCCAGCAAACCCTCCAGTGCCTGCACTTCCTT
This sequence comes from Gallinula chloropus, assembly GCF_964237585.1. NCBI lineage: Eukaryota > Metazoa > Chordata > Aves > Gruiformes > Rallidae > Gallinula > Gallinula chloropus. The sequence continues at coordinate 8,523,450 of NC_140108.1, read as the reverse complement.
TTTCACTTTTATTAAGAGCGATTAAGAAACCTGAAGATTACAAAGTGACTCGTGATTTTTGTTGTGATGATGTGATTGTGACCTCAGGAAGACCGAAAAGACTTAAGACAGTATTTCCTTGTTTTGCAAATTCAGCTGCTCCATCACAAGTCTGGACAAAGAATTTGAAAGCAAACTGTTTTCTGAGCTTTATTTTATTTTGCAGAGATGGCATAGAGCATGTTTCTGAAATAAAGGACGCCCGCTTGGTTTTGGTAAGCTAATGTTTATCAACAGATGAAATCCCAAACTCTCTTTCAAATAAATATCCCTAGTGGTGAATCCAAGAGATTCACACAGCTGGAGCATCTATTTTTCTGTGAAGACCTATCACCGGGTCTCTCAGTCTTTTGTCTGCCCTACAGAATGCATGTGGCTCGGGGATGTGGTGGAGGTTAGCTTGCACATCTTAAAACACCAAGGTAAGCCAGTCCTACTATTAACAGGTTCCTTGAATGATGGTCTCTTTGCTGACGAGCATGTGGAAACAACTTTTCTTTACATTAAAACTCTGAAGCCTGAAGGAATGTGTTACAAATGCCCTATTTTTCCTGATTTCAACCAGAGGTTTGTGAGAGGTGTGCACTTCCCCCTGTGTTGTGTTGTTGTATTAGAGTCAAACACCAATGAGTCTCAACAGAGGGTGGTGGAATAGGTTCACAAGCCTGCTTTCAACTTTGCTTTTTATATCATCATGTGGTTCATTTGGTTTATTATGAAGGTTCTTGGTTCTTCTAGGAATGACAGGACAGCAGTTGCTAACAAAACCAGTGTGACAGATCGGAGGCACCCGCGGTCTGTTCTAACGCTGCCGGTTTTGTTGGTATGCTGAGTCCTGTGAAAAGCTCAGCAGAGAGTTTTGGAATAAAAGTATTGTTTGTATGTGTCTAATTATAGAATCTGGAACAAATCTATTGTCTTTGTTCCCTCTGGATGAAAGCTGGAAAGCAATGATAGGCATGCTAATCGTAAGCTTTCTCATGCACGAGATGTTACACCCACAGAACATCTATTCTTCTCTAATGCTGTTTTGGCCAGTGAGCCAACAGCCAAGACCCATGAAAGCCAGCAAACAGGACTTCCTAAAATACTTAACAGCTACACAGCTGTTACTTTTGTGTTATGTTTCATTTCTATTTAATACAAATGGGCCCAGGAATGTGAACCTGGGTTTCTACTGAAGCTCTAATTGGAAATATCCAAGGAAATTTGGATTTTGCTTCCAGGAGGACAAAAACCGTTAGACAAAACAGAGAGCTTTAAATAAAAATTAGGTCCTTATTTGCTTTTATTAAAATACTTCAGGGGAAGCAACATTCTTGAAGGAACTTAATGCAGAGGGATGACGTTTTCTTGTTTCAGATCCAGCTCTGTGTGTTTGGTTTCTTGCAATGTAAGAAGATGCCTTGAAACCAACTGGAACTGGGGTAGGAGCACGGCTCATGTCAGGAGAGGTATGTTCTGTGACAAGCTGGGAGTGTGGACACCTGAATTCCCCAGCACAGACACTAAAGTGGGAAACTGTAAAGCACCTCCTGGCACAGCTGAACTTTCAGTGTGTGTGGAAGCAGCAGCTGTCTGAAAGCAACGTCACTGCCACGTCTGCGTCACAGGACAGCAGAGAAAGCCAGTTAGAGCAAAGCTTCCAAAACCTACATCTTTGTTCACACTATTTGGACGTGAATGTATTTTGGATGACACCACATCCATTACTGATCCTTCCCCTAAAACATCTAACTTGTTAGCAATAAGCCAGCAGAAGATTCAGTGTGCATTGGGCTGAATGGGAGTGATATCAGAAACTTCAGTTGCTGCTTAATTACTACCTTGGGAAAAACCATTTCTGTTGTAAAATACAAACAGTTACACTTCTTACCCACTCCAACTAACTGGATAAGAGAAATGGTGAAGTCTTCCTCAGTTTGCTGAACGAGTGTCTCTATGGTGAGCCCTATGACACTCAGCAGAGACAAAATAGTGACGCAGAAGTAGATCTTCACGGGAAACGATAGCTCTGAGCATGGTTTTATCTGCAAAGGAAGGACATTTTTAAACACAGAATGCAGCATAAGGTAGCTGCTGTTCCTAAGGAACATGCTCAATGACACCAGCACAGGGTTTTGTTTTCCTTAGAAAAACAAAGACAAACTCTGCAATCGCATCGAAGCTCCAGAGCACTGAGGAATGGCAAACTCTGTTTTGTAATTAATCTCAGCCTAGATTTTGCTAGCTTATACCTACAGACTGACGTCTGGGCCTCAAGAGGGTCACGATTTCACCTCTGAAATCGAGACGACCAGCGCCCACCTGCGCAGCTATCACAGTGCAGCGATGCTCCACCAGTGGCGTTTTCCCCAGCACCTTGTATGGAGGTTTTTGGCTTTAGAGAACTGCAGAGGACGGTTCACACTCCTGAGGAGCGCGCAAAGGCGTTGAGGGATGGGGATTTTTACCCCCGCTACTCCCAGGCTGAGTAAGCGATGCGGTCGGATACAACCGAGGGAAGCGGGGCAGGCTTCGTGGGGAGGCGGCACTGGGGAGGCACCCGGAGGCAGGGCTGAGCTACGGCAGCGCCGCGGCTGGGGCAATTCCACCTTCGCCGGTTGTTTGCTGACACCCAATGGACCGTTTGAAAGCGGCGGAGCACTGGGCGGGTGGAAGGGGCGCCTCGGGCACCCCTCAGCCCCGCCTTGCCCCCCGCGCCCCCGCATTCCTCACCGGGGCCCGTGCAAAGCCCCTCGCGGAGCGGCCGGCCCGGGGCGGGGGGTGTACTCACGGGGCCGCAGGGCGTGGGGATCAGCTGCCGGTGCCGGGGGGTGAGGTTCGGCAGCGGGGGGGCCGCGGCGCCGCTGGAGGGGGAGAAGAGGGGAGACAGAGGAGGGAACCGTTACCGGGGCCGGCAGTGACGACTTCCCGCCCGGCCGGCTGGGCCGTACCAACCGGTGCCGGGTGCGGGGGCGCCGCTCCACGCCCCTCCCCAGCCCCCGCCCGCGCCCCCTCCCACCCCCCGGGTAACGAGGCGGGGAGCGCGGAGAGCCGCCCTCCCTCAGCGCCTGGAGCCGCCCGCCCCGATGGCGCGAAGCGCCGCGTGTTCCCGCCTCTACCTGTCGTCGCCGCCCTCCATGGCCGCTCCGGCGCCGTCCCCCTCCGGTAACGGTACCTACATGGCTGCAGAGGCCGCGCTTCCGGGGCAGGCCGGGCGGCCGGGACGTCACTTCCCCGTGCCGGGCGGGAAGCGCCACTGGAGGGCGGCGGGGCCGCGGCGCTCCCTCCTTTCCCTTCTCCGCTGCGGCCGTTCCCGCTTGCCCCGGGTGGCCGCCGTTCTCCTCAGGCGGCGCAGCAGAGCAGGGCGGCCCGGTAGCTCCCGCCGGGGCCGGCCCCGCGGGGAGCGCCTGACGGGGCTTTGTGGGGCGTCAGCCGGCCGGTACCGGGAGCCGCGCCCCTGCCACCCCCGTTTCCTTCCCGCCCCTGGTAAAATGGCCTCCCGGTGCCCGCCCACGGGGGCAGGGGGACGAGCGGCTGCCGTGAGGAGGGGGCGCGGGCTCTTCCCCGCGGGGGCAGCGCCGCTGCCCGAGAAGAGCCGCCGCGCCTGAGGCGCTGCCAGAGCTGGCCCCGAGGGGCGGTGCCCGGCCCGTCCGGCCGCTCTGGGCGCCTCCCGCCCTGCCCGCGGGGGCGGTGCGCGGCCCGGTGCCGCCTCTCCCGCCCGGGGCGGCGAGGCAGGTGAGCGGGGCTGAGGGGCCGAGGGAGGGGCGCGCCTGAAGCCCGGCTTGAGCGGGGGCTGCCAGGTGCTGGCCGTGCAGACCGGCTCTTGGCTCCCGCCGGCGGGAGGGACGGACCATCAGCCGTGCGGCGCTGGGAAGACCCGAGCCCGCGGGGCAGGGCGATGCCCGCGCTTTGCTGCGGCGCCGGGGGCTCCGAAGCGTCCTCGAGCCGGAAAGGCGGGTGGGACGGGCCGCGGTGCAGCAGCGCTCGCGCGCGGGGGTGACCGGCCGGCGCGGGGCCCGAGTCCCGGGCGGCCCAGGGGCGGCCGTCGGGCTGCGTGACCGGAGCGCGGGAGGCGCCGAGCGGCTGCGCCAAGGATCTGGGTGGCTTTGCGGGTTTATTTGCATCTGCGTTTCTCTAAACGCGCTCGTCGTGCGGTGCGGGGTGTCAGTGTTTGCGGCTTACTCGGCAGGCTGAGTTCTGCGAGGCTGCTGAGGTGGGAGCGGCATTCCCGCGTCCTGCCTTGGCTCTGCACACCAGGCTCTCGCTGTTCTCGCTGCACACGCTGACTTAGTTTCTCTTGCAATGCTTTTGAACCGTTTTTAGTGCACGTGTGAGGTGTAATGCTGAGTTACAGAGAGAATTCTTTGTAGGCATTGTCAGAAGGAGGTGTTTGTCCACATACAGGTGCTGACAAGCAGAAGAACATCAGCAGCGGTGCTCTGTCTTCAGAGGTCACTGGAAGTCCAGGGCCCGCCCAGCTCCTGACAAATGAGCGAGATAAGGAGCTGTTGGTGTCCTACGTGTAGTGGCGACTGTCCAAATCCGTTTGGGACTAGAGCTTCTGACCAAAACCTGTGAGTTCTGAGGTGAGCTGCAGGACAGAAGGGTTTTGTATTTGATTTGCTGGAGTACCTGATAGATGCTTGCTAATGAATTGGCATTTCCATCCTAAAAAAATAATTAGCACGCTCTGTGGAAGGACCATGAAGGACTTGGTGCACAACCATGGTTGCCATGGACAGTCAAACTCCACAGAATCTGTAGTGCTGGAAATGCTACTCTTTATTTTCAAGATAAAGCCATTTCCATTTTCAAGATAAAGCCATTTCCTTTTTCAAGTCACTGCTTTGTCTTTTGTTGCTGTAGTGCTGCCTTTAAATAACTTTATTCCTTCAGTTCCAAGGAAAGACTGGCTGTACTGTTGGCTTTTTAGCTTAAAGATGTGAGCGTTTTCTAGTTCACTTGTGTCGCTCCTGCATTTTGTTTTTGCAGCCTTATAATTTCAGGAGGGAGCCCTTTCCCTGGTTTGATCTATGGTGTGTCTGGAAAAACAGTTGTTGCAGTTGGAGCGAGCAAAGGGGCTGCGATTCGTTTCACAAGCTGTGAGCTGGTGTTAATCCCAACTGTTCCTTAAGCTGTGGCACCATTTCCACGAAACCACTGGACAGACAGCTGTCACTTGTATATATTCATGCAGGCTGCCTGGCAGTGAAACGAGGTTTATTCCCATTGAGGCTGCTTGCACACAATAGAAAATAGCATAAGCAATTCAGTTATTGAAATTACTACTCTTAAAAACAGAGGGAAAAGTAGTATTTTTTAATTAAATCTAGAAGCACAACCAGATAATGACTTCATTTTTTTCACTCTTAAAAGTTTTCAGAGAAAAGGTTTTTCTCCTGTTTTAAGTTTGAAATGAGTGTGTTTCTGATTAAATTTAGAACTGTCATGAGTAGAAAGGGGAGAAATTTGAGTGCAGGTAGTCATGAATATGTCTTAAAGCTTAAGAAATTGGGGAGTTGTTGCATTGGTAGCTGCCTACTTCTGAGTCAGAATTTGTGTCAGGCTCTCAAAACTTATATTCCATATTTTTTTCCAGCTTTAACACAAAGTTTTTGCAGTTAATGTAGTTAAAAGTTGGAGAAGACAGTAAAATGCACTGCGTGGTATTTGCTCTGAGCTGGAAGATTAAACCTTTGTGTGCAATCCAAGAGAAACAGTCTACCAACCACTGCCACGTTTTCATCTATTGGTAAACATCAGCTGCTGGTTGGCCTTAAGGGAGGCAGCCTGAATTAGTTCCAGATGGAGAACTCTTCCAGCCCACTTAAGACTTTCCTGTTGATTTAAGACAGCAGGTCAGTAACTTAGGGAAGCAGTTTTGCTGTTCCTCCTGCGTATGTGGAATCAGTGATACCCAATGTGGTACCACAGCACTGCTGAGGGGGGAGTTTTGCTGTGCTTAATTGCTTTTGTCTGTAATTGAGTGGTGTAAAATGTATTAACGAAGCTGTGATAACTAACCATTTTGAATGTAGAGGGCTGGGGCTTTTTAAAGACCTGGAAAAAGGAGGAGGAGTCAAGAATCCATTTTTCTTAGCAATTTCTCTTGAAGAATCTTCCTGAAGTTTTGCCTCAGTCTGGGTTAATGCCAGCAAATGATTTAACTGAGCATATCAGAGGGTCTCGTGTGCTGCTGGCAGGGCTTCTGGTAAGATGGAAAGAGGGATGGGGATAGGGATGGGATCCTGGGGTGTGTGGCTGTAATAACAGAAAGAGGAGGAATGAAAGATCTCAGTGGACAGTAGCTGCTGTTTGGATAGTGAACCTGGCACGATACATTCAGCTCCTCAGTACCTCCCTAGGGTTTATTCTGAGATGTCACACTGGGCATTAGCAGAGCATGAAGGAAATAGTGTATCTCCTCCACCTGTTCACATGCTAACAAAATCGGGGCAGGTGCAGTAGCTCTCATTACAGCACTTGTATTTTTGCTTGCCATTGATTATTTCCTGGGCTCTCATTGTTTGATACATTGTAGTATTATGATCTTATTTCAGACAGCTTCTCCAAGATGTCCAGTGATTAACTTCCCCACACAGAATTACACAACCCACCAGCTTTTCTATCCAGAAAACTTTTCAGTAGAAAAGTATTTTAAAATTTATTTTCCCCTATTGTTTGTTCCTTGTCGTGTGCATTGTACCATTCTTACCTGACTAATCCTTTTTTCCCCTCATTGAAAAACCACAGCCTACAAAATATAAAGTAATAGTTCTGATAGTGTGGGTTAACACTGCAGATAAGCTGCCTAAGTGTTATTTCTTTCTTTCTTAATGCAGACTTTGTTAGCATTATGATAATAACTAACATTACTTCAGAAGAAGAAAGGTGTGGGTTTTTATTATTCTCTATACTTTTCTACTGTAACTTGCCTCATTTCAAGTAGGTTGTAAAAGGAGAAAGCTCTAGTTGGAAATTATTTAAGGAATTTTTCTATTGGGTATTTTAAAAAGAGTTTAAGAATTATTGGAAGTACTAATATTGACTTGTGAGCTGTGGCAGTACTGCAGTGGCAAAATAAGTAATTTACAAGTAATTAAATGGAGAAGGAGTCTATTGAGAAAGCTCTTTAATGTATTTTCCTACTTTTGTTCACTTAGATCTTATAATTACCAGGGTAACTGTCTTTATGAGGGCTGTAAATTATAGTCCTTGACTATTGATCGCTCACTTAGGCTTGAGATGATAACGGGTAAATGAATACTAAGGTTACAGGATGCTGCCCAGATACTTTGGCTTGTGGAGGTTTTTCTGTTGCGTGGTTATGAGAAGACCTTAGACTGAGATTGGTGAAGCTATAGACTATTGAGGAGACTTAATCAGAGTGGGAAAGGCTGTGTTGGCAGGCTGTAGAAGAGAAAGATGTTAAAAACAGCTATGTCTTCCAGTCCTGGCTCCTTTGGTTTGGGAGCTACTGTTTGAATGTGAATACTGGTAAAGCTGAGAAAAATACACAGGGAAGTATTAGGAGGGTTCCCTGGCAAAGGAAAGCCCTGAGCCCCAGGGTCAGAGGGGCTGCTTGTGGGATCCATGGGGAGGTTTCAGGCCAGGTATGTCTTTCAGGCCTCCTGATATTAGGAGTGCAAAATAGAGTCTGAAAGACAAGTTATAGAAGTCTCTTTTCTTTCATAAAACTGCAGGTGAAATGGGGTATTTTTGCTGCATTAGGAATTTAAAATGTCAGTAAGTTCAGAGCTACATGCTTTTTCCTCCTTTTTCTTTTTTCTTTTCCTCCTTAGGCAGAAAGAAAATGGAACAGACCACATGAAGAAGCATGTGAAGTTTATTTTTATGCAAGATGTTGTTTGGAGGACCAAGTACACTTTTTCAGGCCATGGGAGATGAAAGACTAATCACATGATATTTCCATCCCATTGAAGTGCTGTTCTGTGCTAAGTCAATGTTGGTTTGCATTAAGGACAGATACTGGTTTTTAATGTCAGCATGTCAACTGTGACAAGTGTTCAGACACAGGAGGAACCGAATCCTCCCTCTGTTGAAGAAAAGCCAAAGGGAAAATCACTATTTCATTGGGTCTTTCCTAATAGGAGTGAGAAATTTGTCATTGCCAGAAGTGATAGTGTACCAGAGGAGAATGTTCTGAAAATAACTATCACAGAGACTACGGTCATTGAGTCGGACTTGGGCATCTGGAATTCTCATGCTCTCATCTACCTCACTTTGTGGTTTTTCTTCAGCTTTTGCACTCTTTTTCTTAACAAATACATTCTTTCATTACTGGAAGGAGAGCCCAGCATGCTAGGTAACCCCACTTTTCTTTTACCCTTTAATTCCAGTAAGATATTTCACAATACCAGATCCTCTTAGATAAGGCTGAGGGACAACATTGTTCAACAGAAGTGAAAATGATCTAGTGAGGAGATGTGGGGGTGGATACTGGGGCCAGGAACTCTTGAGCTGTCATCTCAACATGCTGAAAAATGGTGTGAAACTTTGCTCATAGAGGAGCTGTAGGATGGCATTTTGAGAATGTAATTCTTTTGGTTTTCTATATTGGGTTGTTGGGTTTTTTAAAAATAAAATGGAGTTATTGATAATCTTAACAGCCCTGCAGAAGTGTAAAAGTTGCCTTTGTGTGACCTTTCTTATACAAAGGGCTGCTTATTCTTTTTTTCTTTTTTCTTTTTTTTTTTTATTTTAAGGGGGAAACAAAGGGCATTTCATCTGTGAACTGGTTTTTATAGGTGTATGCCACCTTTGTTTTATTCTGCTGCCCTGCTGGTAGATGCAGGCAGTAAAAGGCTTTAATGAGAATTCATAAAATCTAGGTAGCAGTTGCCATGTTTTTTAGCTGCTGAAAGTACCAGAGAAGTTTGTCTAAGACATGTTCTTATGTTGCTTGAATCACCATGTTCCCATCATCTTCTGATTTTATTTGTTTTCCCCTCATATCTTCCTTTAGGTGCTGTTCAAATGCTTTCAACCACCTTCATTGGCTGTATAAAAATGTTTGTTCCATGCTGCTTGTATCAACACAAAACACGCATCTCTTATCCACCCAATTTCATCATGATAATGCTGTTTGTTGGATTAATGAGGTAAATGGTTAAATATTTCCTAGAGATCTGATTGCTTTGTTGTGGTGTTCTGAACAGAAGCTGTATTTTCATGGCTCTCTCCCTTTTCATTCTTGATTGGATAGTGTTTGGAATACTCACTTTGCCCCAACCCCCCCAGAAAAGACCATATTATAGTTTTATTTTTAGTTCCTGTTGCTAAACATTGTGTTCCTTTTTCCAGATGTCAAGGGTTTTCCTAGCTTGGTTTCCCATCACATTTAGAGAGAACATACTTCTTTCTGCATTTACTTTTTTCCTGCTCTCTTTTGAGGCTGATACTTCTTCAGTATACTAGTATTGATGATGATGTTGCCTTGTTCTATCACCTTTTCCAGCAATTTGCCTCAAAAGTGATGCAGGTTATTAACATTTCTCTTTTTAAAAGTATTTGCTGCCTGTTGGGATAGTATCAGTTTGTAGTCCCAGAGATAATATGTGATTTGGCTTTCTCTGTGCTGCAAAAGTGATAAAGGATAACAGGGTTCATCATAACTTTGCTGCCCTGTTTAATTTCGTGCTTTCAAGCATGGTAAATGTGTAGTGCACCCAATTTACACTAAAGATGGGTAACTGCAAATGACAACATTTCCTTGGGGAATTACTGTTTGTTAGCAGAAATGCACAAACTTTTTTAGCTGAGCCTACTGAAAAGTTTAGCTTAAAATACTGTCATCTGAAGCTTGGGTCAGGGCATTGAAAAGTAAACTCTGGAAATGGTTGTACATCCACAGACATGGCATGGATGCCCAAGGGTCTGCCTCCCTTGGAGCTACCTAAATAACTTAAACAAAAGCAGAAAGAAATAGATATGACACATTGACCTTGCCAGTGCTGTGGAATAAAGGTGTGTTGCTGAGGAGCTGCTGCTTTCAGTCAAGCTTCCATAATTTGATAACTTGATTGCCAACTACATCTGTCCATATCCTTAGTTACTGCAGCTCAAATCTATAAACCTAAAGAAATTATAATGCAATTCATGCAATTCTTTTTTTCATGCTGGATGTCTAAGAGTAGCTCTTAAAGCATTCATTTATTTTCTGCTTAATTTCATGTGTTCTTCTGTCCCAGATTTGCAACAGTAGTCTTGGGTCTTGTCAGCTTGAAAAACGTGGCAGTTTCATTTGCAGAAACTGTGAAGAGCTCTGCACCTATTTTCACTGTTATCATGTCCCGGATGATATTAGGGGAATACACTGGTGAGTGCATCACTGCTGAAATGGGATTTACTGTTGGTGTAAAAAGCAAAACAAACACACCCCCCCCCCACCCCCCCCACCCCTCAAACCAAGCAACTGGCTTACCACAATATATTTTCTTCCAGCCCAAAATATAATTTATTTGTGATTTCCCCTTACAATTGCATGCTAGTTGCTTGAAGAGATTTTGTATCACTGCCTACACTGCCCTGCCAGGAGGGTGCAGAGAGGTGGACGATGGTCTTTCCAGCCAGGGGACAGGAGATGGGACAAGGGGCAATGGGCTCAAGCTGCCCCAGGGCAGGGTCAGCTCAGCTGGGAGGGGAAAGTTCTCCCCTGAAAGAGCTGTGGGGCTGTGGCACAGGCTGCCCAGGGAGGGGCTGAGTCACCATCTGTGGATGTGTTTAAAAAAAGGGTAGATGAGGTACTTAGGGATATGGCTTAGCACAGGATGGGAATGGTTGGGCTCGATGATCCTAACAGTCTTTTCCAACCTTGTGATTCGAGAGCACCCTGCTATTGTCTGAGATCTCACTCCAGACCCTCTTCACTTTAAATTCCAGTGATGTAAGCTGCTCTGTCTTTCCATTAAAGAAGTTAAGGTGGAATTTGAACTTCCAAAATCCTGTGCTATCTGATACATGCAATTGGAAGTACAGTAATTAAAATCAGACTTGCATTTTTCTTTTCATTTGCAGGATTGCTGGTTAATCTCTCTCTCATTCCTGTCATGGGTGGGCTAGCGCTATGTACAGCCACTGAAATCAGCTTCAACATTCTAGGCTTCTCGGCAGCTTTATCTACTAATATCATGGATTGGTAAGGCATAATGATAACTGCACATGTGGAATAATGGAATTTTATTTATTGGTAGATAGAAGAAAATTGTTACTTGTCATTGGTTTTGCACACTGGCAGTTAGAAGTTATTTTTAGGAGAAGACACAGCTTTTCTTTCACATCTGCCAGCATTCATGAGATTAAAAGACAGTACAGCTCCTTTGGACTAAAGGAGGTACACCAAACTCCTTCCTGTAGTTGCACAGCAAACTATATAGTCCAGAGCTGGGGCCTCCAATACAAGAAAGATGTGGGACTGTTGGAAAGGGCTCAGAGGATGCCATGGAGGTGATCAGAGGGCCGGAGCAGCTCCCCTACAAATTGGGGAGAAAGAGGGGCAGGGGGTTGGAGCTCTGTGATCCTTGGGGGTCCCTCCCAACCCAGACCAGTCTGGGATTCTATGATTCATATCATGTAGAACACAATGTGTAGCAAACCGATCTCCCCATCTAAAGGAAGCAACTGTCTGTCTCGTGGGTTGATTTACTTGTAACTGAGACACAGATAAATGGTGTTTGGTTTTTCTCTTCCAGTTTGCAAAATGTCTTTTCCAAAAAACTTCTCAGTGGAGATAAATACAGATTTTCGTAAGTATTCAAAATATATGTATGGAAGTGATATGATGATATTGCAGCAAGATTATCTTTGTTTCTCAGATAGTTTGCAAACCACTTTAACCTAAATAATTTAACCAGAGGAAGAGAACTCCTCTACGCTCAGATCCCACTGCAGTAGGTCAGAGTCTCATAATCAGCTAATACTTTCAGCATATTCAGAAGCAAGTCCTTATTCTGCAACCGTAAAACATCCCTTAATGTTATTAGGTATGCAGAAATGAACTTGAGAACTCTCTCCAGGAGTAAAATATGGTAAAATATACCTCTCTATGTATCTTACTACAAGATGATATGCTAGTTTTGGTCTTTAAACTCACACCTTTTATCTTCTGTCTTGGCCAACATAAAAAGCAAAACACTATCTTTGCAAGAGATTGCTGAATTTGTTATTCTCAGAGCTTGGTAGATGGCTTTTACTGCTTTTTGATATCTGTAAATACAGGAGTGGTGCAGCTTTTAAAAATTTTAATCCTTTTTTTTTTTTTTCTCCTTTGTAGAGCCCCAGAGCTTCAGTTCTACACAAGTGCTGCTGCAGTGGTTATGCTTATTCCAGCTTGGATATTTTTCATGGTTAGTGACCTCAAATCCACTAACACTGATTTATGTTTTCTTTTTGAACAGAATGTGCAACTAAGGTTAATCTTAATTTTTACTTTTCATTCTTCCCATGTTTTTGAAATGTCCCTGAAATGCATTTCATCCTTTGTTTGTCAGCAGGAGGTCAAAAAGAGAAAAGATTAATGCAGACATGAGTTGGCAAATGACCCAGAAAGCCTGAGTTTATTTCAGGACTGTTAGATCAAATCATATCTTGGTCTAAGGGCATTTAAAGTTTTAGATAAAGATTTGAAAGCCAACTCTTAAATATTTGTTTCCTTTTTGCCAATATTGACATTGTGTCCAGTAATATTAACTCTATGAAAGCAAAATTGAGATTAAGTATAAGGTATCACATCAAATAGATATCCTTCACATCCTGATGTTTTGTTGCCAAGAAAGTATTTCATAGGCAGGCTGAGCACAGGGGAAGGTTCAGTCAAATGAGAGCTGTTTTTCTAGTACATTCTCTTTTGGGGGAAACTGTCGGATCTAAATGTCCTGTATGTTTTAGGGTTTGCTTTGCTGAAGTTTAAATGTAAACCTGTATCTGTTTATAATAATAAAAACAATTTTCTGTCTAACTCATCTTTACTAAATTTATTTGTAAAGTAAACTCTTAAAGTCCTCATTTATTTTTTTTCTCCTTTCTTTTTTTAGGATGTGCCTGTGATTGGGAAAAGTGGGAGAAGCTTCAGCTACAACCAAGATGTTGTTGTACTTCTCTTAATAGATGGAGTCTTGTTCCACTTACAAAGTGTTACAGCCTATGCCCTGATGGGAAAAATTTCTCCTGTGACTTTCAGGTAAAACTATTTCCACATCAAGAATGCTGTTTTCTTTTTAATTCCTCAGCTTTTCTGCTTGAGAACCAGGCAGTAAAGGTATTGTGCAGAGATATAAATAATGCACATGCATAAATGCATGAAACCAAGAAGAAAACGTCTGTCACCCACATCACCAAAACGTTGTGGTTTGCTCCCTGACTGTGTGAGGAGGGCAGCATTTGACCTGTGCTGGTGAGCTTGTGGAACAGGAGTACTGTATGGAGGTGTAACAGCCAGTCCTTAAGGCTGGTTCATGAGACCCAGCGGACTTGCTGAAGCCCTAGAGTCAAAGTTTAAGCTGCCATTTGCTTCAGTGATAAGGCAGCACCTATGTACATCTTGGTGTGGTACAGAATGAGCTCTGCAACCCTTTTTCCTGAAGCCTGACAGCAGCATGTCGAGCTGTATCTGAACTGTGTGCTCTGCAGTCAGCTGCCTCCTGTGCTGCCCGTTATCGGCAGCTCTGTTACCCTGACATTTGTATGGCCAGCCCTGGGACCTGTGGGGTAATCCTGGTCCTACACTCTGAAGGCTTCTGCAGTCTTATTCTTCCAGGTGTCCCTGCTACACTCCTGTGACAATCCACTGTTAGACACATGCTTATTCAGAAGTAGTTGGTCTTCTCTACCTAAGGGGATGTAAAAGGACACATTCGTATTTACATGTATATGAAGTTTCTTAAATTCTTATTATAAAGTAGCAGCAGACTTGCAAATGATAGTTCTGTTGCCAGTTAGCATTTTCTGGATGTCTGTGAGCTGTACATGAGCTGCTACTGCTGTAACTGCCTACTTAATGCAGCAAAACAAAAAACCTAAGGTGAGTTCTTCATACTAACTCCCAAATTAAGATGAGTGTAAAGATCAGAGTGACGATACACAAGCAATTTGGTGATGGTATTAGCTTCAGGAGGAAACAGTGGGATCTGAGTTGGGGTTTAAAAAGCAATCAAAACAGAAGAGGTGGTGTGTGGGATGTGAGAATGCTTTCATTCAAAGCCGTAACTTTTACTATTCCTTTCCAGTGTTGCTAGTACTGTGAAGCATGCGCTGTCGATCTGGCTAAGTATTATTGTGTTTGGTAACAAAATCACAAGCCTCTCAGCCGTTGGGACTGTTCTAGTGACGATTGGAGTTCTTCTGTATAACAAGGCAAAGCAGCACCAGCAAGAGACTATCCACAGCCTGGCAGCTGCAGCGCCACAGACTGCACAAAGTGCAACTGAAGATACCGAGCCACTAATTTCCAAGGATTTGGAGCCCTATGATTGACCTGGCCTTTCATTCTTATAGTGTAACTCAGAGAAGCTCTTCCTGAAAGTGGCTGTTTCTCCAACTGTTGATACTGTTTTGGTTCCTTTGAGTTTGTGGCAGGTTGAGCCTGGGACTTGAAGCAGAGAGAAAACAATGGGAGGAATCCAGAAAGTCTCGATTTACTGAGAAACTGGTAGACCAGAGGACCCAGTGTCAGATAATGTGGTAAACGTGGGCTTTATTGTTGTCCTTGACTGCAGATAGCAAATAAGAACTTTAGTGTCTTATGGGGAAACAACTCCTTTCTCCCTCCTCCTCATCAAAATAATGTGAAACCATGGACCCATCACTGCATTCTGCTTGTGTGCAGTGAAATGAAATTGGTCGTAACTGAAATTCCTTGCTGGCTGTTTACGCTGCCTGCGTCCTGTCGTGTGTGTGCATTGTAGAGCTGGAAGAAGGAACCCCCTCCTCTCCCAACAGATGGCTTATTTTGGGTGTTTTAGTTGAAGTGAACAATGAAAATGAATCCATGCCCCAAAGGAAAGATGAAAAGCTGTTTCTGACTACAAAGCTAGGAATAAGCCACTTCTCTGAGGAAAATGATCATATTGCATCCTGGTTCTGTATTGGCAATGCTGAAATGCAGTTATACACACACACACTGTGTAAGCAGAGTGTTGAATGAAATACTTGCAATTCCTTAGTAAAAAAACACTGAAAAAATTTTATGATAGAGAAAGCAGTTCTCTACATTTCTCTTAAGAAATTAATTCCATTCCTTGAATTTCATTCTCTGCTTCTCTTACGAGGAAATAGATACTTTTTTGGCTATTATTTCTAACAGTGCAACAAAATACTGCCTTTTAGAAACTCAGGGTTATAATTCTGACCTCTGTGCCAAGTACAGAGGTCAGAAGAATCACTTCTGGTTCTCTAAAGAGTCTTGTGTCTGAAAGAGAAGGATGAGAGGTCACAAATGGGAGGAATATTAACCATAAACTGAGGCTCATCTTTATTTCTATTGCTTTTAAGAAGTCTTTTTTGAAGGAAATTGTTTTGTGGTAGATCAAAGATTAAAAGATAACTTCCAAGAGTTAAAAAAACCCCTCAAACTTAAGTATTTAGTCTTGAAAAAATGTTACATGTAGCTACAAAAACACTCAAATGGACTTTTTGGTAACAAAATTAAGTTAACAGTTAAAATTAGCTGATTTTTAACAATTGCCATTGTTCTGAAAGGTGGTAGCATGACATTAGAAGAATGGTTAAAATGGGCTTTGTGGTAAAATAGTTTCTACTAGGGAATTAGTAGGGAATCATACTAGGGAATCCACTCTACTAGTGGAGTTCCTGAAAAATTTAAGCTTGTGAGAGAGTCCGTTAGCTTCAGCAAAGTATTCCTGCAGAGATCAAAGCTGCCTTTCCCTGGAAGGTCTCTCTGAAGGAGCTGTCTTTGTTTATTTAAGTAGTGTGTGCCTGTTTTGACTTGTGCTTACTTCAGGTTACATTCCTCTCCTGGCTGCTTGCCTGGGGCGTGTCCTCTGAGGATCTGAGCAGGAGGGAAACGTTAGTTATTTTTTTAATTCCGTGTTGTGTACACAGTGTCTGTGGGGGTTGTTTTGTTGTACTCCTGGCATTTTACACAAAGTGTGGACTAGGGCTGGAGCTGTTGTTTGTTTTCTTCTGGTTATGCTTTTAATAATTTCAGTGCACTTGGGAGAAAACAAAGTCTGATTTGTAGTAGGTTATCTCCTTGTTGGGAGCCAAATGCAGGTGGCTTTCTGGCTGCCTAGCTTCATTCTCATGGAAACCCCTTCATGAAGCTCTTTGAGCTTCTCTGAAAGCCAGCAGGTGTTTGCCTTTCCTGTTGCTGGGAAACTCTGTGCTCCAAAGAGCTGTGAGGATTTTGGGAGCTCTAATTCCTAACACAGGTCTGAGCGTCTTCGTGGCTGGCTTAGCCCCACCTGTTCAGGGCAGCACGACTGGGGGTTGTTTTCAGAGTGGTGATTTTTATGTACTTTTCTTACGCAGCCTTGGCCTGCACTAGATTAAACAAGCCAACCTCTTCCCTGTCTGGTGTGAGGCCTCTTCTTCCTCCAGCCCCGCTGTTCCCGGGGCTCAGCCAGGAGCGCTCCTCACAGTGCTGCGCCCCAGCTCCCCGCCTCTGCGCGGCCGTGTCTGGCAGCAGCGGGGCCGCCCGGCTGCTGCTGGGTCGGGCTTGAGCCGCCCTTGTTTTTGGGGCGTTTCCCCGAGACTCGCGCTCCCCAGGACAGCACCGCTGGCTGCTGCGTCACAGGGACTGCCTGGGGCCCCCTGCAGTGGCCGAGCCCTGGCCGCAGGCCGGAGCCGGGGCTGGGGCGCGTTGCCGGCGGCTCGCAGCGGGTCCTGGGCACCGAGGGGCACGACGGCCGCGCCCTGTGCTGCGCTGTGACCCCGAGCCCGGCTCGCCTCCGCGCTTCGGTGCGGAGCTGCCCCGGCCCAGCCGCCCCCGGGCCCTGTGCGGGGGTGAGGCCGCTCGGGGGGGTCCCACTTCCAGCCGCAGCGGCGGCACCCGCGCCCTGCCCCGCGTCCCCCATGGGCACGGGCGACGCCCTCCGACGTTCTTCCGCCTCCGGCCCCGTTACGTCATCAGCCTGCTCCGGCGGGCGGAAGTGGCGCGTTTGTCCCGCGCTGCTCGTCCCAGTCTCCGGTAGCGGCGGCGGTGAGTGGGCCCGGCGGGGCGGCGCCTTCTCTCCGGCCCAGCCGAGCGCCCCGGCGGTGCCGCCCGGGGCTGAACGGGAGCGGGGGGGGGGGGTGGGGGGGAGCGGCCGAACCGCCAGCCCAGGCGGAGGAGCGGCCCCAGGCGGAACCGGGCGGCGGGGGCCGGGCTCTAAGGCTGCCGCTGGCCTGGCCGTGGCGAACGGGCTCGGGCGGGGCGCGCCGAGAGCAGCGGCGCCGTGCGGGCTGCGGCGGGCCGTACCGCCGGCTCTGCGGCGGCGAAGGGCCGGGCCGTGGCTGCGGGCCGTGTTTCCCGCGGGCTCGGTCAGGCCCCGCAGTTGGCGGCGGAGGCCCGTGTGTGCCGCGGGCTTCGGGCGGCCTTTCCCGGCTCTCCTGAGCGGGCGCCGCCCGAACTGGCAGCGCCGCGGTGCTCGTTGGTCCGCGCGTGGAGGCCCCGGGGCGCGCAGGCAGCCGCCGGCGCGTTGGGCTGTGCGGGTCTCGTCACCGTCGTGTTCTCTTCCAGAGTTGGGTGTTTTTAAACGCCAATGGGTGATGAAAAGGACTCTTGGAAAGTGAAGACTTTAGATGAGATTCTTCAGGAAAAAAAGCGAAGGAAGGAGCAAGAAGAGAAGGCAGAGATAAAACGTATGAAAAATGTAAGCTGCCCTCTGGTGTGTGAGCGTTTCGAACGAGGCCTGAGGAGCCTCAGTGCCCAAATCTGAACCTTCTCCTGGGAACAAGGCAGCTTGGCTCTGTGCTCGTCCCACGTGTGATCCCCAGTCCCACAGCCTGACAAGAAACCAATGCTTTGCCAAGATCTCATGTTCTTTACTGTGTTTACTGTGCTTCATTGTGTAGATGTTTGTTAGATAAACAAATCTATGTGATTGACTAGAAATTGTGGTAAAACCCTGTAAGTTTTATAGAAAAATGGGTTTAAACAATTGTTCTTGAATATCTTTTATTTACTTTTGTACACCAAGGTACAAGATAATATTCTTTTGGGAAAAAAACCAAACCCCAAACACCACATAGTTAATGCAGTCCTCATTAATTGTTGTTTAATTTTGTGTAATTGCATTAAATTTAGGGAAGTTCAGCTATTAGTGCAACCAAACTACATTTGGCTGCTTGTGACTGTGGAATCTGTGCTTGAAGAGTTAGTGTACTGTACTGGTGTGGCCAGCTGAGGGTGGCTGTTGAGCAAGGAGTGGAAGAATTGAGCACTATTTATAGTTTTTCCTTCTGTGACATAAAAATAAGTTGCATTTTGGCTTTGCTCTTTCTGCCCCAGTCAGATGATAGGGATTCAAAGCGGGATTCTCTTGAAGAGGGGGAGTTGAGAGATCATCGAATGGAAATAACAATCAGAAATTCACCTTACAGGAGAGAAGATTCTATGGAAGACAGGTAAGAATAAGAGAAAAAAGTTTACCAGTAGGAGTTACTGCAGTGAATCTTTAGTAGTCCTGAGAAGGTTTAAAAATATCTGAAGGGGAGAAGTTTAAATTCTTTAGTGTGTGGATGCTCTTGCCTCCTGTTCCTAGAACGTGCCAGGCCGTCTCTTTGAAGCGCTGATTAAGGCTTAGCAGAGTATTGAGGTCCTATTTTGTCCATAAAGGTGTTTTCTCAAGACACACTTAAAGCAAACCTGCTGAGTTCTCCTCAGTGCTTAAATCACCCTCAGTCTGCTGCATATTAAACCTGTGCAGCTTAATTTCTCATCTCCATGACTGATTTTCTGTAAGGTACCATTAATGCTTTGGTGCCAGGGGTATTATGGGAATAAATTTTAATATAAATTAATAAAATGGGAAAAGAGGCAGTAAGACACAGTCTTTTGGACACTATGTGTAACCTGCCTGGCTTTGTTTATTTGTCTTGTATTTTAGAGGCGAAGAAGATGATTCCTTGGCTATTAAACCACCACAGCAAATGTCACGGAAGGAAAAAACCCATCATAGGAAAGATGAGAAGAGGAAAGAGAAGCGTAGACATCGTAGTCATTCAGCAGAAGGTTGTTATTACTCTGTCTGGATAACGTTTCTGGTAGCTTCCCAACACAAAGCCAAACAGGCATTATGGAGAAAGTAAAAAATAGCTGCAAGCTAAAGGACATGTGTTAGGTGCATAAGGCAAAGGAGTTTCATTTCTCTTTATTAAGCAAAACTTATTTCTTTGATTACATTTAATGCCCTTTTAGGAATGACAGGGCTGTGTACATGTTTGAGAGGACAGTAATCACTTTGGGACAGGGACATAGAGTCTCCTTTTGCTCTCTGAAGTCTGTTAAGCTTCTTTCTGGCTTTGTGGAGTGAGTGGGCTGAGCTATAAACTTTGTACCTGACTAAAGGAAGAAATACCCTTTCTATAAAGGTTTGTGTTGTATTCCTCTCGCTAACAGCCTCCTTCTGTTTTAGTGCAAGTATTTGTGTGAGATCTTACAGACTTTTAATCTTCCAACACCTTTTCAGAGCAGGATTTTTCCATTAAGAAAATAACAGAGAACAGGAAAACAGGTTGCTATGAGTGTCCTCCTTTCCAGTTTTGCTTTTTTAAAAATAGGGCCACTAAGTATTTTGAATAGTAACCCTCCAAAATTCACTTTTGTTTGTTTAGGGAAACATGCCAGAGTGAAAGAGAAAGAACGGGAACATGAGCGTAGGAAGAGACATAGAGAAGAGCAGGATAAAGCCCGTCGTGAATGGGAAAGACAGAAACGGAGAGAGATGGCAAGGGAGCATTCCAGGAGGGAGAGGTACATCCATCCCTCCCTCCCCTGTGACAAACCAACAGAGATGTGCAGCTTCCTCCTCTAAATCTGTCTCTAACCTTTTATTGCTCTGAAATGGAAACATGTTCAGAGCAAAAACTTGTAAGGTCTGGTGCCAGTGCCACGTTCCTGTGAATGTGTTGTCTGATGAAAATGTGTTCTTGACTTCTGTTACCTTTGTGACCTCGTTACAGCAGATATCTCTAGGTGCATTTATCAGCAGCGTTTTGCTATAATGAAAAGGGTTTTGCACAGGGGATTTGTTGTCTGAACCTGGTTAATTTCTGTTTAAATCCTGGTAAGGGTACAGAATCTCGTGTGTCTCAGACCTCATGGTCTTTGTGTTTGACACCCTTTTCTTAAAGAATACGCTGCGAAGCCATATCTGGTTTTGATGCACAATTGGTGGTGTCGCTGATAAAATTGGAGTCCAGTTTCCCTTCATAAGCTGAATTTTCAGTGAACTGCAGTTAACAACAAATCATTGTGTTTTAGAGATCGCCTGGAACAACTTGAGCGAGAACGAGAGAGGAAAATCAGAGAGCAGCAGAAGGAGCAACGGGAGCAGAAGGAGCGGGAAAGGAGAGCTGAAGAGAGGCGTAAGGAGCGGGAAGCGAGGAGAGAAGGTAACTCTACTCTCTCTGTGTGGATGTTCTTTGGGCTTGCTGGCTGCTGGCACAGTGGTGGAACGGAGGTAGAGGAAGCTTTTTTTTCACTTAGGTCAGTGCCAGAACTTCAAAGGGGCAGGGGAGTGGGGCAGTGAGGGGAAGAATAAATCTAGTAAGTTCTGTCTGGAGAAGCCAAACAATGTCATGTGCCTTAACGTCGTGGTACGGTGATTAGTCAGCGAGTCTTTCTTCGTCTCCCTCTGTGTATGTCTGTGTGTGTGCACGTGTCCGTCACGATCCCACTGGCTTCTCAAATCTTTGGCTGAGTTTAACCCAACCTGAGTGAAATTGAAGTCTTGAAACTAAGTGTTTGAAGGAGTTGGGGGAATGCATTGCAAAAGGGGGGAGAGAGGTCATGTGAGTGCTCCAACCCTGGAAAACACTTAGTGAGAGTCAAGTGAGGAAGCTCGGATAACTGAGCCGTTCGCGTCAGCCTGCACGTGAAGCCTCGCTTTGCACAGCGTTCCAGACACTTGCAGTCTAAGTTCAGATCGTTTGTGATTGAAGGGTGTCTGTTGGTCCCAGCTTGCAGAGGTAAAACATCAGAACCTGCTCCTGTGATGGAGACAAAGATCGTTGAAGAGTAGCAGAAGCAGCCACACTTGCTGCTCTTCTTCCAAGCGCAGCTCACCCCGAACAGCTCCTCTTTGTGCTTGCTAGTTAATGCTGATACTGCTCAATCTATCTAGCCTTTCATTTTAGTTATTTTTATTGCTTTAAATGCTCTGTCAGCTCCTTCTAAACCTCAGCTGGTTTTATTCTTTTACTCTCACTGGCATTAACACCGTAGTTTCAGGGCCTTTACTCTTCAGCATGTGGTGCATCTTGCTTCTGTTTCCTAAGCATGGCAGCACCTTTCTCTAAGTAGTACAAACCAGTATTTTATTATGTGAGGTAAACCATAGTCCTTTATTCTCTTAAAAACAGTTAGATTCCACTTCTACTCCTCCCCATTGCCCTTAAGCTTGTAAGGAAGAATGAGAAGTGTGCAAAGCAGTCGTGGCAGACCCGAGTATCCTAATTAGGGCAGCGAGATGTAACGATTTCTTCCGGTTTTGTTTTCACTAGTTTCTGCACACCATAGAACAGTGAGGGAAGAATATGGAGACAAAGTAAAAATGAGACCCTGGAGTCGCAGCCCATTACGACAGCAGAGAGACAAGCTTGAGCAAGGAGATAGCAGGAAACCAGGTAGCATTTGCCACTTTATAATGTCTTTGCCTGGGGGCTCAGAGGAGCTGTTTCTAGCAGTAAATATTTATCCCTGGTGCTCTGTTGTCCACTTCAGCCATGGTGGCATGACTGGAGTATTCATGAATATGTACCTGTGCACTGTTTTCTAAAGCAATGCTGGTTTTGCAGGTAATTGTGCAAGTAACAAATCGAATGAATCTTTCCTTTTTCAGTAGTTAGAGTAGTGATCTAAAAAGTCTCTAAGTGAGTTACTTCAGTGATGAAAGAAGCAGCTGACTGAAGTTGTCATTGATTTCCCTGGCAGATTAAAAAGGGATTGTTGCCACTAGCTCCAGTTGGATTTGTTGTCAGGAACTAAGCTACCTTAAACAGTTACCTTTTAGGGATCAATACAGTTTTAGCATCATTGATGTTGACATTGTGTACAGGAAAATGAAATGCTTAAGGCAGCATTCTGGTTAGGTGGTGAGTTTTGTTTTCTAAGCCAGAAGATGGTCTTTCCCATGCCTAGAAGGTCCTAACTGTGAGCAGAGAACTTGCACAATTGACATAAAAGTGTCTTTGGTTAAAGAAGAAAAGCTCTGTGTCTGCCTCGTTAATGTGTGTAGCTGTAAGAATAAACTTAAGCTGATTGCAGAGTGTAATCAGCTGCAATTCCAGGTGGAGACAGGCAGTAAGTCCTTGGAAGCTGCTGTCTCATTGGTCAGCAGTTATTCACACCTGCTGTTTCAGGGTGCTCTGGAGGGACTCCCATCAGAACAGTAAGCCCTGACAGCTGGATGGACACACATCAGTGAGACTGTGTTGTGCTGATACTCGTTACCACGTTACTTTTCTTTTTAATTTCTTTTTGTAAGTTAATCCTCCCCCCCAGTCTCAGGCATATCTCACCATAAAAACCACAAGGTCAGCATTCCACATCTTAGGCTGTTGGTCCTGCACCACTGCAGTTCAGAAAAGCTGTTTGTCTTTTGAGTGGTGTGGCTTTTTTTTAGTGCTCCATATATTCCAGTACAGAGTGTTCAGCACCAATTTGATGGCCAGAGAAAGTAAAGCTGTTCTCTGGGTGTTCAGAGTCTCTTTAAGTAGAAGTGATTCTCAGTTAGCACCTTGGGTTTAATTTTCATGGTCTCAACAGTGAAAGAAGAGAAACCTGAAGAGAGAGATCCTCTTTCAGACTTGCAGGACATCAGTGACAGTGAGAGAAAAACCAGCTCGGCAGAGTCTTCATCAGGTAATTAAATGCAGTTTAGTAGATGTAATTAATTGTACAGTGTTAGAGTGTGTGCCTACTTAGATATATATTTGGTTGTTCCTGAACAGAATCTGGATCAGGCTCAGAAGAAGAGGAGGAAGAGTCTAGCAGTGAAGGCTCTGAGGAAGAGGGAGAGGAAGAGGAGGAGGAGGAAGAGACAGGAAGCAATTCTGAGGAAGTGTCTGAGCAGTCAGCTGGTGAGTAACACAAAGCAGGTCCTAGACTGGTGTGTTATGATTTACTTTGTTTCTCATTCAGTATTGTTTTATTTGATCATTTTCCTTTTCTCTTAGTCTAGGATAGGCTGAGACCTCACAGGTCAAGATAACTAAAAAGAAAAAAAACAAGTACAAGTCATATTCTATCCTTTTATATAGAGGTAATATCAATTATTTGTCTAAGCAGCCAGTTTAGAAAATGGAAAGCCATTTTTCTCTTCCTAAGTGATGTAAGGCTAACAGTTTAAGTAGTTTTGTAACATAATGAGTAATCTGTAGAAAACAATTTTGCACTTCTTTTGGGGGGTGGTGAAATACTAAGGGGACTGCCCAATTCTTCTCACTTGCAAATTTCAGATACTTTTCCTTGTACTGGCATGAAAAAAATGAACATAATGAAAAAAGTTGTAAAAAAAAATGTACTTAACCATTCTTGGAAATAATTAACATAGAAAAGGCACAAAAGCATGCTCTGGTGGCCGAGTATTTTTCATTGAAATCAATTACAGTTAATAAGCAAATATTCATAAGTTTCCTGGCTTAAGTTTGTTCTCCTGCCTCTATCCCTGAATTCCCAGATAACTGGTAAGAATTGTATTGCCAGTTGGAAGCCTAAAGATACAGCTCTGAGGTAGGGGAAGCTTTTGCTTCCCAAGTGAAGCAGAAGTGCAAGGTCACTAACTAGATAATGAAGAAGCAAGTTAGAAGAGCATTTTGATAGTGATCTGTCTGCCTTGCAAGGAACTGCTGAAGTGTTGAGTTTATTCAGTTGAACTTGATTCTGTTTTGCAGAAGAGGTGAGCGAGGAAGAAATGAGTGACGAGGAGGAACGGGAGAATGGAAACCACATCCCAGTTGGTACAATGCAAATACTAAATATTTCAAGAATGATTTGGCTGAACTTTTGCAGCTGGATAGATCTGTTTCTATAAATATTTAAAACTTCTTGTCACACATTTGTCATCCTTCTGGAGCAGTGTGTAATTGGCATTTTGGGGCCGTTCTCATGTCAGAATGACAAATTCCTTGAAATCTCTTCCAGTGTCTGCTCAGAGGAAATCAGATCCTAGTCTAATGAGCTGATGTTTCCTCCTTGTTCAGTTTGGGGCTCTTGTCCTGTCCTCTCATCAAAAAAGCTTTACAATCAGAATGAGATATCCTGGGTCAGTTTTCTCTCTCATTCTGTCAGTGTGAAGATTTATTTTTCTGACATGCTGCCTTTAACACTGGAAATGTGTGAATGACTCTGTTCAGAGTTCTTGAAAGCAGCATCTCAGCTAAGAGAAGAAATCAGCCTTCTCTGTGCTCTTTATTGTTACAGTAACTTAGGTGTGCAGCTTATTTAATATGTAGAGATCAGTGTTTCTCTCCTACCCTTGTCTGTCTAAAGCTGAGCTTCATTGTTCCAAAGAGCCCCCTCTTTCAACGACTGATTCTGACTTTTAAAGTTACAGAGTCGAGGTTTGACCGAGATTCGGCTGGAAGCGAAGTAGAAGAGGAGGAGGTGGGGGAGGTCAGCCCTCATTCCAATGCCATGACAGAAGGAGACTATATTCCAGACTCACCAGCTTCCTCCCCCATTGAATTGAAACAGGAGCTTCCAAAGTATCTTCCTGCACTTCAGGTAGAGCATCACTCAAAGGATGCTTGGGAATATCGTGGGCAAATGGATTTCCCTAGCAGCTTTGTTAACCTCATCAACACGTGTGAGGGAGTTAATGGGCAGAAAATGCCTTGCTGACTCAGGGCACAAAATACATGTGTCTGTGAAATGTTGCTGTCCTGTTTGGACAAGGGAAAATGAAATGGCTCTTTCAGATGCAGCTGATAATGCAGCAATACATTTGGTACTCTGACACCTTGGTATTGCTATCGGAAAATACATACCTGTGAGAGAAGAGTTCCACTGATGTGAATAGAAATTGATGGGTGGTGAAGTGTAGAAATACAGGGAGAAAAAGTGTTTTATTAATTGAACTACATGAATAGTATTAGTCTGCTGAGTTGACACCTTGGCCATTGTGGCAGAAATTGCAGTTTATTCTATGCCAAAGGGAATATGTGAAGAGTTAATGAAGTAATTTAGTTAATCTACTAAAATACAGACTTTGTCCAGGATTCCTTTAGAGATCCCAGTAAGAAACAAACCCCAGAGATACCTTTTGCACACGGAGTGGCCAGACTGTTGAACTCTCTGGATAAATTTTAAGTATTTCTGTGAAGCTGCTGTTACCTTATGTCTCATTAAAAAAAGGGTAGCAAACCCCTTCCTCAGATGCTGCAGGAGTAAATGTTGTCTGTCTGTTTTTTCAGGGCTGTCGTAGTGTGGAGGAATTTCAGTGTTTGAACAGGATTGAAGAAGGAACGTATGGTGTAGTGTACAGAGCCAAAGACAAGAAGACTGGTCAGTATAAGTGGTCTCCAGACTTTATCTTACAGTATTGAGGGCTCCAGCTGTATGCAAATTATGGTTCTGCATTTTTCATTGATAAAATTATCTAAGATGAAGAACAATCTGTGCTTTTTAATAGGATGTGGACTTTATGATATAAGGGCTTTGCTTGCAGCTCAGGAGTCGCCTGTATTGGCCATGATGGTGTAGAACAATCAATGTGATTTCAATTTCTGGCTCATAAGCAGTTATTTGGGGCTTGCAATCTGCTGGAGACAGTTCCTGATTTGGAAGCTTTCCAGATTTGCTACAAGTGTTCCTCCAAGCATCACTGTAAGCACAGCTGCTGATTGGAGAGTTCCTGAAAGCAGCACTTGGTGTGCAGTGTGTATATACTGAAGCATTTTGTTGTAGAAAGCAGTTTCACTCTTTTTAAGCTCCCTTTAAAAAAAAAAAATCCTCAGAGCAATTTTTGTGAATACAAGTGGATTTAGATCTTCAAAACTTTACTTATCTGGTTTGCAGTGGCAAATATCTTTGAAGAAACTCTTGCATTTCCTTTGTGGTGCACGTGCCAACCATCAAGTCATTTATATGCCCCTCTTCCATGGTGATTCCTCAAGGGAAAGAAGTACTTGCTTTGATAGTTTAACTAGAAATGATGATTTTAGTGCAGTACTTCTGTTCTCTTGGAAGAATAGCACACAGCAAGATCCGATCTGTTCTGTGGGCTCTGGCTGTGGTTTCCCCATAGCATTAGACCAGTGGCACATCACTTCCTAGCAAGCTGCTCTTCTTCAAGGGAACTTCACAAATGAAATGAAAGTGAATGAAATGCCTGCAGGTTGAAGTAGAGTTGGCAGATGGTGAAGAGAGCTTGTGAAAAGCACCGTGCTCCAGAGCAGACCTGGACAGACTTTAGGGTTAGTTTGTTCTAGAATAACATGAACATTTGGTCTCCTTTGGGGAGCGGAATTATACAGCTGGCTTTGTGGTTTCTCTGAGTTCACTTGTTTACTGGGCAACTACCATGAGCTCGTTTTTCTTTCCCTTCTCTTGTCTTGAAGCCTGCTCCAAGGCTGACATAACCGTTGTTCTCCTCAATACCCTGCAAACTCCAGATGTGTTGTTTGAGGCGATTCTGTCTCTTATCTTCCTAAGTGCAGGGAAGAGTTCAGAGTTAAATAGAGTTTTGCTTTACTTTCTTTCCAGGTGAGTTGCATTAGAATAAGCTCAAATCCATGATGCAGCTTTTGGATTGGTTTTTGGGACTTAAAAATTGGCAATCTTGTGGTGATGGGTTCTTTTACTGTGCTAATATGAGACTGACTCTGCTTCTTGTTTGAACAGAATGTCTTAAGTAATGATTTTTGTTCAAGTGAACTAAATTAGTGCCAGAACACTGGGCAGCCTCTTAACGTGTGCTTTGTTAGCCATGTGATGGGAGATCTGCAGTTGATAATTGTGTTTTCTTTGCAGATGAAATTGTGGCTCTGAAGAGACTGAAAATGGAAAAGGAAAAAGAAGGGTTTCCCATTACGTCTCTGAGAGAAATAAATACTATTCTGAAAGCACAGCATTTAAATATTGTCACTGTCAGAGTAAGGCCACAATCTTCTATTCAAAAGTGGTTTTGTTCTTGAAATACCACCTCTTGGCTTTTAAAATGCCATATAAAAATGTCAGTGTGGGTAGCAGAGCTTGTTTCTGTAAACAGCTGTATAGTACCCCTAAAACTGTACAGACATTCTTGTCTCTTTGTAATCTGATGTTTTGTAAAAATTAGTGGTTTTCTAATAGAAAAATACATTTTCTATGGATTTAACTAACAGACCTCACTCCCCACCTTGCCAGTACATTTCTAAGACTGATTTTTTTATCTGCTACTTTAAATAGTGTGTGCTTGTTTGATCCTTTGTTTCTGTGTTTTAGGAAATTGTGGTAGGGAGTAACATGGATAAAATCTATATTGTGATGAACTATGTGGAACACGATCTCAAGAGTCTGATGGAAACGATGAAACAACCATTTCTCCCAGGTACTGTTTGCCACAGTCTCCTGTAATTCTCAAAACTGGCCAACCCTCGGGGTCTTTGGGCTGTACTGATGTCAGAGAGATCTGGCTTTGTGCCATGCTGAGAGACTTCACTGTTGTTCCTCGATTGAGTTTGTTTTTACTGTACACGTTAGGATCATAGGCTGGGAGTGCTGGTGTTCGTGGTGGTATTTGCGTGCTTTGTGTGAAATTGAGGGAGCTTCCCTGTGCTAAGGTGGAGAAGAACACTGGATTTTAATTTTGGGCACTTCCTATGTTTTTGAAAGGCATTAATTTCTGAGCATTATTTGGATTCATTCCAGCTCCCAATATTACTTTTAACATGCAGGCTATACTGTGCTTTTAAGGTGACATCCCTTGCTCCCCCCTGCCCTCTGACCCGTTCTTCTGAAAAAGAAGAGAGATTTCTTCTTTAAAAAGAGATTTTTTTTTCCTCTTACTTGGCTTCTTTTTATCATTTCAGGTGAAGTGAAAACCCTGATGATTCAGTTACTGCGAGGAGTCAAACATCTTCATGACAACTGGATACTTCACCGAGACCTGAAAACGTCCAACCTGTTGCTCAGTCACTCGGGCATCTTAAAAGTAAGAATTGCATGAAACACACCACACTTCTCAGAGGGCTTGTCTTGCAGAACTACTCTGTGTTATACCTGTGTTAGCAGCGGGGTAGAGTGTTTTGAGGTGTGAGATGGGGCTTGTAAAACAGATGGTTGCAAAAGACTGAGCTTTACTAGTAAAGTGAGGAGGCTGCCTTGCCACCACTGTAAGGATGAGACTCCTAAGCATCCTCTTTCTTCGCTGAGGAATGCCTGTAGTAGTGCTGAGCTGTACCCTTACTGGTAGAGGTGGAGATTCCCCTTGCAAAGAAAGAAGCTTTTAAAAAATGTTGCACCCTTTAAAGGTCTTATCTCACCTTTTACTGACTCCTTACAAAGATCAGAGAGAAAAGCAGTACTAATAAGATCAGGACATAACATTTCAGTTATGGAAGGGAAGAAAAAATACATGTTTTCCTTTCGCTGGGAAGAGACAGGGAAGTTGGGAGGCTGGAAGCTGTGAGGTAGCCAGCGTGGCCACGGTGTGTCGGCCCCGTTAGGAAGCTGGGAATACTGACTGCCTGTTCTCATTCAGGTTGGAGATTTCGGCCTGGCCCGGGAATACGGGTCCCCGCTGAAGCCATACACACCAGTGGTCGTGACGCTTTGGTACAGGGCTCCAGAGCTGTTGCTTGGAGCCAAGGTAGGCTTCTCCTTGTTCCTCTGGCTGCTGGGTGAATGCCCCTTCGGACTGTTTTATTGTTTATGAACAAAGTTATGAGTATGGCTGATTCTAAAACAATATAAGGAGGTAGAAATTCTGAATCTTCAGTATTACTTTTCCTAATGACACAGCTATAAAGGTTCTGTTTTCCCACAGCCAGGAGGTGGCTGTGTGGGTGATCAAGTTTTGCTCCTTTAGAAGCTGGTGTGTAGTGCTGCTGGACTTCCTGTGGTGTGGTGCAAACTGTTCCTGTCATCTTAAGCAGCTGGGTTTTTATATCTATATTTTTAAAGTTGGTCTAAAATTTCTGACACCTGAGAGCAGAATGAGGTACTGGCAATGTTCTGGAAACTTCCCTGATGATTTCCTGCTTTGTAGCTGAAATCTGGACAAAATCAGCAGGGTTCTGTAGGGCTTCAGTGACAAGAACCATGCCAGAAAAAAACACTGCACCACCAGCAAAAAGAATGGGTTCAGAAGTGAAGGAAACCTGGTGATATCATTCCAAAAGGTTTTTGTGATAGGAGAAATGGCTGCATTTAAGAGAAGAGGGGTACCACACAGACCAGGCTTTATGCCCATCACCTGAGATAGCTGTAGTGCCAAAATAAGAGCTGAGGATCTCTGTGAAAGAGAGATGTGATGCTCTGAGTGAAGAAGAAAAGCAACATTGTGGAGACTTTGTTTTATCTGAAGTATTTGTGTATTTTAAAGAAATACTGTTGAGACCCATGCCTTGGGCATTGGAAGGGCTGTGTGTGTCTGTTCAGGGTGCTGGAATCTTTAAGGATAAAAACCCCAAATAAAACCCCAGACAACTCATGGAACTATTACATTCCTTGATTTTTATAACACTTTCCTTCTTTCCAGGAATATTCCACAGCAATAGACATGTGGTCGGTCGGGTGTATATTTGGAGAGCTGTTAACACAGAAGCCACTGTTCCCAGGGAAGTCAGAAATCGACCAGATTAACAAAGTTTTTAAGGTAACATCTTTTACCAGCTTTGGATTCTGACTGGTTTGAGAGGCACATGAGAGTAGGATAAAATTAAAAGTGTTTGTTGCTCTTTGATAGAGGTTCAGCCTCCATAAAAGTCTCCTTACTCTGGGTGATGTGCTTTAAGGAGGCTAAGATCATGATTTGTGTTTTTCTCTGGACACTTACCAACTCCTATAGCTACATAATGAACAAGCAGAAGGGTTGCACTCTAGAATGAGTTTATTAAGGAGATACTTTAATTTACAGGATCTAGGTACTCCAAGCGAAAAAATCTGGCCTGGTTACAATGATCTGCCAGCAGTAAAGAAGATGACATTCACAGAATATCCCTACAACAATCTACGCAAGAGGTTTGGAGCGCTGCTCTCTGATCAGGGCTTCGATCTGATGAACAAGTAAGTGCTGGCTCCCAGGGAATCCTTGGGAAAATGTGGTGGAAAATGACTTGTAGTGTGGAAGGTCAGTGCCCTTAAGCTTGTCAGAACATTCTGATGCACATTCAAAAACTCCAGGATTTTGAGTGAGGTGTGAGTCATTTATTGGAAGTCAGATGACCTTTCAGAAGGTCCAGGCACAGCTTGTCATCATAAAGTTGGGTATCACACCAGGGTCATCCACTTCTTAATTGATGTGGTTACAACAGGGCTGTGTCTCTGTGATTCTTTGTGACCAGTGACAACACTAGTACTCATGAACCTGGAACATCCAAACACAGGAGTGAGTGTACAGACGTCAGTGAACTCATTACATGTCTAAATCTGGGATATCTCAAGTGTTTGCACAGCCAGGGCCAGATACTGCTTGGCAGGATGAGCAGTACAGTCAAACACCTTTCTGCAGTGTGAGAGGTTAAAGTCACTGGCCACAAGTGGCAGAGGTATGGTACGCTGCATTAACGTCATTGGTGGTGGTGGTGATCTCAGTTGTCTCCTCTAAATAACAAAGCATCACTGTAAAGTGATTAACTGAACCAGCCTGGATCCCTTCATCTGATCACAGCGAGGTTCTGAGGTGGTGAACGGTCTGTACTCTGTATCCAGCGCCCGCAGAAGCGACTTCTGAGATGTAGCTCCAGCTGCTGTTCATTTATTACAGGTTGATGTTGAAATGCACATTTCAGGTCAGCCAGCTACATTAGATCACCCTGATGTCAGCATTCATACCCATCAATAGGATTCTACATTAAACATCAGGAAATTCTAAATTGCATTTCAGAAGAATTTAGAACTCTGGGGCTAATTTTTTTCCCTTCTTTCTGTCCCTCTTCCCTATTCCATTGTCTCCCTAACTGCTCAGCTTTCTGACGTACTACCCAGCCAGAAGAATCACTGCTGAAGATGGTTTGAAGCACGAGTATTTCCAAGAGACTCCCCTTCCTATTGACCCCTCCATGTTTCCCACCTGGCCAGCAAAAAGTGAACAGCAGAGGGTGAAACGCGGCACTAGCCCACGACCACCCGAGGGAGGCCTTGGATACAGCCAGCTGGTAAGCACAGCAGATCCAGGCAACTTCTGATGTCCTTGGACATGTCCAAGCCCTGAGTTCAGGAGAAGTTCACTGGACTGTGGTGTGTTAGCCTTCTGCAGCCTGGGATCCTGAGACTCACCTGTACTTGCATGAGAAAGGCACCACCACAGTCCAGCTTTCCCTCTGCTCCCTTTCAAAGGCCAGGTCCAATTACTGTTGTACTCACAGAATTGTAATTTCAGTACATAATCTGAGATAGAAATGATGCAGGGTTTTATCAAGGCACAGATTTTCATTTGAAGATGTACACTGTCTTAAACTTTCACTGAAGCTTTCAAAGCTGCATATTTATTTGAAAAACAAAATTCCAACCCCTGGTAAGTTCTGTGTAACTTGTGGATAGCAGCAGTCTCCTGTTTCCAGTATTTGGAGAATTAAAAACAAAGGCAAGGGTGGTGTTTTCTGTCTTGGGGATTGTTCTGCCCATTTTGGGGTGGGAGGAAGACTGGAAAAGGTGCCTGTGTAAGTAGGGCAGGGTTGTGTCAAGGGCCTTAATTCTGACAGCTTCTTACTGCTGTTTCCATGGGTCAGCACAGATGAAGTAGCACTAGACAGTTCCTGCCTGCTTCAACAGATGAAATAGCCTAAAAGCTTGGTTAGCCTTCATGTTCTGAGGGTATAAACAGCGACAGGGAGGGTGTGCAGAGTGTTTCATTGCTTAGTGCTTCAGGTTTTGTCATCTTTCATATGCAGTTGGTGAGCACACAAAGCAGGGATACACCAGAGATGCTTTTAGACCAGACAACTTGAAGGGCAGCATCTAAAGATCGTGAATAACACTCTGCATCAACCACTCAACCAAACACTTGCTTCCCATATTTTGATCTGGTTCTGTTGTTCAGATTTTTGTGTTGGGGAGGTAAATGCATCCACACAGCCACTGATAAATGACCCATGATTGGTTTTCACAGGGTGACGATGATCTCAAAGACACAGGTTTTCACCTGACCACCACAAATCAAGGAGCATCTGCTGCAGGACCTGGCTTCAGTCTCAAGTTTTAAACTTGATGTGAAAGAAGAGAGAAACAAATCACAAACCAACGCAGAGAACTGTTCTTGTGAGTGGATTTCTGAGCCCCAGGTCCGTTCCTCATGTCAGGGGGACTAGATGAATGCTCACAGGGGGGAAAAAGTCAAATGTCATCACAGATTCAAAGGCTGTTGCTGGGTGTGGAGTATAACTGCTGCATTCCATTAAAGGACTGGAACTAACCTGAAAAGCCAAGGATCATTACAAAGTTTGACAAAGGAAATCTTGAAGTACAATCCTGGAACAGCTTCTGGTTTATTTTAGGTTGGTTTTTTTTTTCCTTGTTGGGTTTGTTTTGGTTTGTTTCTTGTAAATTTGTAGAATTAAAATACATTTTTAATTGTTTAACAGCGTGAAGGATTTAATTTCTTCCCAAGCAGCAAACTTGGATGTTTGGCAGCATTAAGTCTTCTAGAGTAGGAAGTTCCTCCCTCTGCCACCCCCAGATCTGTGCTGATGCTATTACAGTATATTGTCAGCTGGGCAAACAACTTGGTTTTCATTTTAAGTAACTTGTATGTGTCTGAAAAGCGTTAGGGCAAAACCCTGCACCTGTTCTGAAGTTTCTTTCCTGTTGTGTGCCTTGGAGAGAGCTGGGCTGGGCTTGATCCTCCCTGACTCCATTTTTGGGTGCATTACCGAGCTAACCCTGATAGGTTGTGTACATGTATCTGCAGTGGCACTGGGACAAAAGTACTGCTCTGTTGGTTTATAAATCAAAAAGACTCCATATGGAGTCTTGAAACTTTATTTTCTATAGAAATTTCTTTTAAATATGCCCTTTTTTCCATTAAAAAGAGCTTAGCTTAACTGGTTGTATAATGCCTTATTCCAGTCCTTCTTTGTACACTGAGGGACCAGAGGAATCACAGTGGCATATCACAGCCTTCTGAGTCTCTAACTGAGATAACACTCTCCTTCTTCTCTGGGAACAGAACATTTGGACAGTACAGGGGTATGTGTGACCAGTTAGAACTGGGCACCGGTCCAGAGAAAGGATTAACTTAAATGATAAACATTCCCTCAATTTCAGTGAGCTTTAAGAGTTTTCTGGGAAAAAAGCCTTGGAACTGGAATTTGGATGTACTAAAACTGTGGTAGATGTTGAAACTGGTAGTTTGGGGGGTTTTCTGTGGAGGAATGCAGGATTATTTTCTCTTTAGGCTTAGTGCAAAGAGAAATGGTTGTGTGACTGGTCTGTTAACTGAAGTACACATGATTTTAGCCAGATTCCTCAGAGGTGGAGATGAGTAACTCACTGAGAAGCTGGGGTTTTCCTACATCCCACCCAGTACAGAGACACCTCTGCCCCAGCCTGTGCAAAGCTTGACAGGCTTCTCTGCATACTCTGTGTTTCAAGCTGTGCTGGGCATCTTGTCCTCTCTGAACGGATTTCCTTCCTTCACATCTACATCACTGGGGGATTATTCAGCTAAATTAGGACTGAGTAAAACAAAACCTAATGCTGGATTGCAGTGGAAACCTAATGCAACTACAAGACAACGCTGTAACTCCTGGTTTGGGGTTGTTGGGTTGGTTTGTAGCAGGGAAATCCCAGCTCTCTCAGCATTGTTTGGGTACTGCAGCTCAGCTGGATTGTCCCAGTTGCCTGTGGGTGCCTTTTACCATCCTGCATTTAATTGCTCCTCCTAAGCCACATTTTATGTCTTATAGTGTCGTGTTCTCAGCTAACTGATGGTAAAAATATTTCTGCTAATACTGTGTCAGGATTGTACTGATGGAGCCTTTCTGCTCCAGTACAGAGATCTTCCTACCCTGCTTGCTGCAGCGCAGGAGACGCGGTGCAGTTTTGTTGTGCTTGAAGTCCCTGTTTGCAGAGGTTAAGAGGACAGCTGAGAACCTCCTGGAAGAGCAATGCAGCTGCCTTTATTAGCCACTGAGGATCTTGCTAAACGTCCTGACTGTTGGGGCTTCCTAACTGCCAGCGAACGTTCCTCCATGGTGGATGCTTTGAGTGCTCTACGCTACTAACACGGTTTGCCTGTTGGATGGGGCACGTTCACCTCCCTGTTTGAGTGCCTGGGGGTGGGCAGTGATGCAACTCGCCTCATCTCCGCTGATGGACACGAGAGGCTTCCTGGTCAGACACCTAAAGGACGAGTTGTGAGGAGCTGCTGATGGAGGTAAAATGTCTGTTGGGATAAGATTACACAAGCAATAAATACAGACCCCAGGAAAGCGGTTAAAGGGGGAGAGAATCTGTGGGTACTTGAACTGAACATGTTGAGGTGTGGAATGGAGGAGCTAGAAAGGCTGTGTTCTGACCCTACATCCTCCTGACAAGTAAGAGGAAAGAAACAATACTAGCTCTCATACTTTAAGAAGTTCTTCTAGTGCTATGAACCAGGATCTAAAAAAAGTGACAGCAAAACACTTACAGAGTGTAACTGGTCATTCTTCCACATCGCACCAGAGCTGAGCCAGCCATCTGCTCATCCACTTGGCCGATGACTGGTCATGGTCTTGATGTTCAGCAGCCCGCAGTGGTCCGCAGTTCGACTGCAAAATCTGACACCTTGCGTGTGTAACACTGGCTTTTAAGTCTGTGCAGCATGTCCTTGATAAGTTCTTTATCATTAAAACTAATTTGGAGAAGTTTTGTGTTCCAGTAATCAAGTCCCAGAGTCCCTTCTGCCCAAGGTGTGGAAGCAGCTGGTTGAGAAGTTGGGTTGCGCTACTCGAGGTTAAATATAAAACGCCAAAGAAACATGTTGAGTTTGAAACAGACCTGGCAGTAACTGAAGTGCTGGTCCCAGGGCCCTTGTTAGTGCTTCAGTCTGATTCTCCAGGAGTAAGTAGTCAAGATTCTTTCTTTTTTCTTTACTATGCAAGTGTAAGTTCCTTCGTTAATTGCATTTGCAATGATGCTCATGTGATCTTCATTTAAGGATAAGTAACCTGGATAGGAGTATTCCAGAAGCTCCTTATCTTTGTACCAGCTGTCAGGAAAAGAAATAATAGAAATTAAGCTACACCATGTCCAGTACAACACAGCACGTGTTGGTGGGTTGATTTTCTCCTTGTGTGTTTTGCTTTGGCCAGCACACAGCAGAGCTGGGCCTTGGGCAGAACAGGGTTAAGTTTTCCTTTGTATTTCAGGTAGATGATGGCAGTTACAACAGGTCTGGAGCCTGAATCTTAGGGAATTTGGGTCCTCGGCCTAAACTGACCCATGGATTCGGGCATATCTGCCTTTTAGATACCTCCAGGAATAAGGTGGCTGTACATTAGTAAGAGCCAACCCAGTATTGACTGGAAGGGTAAATGAAGACTGTTGGGTTTCTTGCAGAATGGGCCAGGGCCGTTGCTGTGGTGGTAAAAATCACCTTTGTGCTTTATCCTTTTTCAGCTCAGCTCCATTTCTGATCGCTCTGCTTTCAGACTTAATGCTTTGCAGTGTTACTGACACGACTGCCACCCTCCCTCCTCGCAGGCAGCCACCCACCCCCTGCTCCTCTGGGTGCCCCAGGAGACACTGACATGTTCCAGAAGACAAACCACAGTCATCTTCCCACTGCTGTGTCATTCCCCATCCTTTTTGGTGTGTAAGCTGCAAAATCTCCTAAAGGACTGGAATAAAGGATAGAGCACTTACTAAACTTTGCCTTTTTTGTGGATTATCTTCTGTCCGCAGCGGAAGGTGACGTTCCTGCCTTCAGAAACAGTCTTGGTTTTTGTCCTTGGGGGGGGCAGGGTGGGTGGGACTGTTGGAAATGGGAATTCTGTCCTCCAAAGGGGGGAGAAAGAAAGGGTGGGAGTTAGCATATCCACAGGCAAGCTTGAGTCATTCCACAATGTTTTCAGTTCTCCCTTCCCACCGAGTAATTCTTGGGTGGACCTGTCTCCCAGTTCTGTGGGATGCAAACTGACAGCAATGGATGAAAATCAACGTCATGTCGATGGAGGAACATACATCCAGTGTATGAACAGTCCCTGAAACTATATAGGTGAGCAATTACCTGACTGCCCTTTGCATTAATCTGGTCTAAAAAAATCCCTCTGAACTAGGGAAAGAGTCTGTATGGCCCAGCTTCTTAAGGTCAGTAGGTATCTAAGCCAACGCTTAGTTCCACGGCTGCAGTACCTTGACCTCAGTTAGTCCCTTACCTGGAGACACTAGGTTAAGGTGCTTAACATACTTTTATCTCCTTTTCTGCAGAGCAGCTTGAGGCCAGCTGTGTGTGAGATGGCATTTGTCTTGTTTATGGCCTGTCCCTGCATCAGGATCTCTGCACTGCATCTCTCAGCTCTGAGAGCATCTCACTTCCTCAGTGGGCCCAGAAGGGAAGCTGTCTGAGGCACACACGTGCTTGTGGTCTCAGAAGCTCCCCATCAATCACTGGCTCAGTTGAACTAGAGAAGCACAGAACCATTTAATGTTCTGCTCCACAAATGTTTAAATACAAAAGCTGCTCCCCCCTTTCCCAGCCTTGCTCTCAGCTCAGATGTCTGAGGTCATCAGTATGGGCCGAGCCCCTTTTTTATAGAATCACAGACTGGGCTGGGTTGGGAGGGACCCCAAGGGTCACAGAGCTCCAACCCCCTGCCACAGGCAGGGACACCAACCTCCAGGCCTGGAGCTACACAAGGTTGCCCAGGGCCCCAGCCAACCTGGCCTTGAACACCCCCAGGGACTGGGCAGCCTGTTCCAGCCCCTCTCCACTCTCTCTGTAAACCCCACCAAGGACCCCAGAAGAAAATCAGGTACCGTAGCAGAAGTCACAGGTGGATGGACAGTGCTTTTTCATCAACTTCCTGCGTTTCTCACAGAAACCTTTTTGTGCCCAGGACGGGCACATAAATAATCTGTCTTTACAGCCTGAAACAGGAGGAGACAAGGTGTTAGAGGGGCTGGGGAGGGCTGTTCCTTCTGAAAACCAAATTGCCGTTTAGGCCAAGGCTCTTTCTACAGAGGAACCCAGAGCACAACCCTGCCTTCCCTACCATAAAGTCTGTGAATTCCCCAGACTTCATCTTGAGAGATGGTCTTCTTGCCAGTCAGCGTGGCGTTGATGTGCATGAGGGCGTTGGGGTTCAGCGAGTGCATGAGGCCTAAGGCGTGGCCTATTTCATGAGCCGCTACGTGTACCAGGTCTGTAAGCCAAACGCCTGGAAGAGAAATGGGAAACCAGCTGCTGGTGTGTGGTGAAGTACAGCTCCCTATCCTGGTGTAAAAGCAGAGGAAACAGTTTAGCACTGGGAGGGTCTGGTCTGAGGTTGGCCCGGGTTTATGTCTGAGTGTAAACAGGCCAGTTCTTGCCACACGCGTCTGCCCAAACACCAGCACTGCTGGCCTGCAGGAAGAAGTGCTCTGCCTAAAGACTCTTGCTAAATCTCTCTGACATGAGCTGGAGGAACAATGATTTTGTTCTTCTCCCTATCCATCCCTTCTGCCACTAAAGCTAATTCAGCTTTGGAGCGAGCAGCAGTGAATAATACTGTGAACAACTATTAATTGTCTCAGCTGCTCCCTGGCCTTCTGAAGTCAGAAGAGTTATTAGTGTTCCACAACGGTGCCTGGGCTGGCTGCAGACCCACCCCATGCCCATCCCCTCTAAACAACTGGCGTTAACGTGGCCATGTTGGAGTCAGTGGCAGAACTGGCACTCAGGACTCCCTATTTGTTCCATAAGCTTAGTACAGCTTCACTAGGACTCAAGTTTTGCCAGGCTCTGTTTGTTTTAGCAGCTGCTGGTGGAAAAACACCAGCTGGGAGAACCCCGTGGTCCCTGACATGTCTGACTGAAGGACTCTGGTTTGTTACTGGATAATCTCTCCAGTTTTTATTATCCCTGACAAACATTGCAGTTTGGTGCACTGAGCAGACTTCAGGAGCTCAGTGAAGAAGGGCAGCTTTTTAAAGCCAAGTATTTTACAAGATGTAATCTGTGCAGGTTGTTTGCCTTAATAAACCCTCATACTGTT
Source organism: Gallinula chloropus (assembly GCF_964237585.1). Classification (NCBI taxonomy): domain Eukaryota; kingdom Metazoa; phylum Chordata; class Aves; order Gruiformes; family Rallidae; genus Gallinula; species Gallinula chloropus. The sequence goes on along the minus strand of NC_140108.1, from coordinate 8,484,927 downwards.
GCTTTAGAAGTCACCTCCCCCAGGTCTTTGACCCTAGCTGTTATCTGTTGCTGTGCTTTGGAAAACAAGGATAGGAAAAGTCCCTCTCTGTCACCTAAAATCCCCTCTCCTCGCTGTCCATCTGGTGAAAAGCAGAATCCCTGCCTTCCAAAAGAAATGCTGAGCTGGTCGTATCATATGAACCCAATTTTCTAGTCAGTCAGGGCCCATCGGGGCCCATCTGTGTTTAATCTAGAGTCAGTTCCAGTACAGCTTCAAAAAAAAAACCCAGGGAGGAAACACCAAGCTGGGAGTACCACAGGCAGTTTTAGGTGCTACAACCCCAAAAAATGACTGTGGACCCAGGAACACGAACCCCTGAAGAGCCGTGCCAGTCGAAGTAAGAACACCCCCCTCGCAGAGAGACACCTGCCTGGGCAGGGGTGTGATGGAACTACTGAGTGTGTGGTTGGACTACTGAGCAAGCCCAGCAAATGATTTGGAATGGAAAGGCACCACCACCAGACACAGCCCTTTCTTCTGTCCCACACCAGCAAGGCCAGCACCTTCCAAAGCTACGGGAAACCACCACCCTTCCTGGGGTCTCTTCCCCATACTAGGAAAATCCCCCAGAACAAGGACTAAACTCTAAACCCACAGGGGCTGGAGCCACGTGCTCCCCAAAACACAGGTTACCTTTTTTCCAGCTGAACCGCGTGTGCCCCAGGATCCAATACTCGTGGTCATCGAAGTGGATTTCCCCGTTGGGGGGGAAGAAGGCGTGGGCAAGTTCCCCTGTTGTTCCATCGAAGCAGTGGTGGATGAGGGACTCCAGGCAGTCCGTGTGATTGATGGAGTAGAAGCCTGGGACAAAAGCAGCAGATGTGAGGTGTCCACCAGCCCGAGCCTGGCCAGGACAGGGACAGGGGAAACTTGTGGTGTAATAAAAAAAAATAATAAAAAATCTCTTCCGCTGTCCCCCGTGTATTTCAACCCCCAGAGTCACAGAAGAAAGGCTGAGCAACTGGCAGGAGTGATGCCTACGGGCTGCAAACTATGCTCAGCTGTGATGATCCAGCTGTGATGATCCTGCATTTAGAGCCATATCCCACAGACACAGCTGAGCCTGGTTTGCAGAAGGGAATGCTGAGCTCTTCTTGTAAACTTGTTTTGAGAGAGAAGATGGCCAGTGAGATGGTACCACCAGGATGTAATTGTTTCATTTTAAAGACCAATCATAGAATCACTGACTGGTCTGGGTTGGAAGGGACCCCAAGGGTCCCAGAGCTCTAACCCCCTGCCACAGGCAGGGACACCAACCTCCAGGCCTGGAGCTACACAAGGTTGCCCAGGGCCCCATCCAACCTGGCCTTGAACACCCCCAGGGACTGGGCAGCCTGTTCCAGCCCCTCTCCACTCTCTCTGCAAAGAACTTACCTCTAATAGCTAATTTAAACCACCCCTCCTCCAGCTTCACTCCAGCCCCCTTGTCCTGCCAGTCTCTGCCCTTTAACAAGCTGATTCCCCTCCTGTTCCTGGGGTCCCTTCAGGGACGGGGAGGCTGCAGTGAGGTCCCCCCACAGCCTTCTCTTCTCCAGGCTGAACCAGCCCAGCTCCCTTGGCCTCTCTCCATAGGGGAGCTGCTCCAGCTCTCTGATCATCTTTGGGGCCCTGAAGAGCCTTGGAGGCACAGCAGCTCCCCATCCTTTTGCTGGCATCGTGAGAGCAGCACAGCTCTCCTGCGTCTGCGGGAGCTCCCATGTGGGACCAGGACAGGCCCTTGGGAAGGGAGATCATGTGCTTGTAAGCAGCATCATGCGACAGGAGAGGAGTGTGTTGTGAAACACTGGTCACTGCTGGTTATCTCAGGATTGCTGCCATCTGCACAGGAAATAATTATTCCCCACAGACCATAAATCCCTGGAAAGAATTTACATCTGGGGTTGAGCTGGAGCAGATAACGCTGCAGCACGAACGCTTTCCTAGTCCTGAGAAACTCAGGGTGTAACTACTACAGGGACAGAAGGAAGGGAGGGATGGAGAGGACAGAGAAAAGCTGGTGCTTTGCCAGGGCCAATAAAGGGGAGACCATAACCAAGCTGGAGTCTGTCACCTGCTCTCTGGCTCTGTGTGGCCTTGGGTACGTCATGTCACTATTCAGTAGTTAGTGGAACAGAGGAAATCCTGTCCCAGGGGCAGGGTCTGAGGGTTAATTCTCCCTGACCAAGATTCACAGAAGCATTAATTACCATAGTAACATCTCTTTAGAGCAACCAGAAGTAGTTTCTCCACCTAAGTAAAGGCAAAGGATGCCCCAGCCCTTGTCCAAGAGACCCTGCTGAGACCAGGCAGCAAACAAGGGCCAAGTCCTCCCCCAGACACCTGGGATTCACACACTGACGCTCCCCAGGTGGCTCTGAGGGACGGACAGGCAGTGCCCAGCCCCTCCAGCAGCCCCCGCAGTCTCACCTATTTTCAAGTCGCTCTCCACGTGGCGGGGCACTTCTCTGAAGCTGAAGGGTGACACTTCACTCCACATGCGGAAGGCGGCGGCCAGGCCCCTGCGCGTGTCCCTGGCGTTTATGAGGTTTCTTGGGAAGGACAGGATTCTGTAGGGACACAGAACAGCTTCAGGAAAGTGCTGTTCCCTTCCCAAACACCAGCTGAAGGCTCTCAAGTCTGCATCAGGCAATCCAGTCTTTCCATTCAACTCAGCTGGGTTCAAAACAGGAGCAGCTTGAACTGGATATTAGGATTATAATAAATAATGTTTAATAAAACCCCCACAGGGACTAAAATAGCACTGATGTTCTTTGCAATCACATGTGTTCTAGGACTACAGCTTATGTCCCTCCTCAAGCACATCATTTTAGACAAGACCACCGTTTTTAGCCTAACATCTCCCAGTCTGCTGCACAAAGTTGCACGTAGAGGAGACAACCACAGACCAGGTAGCTCCTATTCCTAACTCTGAGGCTACAACAGATGTGCACACACTGATTTACAACACTCTCAGGCAGAGCTTTGGAAAGAGGGACCCAAAGGGTTGATAGCAAACTAAGTGAAAAAGGTCTCACATCGCTTGGGAGAGGCTCAAGAGAGGGTTTTGCTTAGGCCACAGGTAGAGAGAGAGCTGAACTATAGGGAGAGCTACTGGTGTGGGCTGGCAGAACCCCTGTTCGTACCATGGGAACACACAGAAGGCTCCTAGGAACTTACCTTGTCCCAAAAGAAGATCTGCATTCAGGAAACTGCCTGAAGTGTAGCAATTGGGAAAAGTTGTGTATAGTCTGCTATCCCCTCTGGTGTTTTTTAGCTATGCTCTTTCTGCTCTCCCCTCGTCCCAGCACATCCTAAAGGGAGCAGAAGGTTTCGTATCAAGCCAGGCTGTTAACCAGTATCAACCTGGACAATTAAGACTATCATGAGGCTTCCCCTGTTCGGGATGAGTGTAAAGGGGGATGTGTTCTCTATGGAGCTCAGGGGAGCCAGGCTCGTGCCACCCCCTCCTCCTCTGTCTCACAGGCAGACACCCCCCAGCACGGCAGCATCACCCACTCAACAGCACAACAACCGCAGCTGCCACCAAGCAAGTGAGATCCCACTTCTGTGACTGATGGTGTAACAGCTCCCCAAAGAACAGAGGTGGGAGCCTGAGACACCCCACAGCTCTGTAACTGCATCCTCAGCCCAGTGACAAGAAGAAGCTGCAGCTCACGCTGCTGCTGCTGCTGCCAGAGGCCACCTGCCACTCGTGTCAGGAGCAGCAGAGTCAGCAGCAGCCACATAAAAAGGGCCTTTGTAATCATGAAGTTGTTGAAAAACCCCGAGTTTGGCTCCTGCATCTCCAGGGAGGTGCAGACTCAGAGCCAGGAGCGAACAACAGACCTTTCTTCACTGAAACCTCCAGGACTAGCCTGAGGTTTCCCTGACAATGTGATTCTACCTGCCCGTGCTCAGCTTATGGAACTGTTTCCAAGGGGGTTCCCTGAGCCTTGTTCTGTCTGAACTAGCACTGGCTCTCCTGAAAGACATTCAACAATGCTGTTAATATTCTCCCAGGGAGAAAACCCCATCATTTCAGGGTGCTGCCCCACAGCCCATCACACTGCACAGTGCCAGGGGTGCTCAACTACTGCCCAGGTAAGGAAGAGAGCTGCTCCCAGGCAGCAGCGAGACACGGTTCCACGTGGCAATCCCCAGGATGACACCAGCTCTTGCACAGCCTGCTTGTTGGAAGCAGAACCAGTACCACACAGCTCCATCCTACCAAAACCAGACTGCCTCATGGCTGCGTGGTGCTGCTGGTTCTGAGCAGCGACAAAACCAGCTGGGAACCAGTAAGCCAGGCAGCCACTTTCCTGGGCAGAAACATCTGAAAACAAAAGGATTAATATTCGCCCACCCTAGAACTGCTAAGGGCTTTTTACTGTGTATTGTTAGTCATCTATGAGTTGGCATCCTTTCCCAAAGAGAACAGGGAGAAAGTTGTTCCTGGAAGCACTCGGCACTAAGAGACCTCCATCCTCCTGGCATCACAGCACCTCCCAGCAGCGATCTCCCTCAGTGATGGCTTTCACCACCTTCTGAGGGGAGTCCCGTGTTCTGGGGCCTGTCTGCCCAAAGCACAAACCTGCCTCTGAACTGAGTTTTACTCTAAGTAGCCTCAGCATGCAGCCATATGTGTTAACAGCTTCTAACACTGTGACATGCTTCACATGATCCCCAGCCGAGGTGAGAGGTACAGCATTTCTAGAAGAATTTCATAGAACCATCGAGCACCAGGTTAGAAAGGACCCCAAGGATCCTCTGGTCCAGCCTTTCACAGCAAAAGAAATCTCTGTGGAGACTAAAGCACCAAGGTGGCCCAGCACCCTGTCCCCACGGATCTCAAGAGTGTTGGGGTATCTCCTACTTCAGAGTGGCTCCAGCAGCCACCTGTTCCCAGGCAAAGGGACCAGCAGTTTATATGGTTATATCTATACCCATGGGAGGAAAACCTCAGACCCCGGGAGTGCGAAGCAGGCACTGACTCTTAGGGCTAATCTGAGTCCATACTTGTATGTCAGGTTGAAGTGGTTCCATTTCAGGTGCCCTGGAGTGATCGTGTATCGTTTTCTCCGTGCCGGAGGCCGAGGTGGGAACGCTGCGCGGTGCGACGCAGAGGCACTCACTCCACGGAGACCAGGTGATGGGGCATCTTCCTTAAAAGACAAAGCAGGAGGTTGAAGGAGAGGGGAGAGGACTGAGCAGTGTACAAGAAAGGTTACCAGGTGTGGGGCTTTTGGGAGGCTGGGGAGCACAGCTGGAACCCCCTTACGGGTGGCCAGGAGACAGGACTGGTGCGCTGGCCCGCCGGTGCTTTGCAAAGTACGCCTGCTCCAAGTGTGCTGCCAAAACCAGATGGGGCAGAAGAGGGGTTATGCTGCCAGGAGTTCTTGGGGCATGTCCTGGATCAGACAAGGAAAGGAAGGGATCACAGGGGCTCAGTGCTGCGGGTGCCCTGAGCTGCCTTATAGGGCTGTCGCAGGGCACTGCGGGGGCTCCACTCTCCTGGGGTGAGGTACAGAGGGAGCAGAAACGAGGCCTCAGGAGGATTCTGGCCACAACGAGGGCTGCAGCTCTTCCTGGAAAGTGTTCATTTCCTTTTCACTTTCCTAATGCTCTCCAGCCTCACCACAGAAGAAATGAAACACTGGTCAAATGAGTAAAACAGGCAATGCTTTGTGCAGAGAGCTCTTTAGAAAGCTGAAATCCCTTCAAAGGAAAGAGAGGCCCTGGAAACCCTGGAGCACATCTCAAGTCATCGTGCAGTAAAAGACATCCCATGTAGTGACACATCTGTAAAAGCCTTTTAGTCCTTAGGGGAGCAAAAGGGAACAACAAACATCCATGTCCCCTGTGACTTATCCTGAAAATACAACCAAAGTACAGCCTGACAGTGACCACCAAAACCTGCACCTGACCACTCACCAGATGGAGAGGTGCAGAGGATCAAGCTCTCTCCCCCAAACACTCTGCTCAGTCTCTGCTCTACTCTAAGCTCTGTCCTACTGACCACTGGTGCAATAGGATGCTTTGAATTAAGTATGTGTTGCAAGGTGAATTGGGGCTGGGTGGGTACCACACATAGGATGTGGCTCAGCTGAAGGACTCTGACAGAAATGGAATGACCTCGTTAAAAATCTCCCGGTATCATTTAGATCCAAAGATCTGTCTGGATGCCAAAAACCCCACGACCATGGGAATATCCACAACTGGAGAAGAGGTCCAGGAGGAAACCCATTCCACTGTGGGTTCAAGACTCAAATGTTCCAAAAGCTTGGAAGGTGCTGGAAGGACACATGCTTCAACACCCTCACCAACCACAACAGACACCAACAAGGCAGACACCAGTCAACATCCCCGCTCTACACTGCTCACCCTGGGCAGTCAGACCCCCATCAGTTGACTCTGTTGAGTCGTAATGAAGGTAACTTGTTCCCCTCTCTCCTAATCACACCTTCCCCTCTCGTAAATTAAATGGTAATGAAACTTCATCACTTAGTTAATAATTAATGACAGCCCTGAGCATGGGATGCAAACGGGGTGCTGCTGCTGGGATCTTCAACCACACAAACAGCAGGAGATGGTGAGAGACTTACAGTAAGGTTTTTTAATATATATGTGTATATATATATATAAAAGGTCAGGTTCTGAGTCCCTGAGCCTTGCTACAGTCCCCCTGAACACCAGCCACTCCCAGAGTATCTTACTAATCGATGCACCTTGAAAGGCAGTTAGTATCAGGTAATAGGTCCAGCGTTAAGTCCCAGTTTAGCTTGTACACCAGGAGCTCCTAGGAGAGCTCAGCTGCTGTGGGAATGAGGACATAAGCCTGCCACATCATCCCAGGCTGGAAGCTGGAAGCAGAGGTACTCAGAACAGCCAAGGCTCTGAGGGGAAACACCCCAAATCTTTTGTGCGCTCATTGTCTGGCTGGCTGCAAGCTGCACACACCTCTCCCAAGCCTGATTCTACTGGGATGCAGCTAAGGATCCTTCTCTGATCCTTTCCAAAAAGGGGCTCAGCCAGCCATAAACAGATCCTGCTGCCTTAACCATTCCCTACCCATCGTACAGCTCACTGCCTGAATTTGTCCCAGGAGATTTCACATACACACACATTCCACATCCCCACCCCCCCTTCAATCATTCCAGAATCAGATCCTTTCCCCTACCTGGGGTTTTAGGATGGCAGCTCCAGGTGGATCTCCCCCAACAGCCAGGAAAGCCACCATGGGGAACAGGCATAAAAATCCCAGAACGGTTCTACAGCCATTGCTCCTTCTCTTGTCACCCAAGGGGAAGCTCTTCCCTCCTCCTCCTTGCTCCATGTCGTTCTTTAGCCCTTCTGAGATGCTCAGACAGACACTAAGACGTCCCCTTCACGGCACCCATCGGTAATCCTTTCTCTCACAGATGGCTTTGGAGCATTTGTGTGGAGCCCTGCAGCCACTGCCAAGGTTGTGCAGAGCCACTGGAGTTTCCAAAAAGCTCTAAAAATTAAAAAAATGCAGACTTTACATTAAGCCTCCTTCCACCGTGCCAGAGATTCTCTCAGCCTCTGCCAAGCGGCATCATGTTACTGCAGCTGAGAGAGGAAAAGCAGCAAAGTGAAACAAGCTGGGATGGACTCAAACTCTTTTCTTTAACTGACTCTAAGCAAGAGGGGACAAATCTGCAGTTGTCAGCTTTATGTAATGAAAAAATTGGGGGAGGGGGCAGAGAAAGGAATCCAGAAGCCAACATCACAGCCCTGGAATGTTTCATTAGGGATGCTTAATGCTAGAAGAGCTGTCATTTGTCAGGGGCTGTCTTGGGGAGCAGGATGAGTAATGAGATGCTGTGAGAGAGCAGGCAGGGCTTCTCTGCTTAGGAAGTTCTGGTCAGGGAGTTTACAGACTCAGATATAAGTAAACATCAACTCCCCTCTTCCATGAAACTTGTCAAGCGACCTGGGAAATGTCCCGTGTCCTCGGGAGCTGCCCAGTTGGGGTCACTGAGCTGACTGGAAAGCCAAGAGCTTTCAGACCCCACTGATTCAGTGCCTCTGCTTGAGTGTGTCCAAAAGCCCGGCTGTGAGCAGCAATGTGGTTGTCTGAAGCCATATGGTTCCTTGAGGCATCTCCAGGCTGCGACAGGAACTCAGCTCAGGGCTTGTTGGAGGCTTACTCAGAACTTCTTGGGTTTTCCAGGGATTATTGTCCAGTCACCCAGCACTGCTGCTGTGGGGTGTCCTAGGGATGAACAGCTCTGGCCAGAGGGAGGGGAGCTCTGTAACCTCCAAGTTTCACAGGCACATGGCAGGGGGGCAGTTCTGTTGCCAGGCAGTAGAAGACATTCATCACAGAATCATAGACTGGTCTGGGTTGGAAGGGACCCCAGGGATCACAGAGCTCCAACCCCCTGCCACAGGCAGGGACACCAACCTCCAGGCCTGGAGCTACACAAGGTTGCCCAGGGCCCCATCCAACCTGGCCTTGAACACCCCCAGGGATGGGGCACCCACCCCCTCTCTGGGCAGCCCCTTCCAGCCCCTCACCACTCTCTCTGGAAAGAACTTCCCCCTAATATCTCATCTAAACCCTTTCTTCCTCCAGCTTCACTCCATCCCCCTTGTCCTGCCAGTCTCTGCCCTTTAACAAGCCCATTCCCCTCCTGTTCCTCTGCTCCCTTCAGGGACTGGGGGGCTGCAGTGAGGTCCCCCCACAGCCTTCTCTTCTCCAGGCTGACCCAGCCCAGCTCCCTCAGCCTCTCTCCATAGGGGAGGTGATTCCTAGGGAATTATCTGAAGCATTTGAAAGATTTCAGAAACTTCTCACACTTTTAATAGTGAAAAAATGGTGCAAATTCAATATTTTCCCTAGTTCATAACTAAGCTCATGGCATTTTAGAAGGTTCACATACCTTCAGACTAAAGCTGGCCTGGGGCTTTTAAAGGGCTCAGGGTAAATATGACCAGCAAACCTGTTACAATTTCACACAGAATTTTTTTTCTCAGTTTTCCCCAAGCTGCCCTCAGGAGAAAGCCCACACTTTTTGCAGAGATTGTTTGGGTACCAAGAGAAGAACAAGATAAGGAATAACACGGAAGGAAGTTATGGATGTAGCTATAAAGGAAAGCTGCAATGAGGAGGAAGAGAAAGAGCAAAGGGATCAGGGCACTCATCCTGTGGGCTAAAGCACTCAGCTGCAGCAGCCAGAGATCTTGGCTCATCTCATCTCGACCTCCGAGGGACAGTTACCTCTTCCCCAGTAGCACAGTTGGCAGGAGGACACAGGAGTGTCTGAGCTCTCTGGTGAAGTGCTTCGTTTGCAGCTCCAGGGTGGTGCAAACATACCACATCAGTGGTTTCAGCTGTGGACCACGGCACGAAGTACGTACCTGGTACCACAACCCCTGGTACTCCCAAACACCATCTCAATCCCCCTAAACAAGTTTCTGAGAATATGTGTAAAGAGAACACATCTTCAGGAAGCCTGATTGCAAAGGGAGCCTTGAAGTAAAAACCTGCCTTGGAATGGGGCTCAAAAACTCCAGCCAAGAGCTCCTCTCCTCTAAAGCAGCGCTGGCTTGAAAGACAAACACAGCCAGCAAACACAGTGCTGGAAGAACACTGAGTTTCAGTCCTGGAGCTGTGTAAGAGCATGAAGTGCATCCGCCTTTCATATGGCCCTAAGAGTCAGCAGCCTGTGGGAAAGACTCTAACTTGTTACATACCCTCTGTCCTCTGGCTGAGTATCTGAGCATCTCACAGTCTCTCACAGCAGCCAAAGGCACCTTACAGGGTGATGAGAAGACTTACCTGAGGCTGAGCACAGAATCTTGCAGAGCAGGAACCTGAACTCTTCCCAGCAGCTACTGCCTGACTTCCTGAAGGTCACTACCCAAACCTGAGTGTTAAAGGGGAGGTGGAGAAGCCAATCACACAGCCCCAGGGAATGAAGTTTCCCTCAGCCCTAGGTAGAGAAAGTAAAAGTTTTAGTAACCTACATCTCGGTTCAGACCCAAGTTAGCACTAGAGCTTTAGTAAAAGCATATTCTTGAGCTCCCTGTTTCCAAATCCTTCTTGGAGTAGCTACTCAAGGTTAGCACAGCCAAGCCCTTTTCCACAAGTTCCTGAAGCATTCTGAGTGGGAAAGGGACCACACTGTATATTAGTCATTTATCTTCGGTGCCACGTGGCGGGTGGAAAATGGGAATCTTTAGCTGCAGAGATGATTCCTGACGTCCCTGCCATTCAGGATCCTGCTTCTCCCTCAAGGTAGCAAGCAGGTTACACCTTGATGGCTCAGAAGTGAGGGAGAGGTTTCTCTAGAAGCACACAGTTTGCTTTCCCCCCACAAGCCCAGACCACGCTGTGCCCATGCACAGGGAAAGGCAGCTTGTGCATCCAACCTCACCAAACCGCTGGCTGCAGAACACCCTCACAACTCCTACAACTGGAGCCAAGTATTTGCTGAGAAACCAGCTCAGCAGCAAGGCCAAGACAAATCTCAGTTCTTGTGGCAATGAGAGGCAGATGAGGGAAGCTCTTCTGTGGAGGAATTACAGATACAGGTTGTGGAGCTAAAGGAGACACAAACTCACTGCTGTGCGTGTAACCCCACTTCTGATGGTCACCCTGCATCTGGGTTCCTTGGGGCAGGAGCTCTGGCCAGGATCCTCAGGGCTGCTGCTGCTGGTAAGGCAAAATCTTGGGTTTATCCGTAGTTCATGAATACCATGGCTGTTAAATTTCAGGCTCAGCCCTCTTCTGGAGATATTTTGAGGATTATTAGGACCATAGTGCACATCTGTTGACATTTCACCCCGTTCCCTGCCCCTGGTTTAGAATATCCTGGCTTTCCCAAGAGAGACTTGTGCTTTAAAGGACTCTCAGACACAGCCATCAGCGGCCTCAAATCTGCACTTGTCAGGATTTAAGTCTCTTCCAAATGCTTCTGACAACTCCCCAGACTCCTTGCTGGGAGCCCAGGGCCATGGAGGAGTTACTCAGCACTCTGATGCTTCCCCTCTGTCTTTTGCAAGAGGTGACAAGGCTCTCCTGCCGCATCAGGCAGCCCGAGCCCCCACAACCCTGCTTTTATACAAGCACAGAGAAAGCTGCTGTGACTTCAGAGTTCTGATGGATTTTATAGCTCTCAGGTTCTCAAGTGCAGATATTTGGTTTGGACTACAGGCAAGAACTGTCATCCTGACTATATTTGGACAGAAAAAGATTCCTGGCTTTGGTTTGCACAGAGCGTCTGGAACACATGACGCTGTGAGGGAACCCATCTGGTGTCCTGAGGAGCAGGACAGCGAGGCAGGGTACAGGGCTGACACTGCTTTGTCTTCACACTGTTAGCAGCAGGGGCTGGGCCCTGGCTATCGGGTGTAGGGTGCTGGGACTTTGTAAGCAACGTCAGGGATGCACAGAGCGAGATCTCCACATGCCATAAAGGTCACAGGCTCTGAATGACTCTCAGAGGGAATGGATGACGTGTGAAAACTCACTGGGGGTTACGGAGAGCACCACACACGGCTCCGTTCCCCAGGGCGAGGTTTAGCTCAGAAATAAACTCACGTGATGTGATTGTTCTTAACATTTCTCTCCTCCCCTTCTCTCAGCGCCCTGAACGCTTACAGCTACTGGCAGCACCATTTCTGAATGACTCTCTCTGTTAGACTTGCTGCTTTTGGAGGCCAGCTCGCCCAGGGCCAGGAGGCACATGGCACCACTGCCCTCAAGTCCCCCAGCTGATATTACAACTTATCTATCCCCCTGCTAAGAGGTGCCACGCAGACAACCATCCTTAGTGCTAAAATCGCAGCCAAATACCCCAAATGCATCTCATCTCTCATGGAACCTCTTATTTATTCATGGATGAAGCAGGTATTATTCAGCCCTGGAACAAACCCCTCTCTGTAGCTTCTCTTGTCGTGAACTGGGAGTTCGATGTGGAGACAGGGAAGAGAGGGACAGAAGGATCTAATGTCCCATCATGTCTGATGGCTCCAGGCATGAGCATCAGCGTTTCATCTCTAGGGCAGCAGCCCAAACCCAGGCCACAGGCAGAGGGCTGGTGGGGGGTGCACCCAGCTAGAATGATTTACTACATATTGTTGGCTCTCTGGTGGCCCATGTGAAAAGAATTAACAGATCCTCATATAGCTCGGATTGAAAAAGCACTTACATGTTTATCCCTGTCTCTCACAACCTGGGGGGGAAAAAAACCCCTCCACATTCTTGTGTGGTTCCTGTGGGACTGGTGGTTAAAGCTTGGAGCTTCTCAATGGGTCAGGGACTGAAAGGGATTGTATCTGCCATAGCAGAGAGCAACATTCCACAGGGATGGGGAGAGTAAGACTGTTCCTTCAGCCCCCAAACATTCTCCCACTTTCGATCAGGCAGCCCCTCGTGATCAGTATCTGCTGATGTTCCTAGAAAAATCCATGGTCTGCCGGATAGCAAATGAGCTGGAAACAGGGGCTTGCTCCAGCTGGCAAACAAACTGGAATATTTTGCTTAACTGTCAATTTGGAGCTGCAGCTCACTGAAGTGCCTGTACTAGCCTGACCTCCTGTTACCAGAGAGACACGTCCTGACCCTGGTCAGCAGCACAGCAGCCCGCTCATGGCCACGTAGGGAGCAGGATTTCTGGGGTGAAGTGAGGGGGAATTGTTACTCAGTATGCAGATGATAAAGCACATCCACACAGAGTAAGAATTGCTTCCTTACGTGGGGTTATCTTTGTTGTCCCTCCTTGGTGGGCTGTATTAACCATCTGTCATCCATTTGTGGATGGACCAGCCCTCCTTGATTGCTGGGAGCAGCATGGACTAGAGAGAACCTAACTGAAGGAGGGATGGGTTCTGTTCCTGGCTCTGGCTCCTGACAAGTCCTCTCCCTCTCTTCATTCCCCCAGTCTTGTGCTGTCTGTCACATGCCAAGTCTTGGCCACATTTCTAAAGGTTCCAAAGATGAGATGAACTGCTGTCTTACCAGTTTTTACCCCAGGAAGGCTCAGCAAGGTCTCTCCCTTTCAAACCCCTTGCTGTACACAGCTGCAAGGGACAGAACTGCAAACACAGAGCACAAGGAGCTCCCAGCTCGTTTGCAGAAGACCTGTCAGTCTCATTTGTAGTAATAAGCATCAAGCAGAAAGTTACCCACTGATTAAGCCACAATCTTTGTCTTTTGTCTTTAAAGGCACATTTGCCTGCTGCTCCAAATCTCCTCACTGTCCCTCTAACCAGCCAGAACACCAGCTGGCAGCAAGAGGAGGAAGGGGAAGAATGTCTTGCCATTTTGTCCCCTTTCCTCTCTCATACTCTCTAACTCAATGTAATGCACCTCCTGGTCTCAAGCTGGGCTCTTGGCTCTTTTCCTGCTCACTAGTTACCTTTTTCTTCCCATACTTCAAGTTCAAGCCTGGACTGGGGCAAAGCAACTGCTGGACAGGCCGAGCACAGAGAGATTACATGTGAACTAGATGAACTACGCAGCACACCGAGCTAACCACTCCACCCAGCGTGTCACCCAATCACCCAAGCCTCTCTGATCCGGCCCTCCATGTAAGCAGGCTTACCAGGAGAGAGCAACCAGCAGAACCTTCCTCACACCTCCAAAGCCTCAGAATCCAACAGATCTGAGCTTCCCAAAACCACACCCAGCACATACAGGTATCTGCTTGCCTCCTGTCACTGCTTCTTCCCGCGGCTCCACGGACCATCTTCTTTCTTCTCTGTTGTGGTGCAGCAATTCCCTTCTTCTCACTAGGAAAACAAGAGGGTCAAAACAGTGCTTAACAGCTCAACTCTAGCTCCTCAAAAGCCATCACAGCAGAAACAGGGAAATGAGAGGAGACTCAAACCCAAAAGTGATGCTTACCACCCATTGCTGTTATTCTTAAGCAGGTATATGAGCTGTGCAATGTTCCATCTCTAACTTGGCCACACGATGAATTTCAGATATGAAAACAAGATCAGATGATCTTGAAATGGAGCTTGCATTTGAAAAAAACTAAACCATAAAACAGAGGGGAACTCTTCTTGCCCTACAAAACCTCTTTTCATTAGCCAGGAAAAAGATAACAAAAAGAAGAAAATAAAGAGCCATTTGCTGCAACAGCTGCACAGCTTGGAAGTTGAAGGCTGCAGTCTTCCTACAAGTTTTTTTCCTTTAGGGAGAATACTCACTTGGAAGCCTCTCTTCATTTGGTGTCCAAAGAAATGAGGAAAAAAAGTGAAACAGATGCTCCCTGTTGTTTTTCCCTGAATAAACAAACACCTTCAGCATAAGGGATGAGGAGAACACCACAAAGACCAACCAGTTGGCCAACTCTGTCCCCTCTTCCCTGAGGGCCACCAACACACAGAGATTTAATACACATAGCATGGAATCATAGACTGGTCTGGGCTGGAAAGGACCCCAAGGATCAGAGAGTTCCAACCCCCTGCCACAGGCAGGGACACCAACCTCCAGAAAACAGCTTTTGGATGTGATGGAGGGGCCTGTGTATTGCAGAAACTGCTTCACACAGCACTGGGGTAACACACAGTCCAGACAATGATCCAACTTGCACTGAGTAGTGGTTAAAGGAGCTCTTGAGCTACGAGGATGGCTCAGCCTTGTGCTGTTTGACAGCAGGCTCTGCTTCCTGGAAGTTTTGATATAAAATAAAGACAAATACTTCAGGCCACAGGATAGTATCTATTAAACACCAACAGGGAAATCCATCCTTCTAAACTGCAGTCTGGGAAGACCTAGCCTCTCTGTCACCCTTGCACTTCAAGAAACAGAGTCAAAGGAAAAAAACTGCTACCAAATAACTGTTATGGTGCCTTCCTGCTGCTGCACCACGACACAGCAAACAGGGTGGGAAACAGTCTGGTGTATTCCAAAGGAATTTACACTGACATGAAGGTGGGGGGAGTAAGTAAACAAGTACCCACACCTCTGATTTTTATCAGCTTTAGGTTGTGTGTGTGTTAAATCCAACCCAAGTAATTTAGGGGTTAAACCTGATTTACTCTCATAGCTCCAAAAAAATCCACTGAAGCTGTAACAGCCACAAGAGAATATTTTGACAAAGACTATCTCCAGGAGCCAGAGGCTGTGAGGTAAGACTCTCCCGACACCGAGGGATTATGGAGAGGTAATAAATCCTGTAACTACCCAGATCAAGTTAAAAATCTCTTCAGAAGATTTGCTGCCTCTTTGCTAACACAACAAAGGTAGTAGAGGAACAGAGGATTTTTGTTTGCTTTAAATACTGCTTGCAGCATGTAACAGAGTATGCTGCTGTGTGACTGTGCTGTTACAGTACACACCACACGCCGGCACGGCACACCAGCCCCACAGGCTGCCACTCCCACCAACAGTTACTTCACAGGACGGACTCAGTGGATGGTATTTCTTCAGTCAGAACAGCTGGAGTACACGACACAGCTGGATCTGTATTTCAGCTACTGTTTGTACATTCATTGTAATGCTCAGGAAAATATAGATTTTATTAAGTTTTGCTGCAAAACAAAGGAACAGAAATGAAATCCCTTTTCCTCAGGTCTTAGTTATTACTATTTATTTTCTTTACACTTTGATTGGAGTATTTAACACCTGCCTTTGGCATTATGGGTAGAAAGCTCAGGAGTCTCTGAACACATGGTTGTGCCAAAAAAAAAACATAATGGAAGAAGAGTGTCCCTTAGAGGTCAGAAATATTTGTTGTAACGACATTTTCTCCAATCAGTGTTCACTACGTTATCTCTAAGGCACACACTCTGTCTTGAGGATCTCCTTACGTCCAGCTTTGCCTCTGTCAGTCCAAGTTCTCACTGAGCCCCTATGTACTTGTCCAGAGTGTGCTGTCTTAGGACGTTACCTCCCCACCGCTGACAGGCACCTGGGAGAACCGACGCCACGGCTGATCTCTGGTATCTCCTCAGGGGAAGCACAAGCACACGCTTTGCTGTTGCCTGCCAAGGCATAAGGTGTATCCTCCTGCAGCATCTCCTTTCAGAGCAGTGCAAGGCTGCAGATGTGGCACCGCCGGGTATCAGCCACGACGCAGGCGCTGGCGTTGGATGCCATTGAAAACACGTGCATACAGAAGCCTGAAAGTCTTTTCTGCCTTCAGTAGACAGCAAGGCGAGTGTTCTGCACTTCAGGTCCTTCTGCTGGATCAGCAGCAGAGCGAGGGGGCTGCCTGCCCTCAAGCACTGCTCCTGGGCCTTATGACACTATGCAGAGGGGACTCCCTCCACCTCCACCCAAGTCACATCAGTTACTCGCTTCCCTGTCTTTCAGGATGGCTTTGCAGGTAGCCAAACACATCAGCCTGACTAGCACTTCTCCTCTAAAATGCAAACAAAAAGGAAGTAAAGGAGGGAGGTGGGAATGGGAGGGAAGGAAGCGTGTCCTTAGACAAAGATCTGAATCCTGTCCCGGATAACCTGCCGGCAGATGGGACACACGGTGAGGGCTGTGCTGCAGTCTGAGCACGAGCCATGTCCACACTGGAAGATCAGTTTGATTTGGTCATCGATGCAAATGGGGCAGGTGATGCGCTCTTCCATCTGCCGGTAGCGGTTCTGCAGGTCCTCCATGAGCTTCCTCTGATCTGTGGATTCAGAGCTTGGGCTGCACTCCACCTCAGTGCTGTCTGCAGGGGTGGAGAGCAGGAAGAGAGTTAGTCACCAGAGCCCTCTGCCTCATGTGATATCTCTCTCAATTAGACTCTGCCCCTCAAGAGCAGCAATTAGTTCAGAGACCACTCTCTTCCCTTAGCCTTATCCGGGGACTCCTCACATAAAAAGCCTGAGATGATGCTTTTTACAGACTGGCCAGTGTTGCTCTCCTCTGTTTAGTTGCTCAGCTGGCATGTGTGTTTATTTGAGGTCATTTGTTTGGTGTTTTTAAAAGGGGGAAAACATTTTTGTCTGAAATGCCCTGTCTGCACTGGGCAGGCTGCTGCTATCTTCATGTAAAAACATGCCGAGCTGGTTGCCATGCTCTGCCATACCAGTCTGGGAACCCTCACACCAGTACCAGCTTCTCTCAACCTCCTGTTGGCATTTGGGGTGCAAATTTCGGGTTAAGTCTTTCAGGACACACACAGTAAAACAAGAAGAAATACTCTGACGTCACTTTTGTTGACTTTTCCATGCATGAAGCTACACAGAGTCATTTAGTCAACTCTATGAAGTGGAAGAACCCCAAATCCTGGGCAGCTGCCAGCTTAGGTAAATAGACGACTCCTGGTTTCAGCTTAATGCAGCCAAGATTCCTCTTCTGCTCCTCAATATGTGATTAGCAGCTTTACACTTCAAGACAGACACCCCTTTCCCCAATGTTCTGCAATTAGTTGCACTTCCATGGTGCAAGAAGTTATTTCAAATACATATAAGTGAAGCAAGTTTGGAGATGGGGAGCTTATATAAGGCAAACACTGAAGGCATCACTGATGGGGAAATCCTGTTGATATTCTTAAGGACCTTGGTGCTCCCCCTCCAGTGGAAATTTGATGCAAATGTCTCCCTTGGAATCCTCATCACCCTTTTGTTGCCAGCCTGTAGCAAAGACAAATGCTCCTGCCTACTATCAGGTAACTTGCTTTTGTTTTAGCACGATGGAGCTCCAAAGAGGACTTTGTCCAATGCTGTGTGACAGATCTTGGTTCACCTCTGCTTTTTGTCCAGGCATCAAGTCACAAGACTCCAGCCTGCAGCAAAGGAGTCCACAGCACTACTCTATGAGCACCAGGACATGTGATTCATTGTAATGTGGGCATGTCCTAAGAGAGATCTCCACTAGAAAGGCATCAATCTGACAACTGCTTCACTGGGCAACCTGCATCAGTGCCAAGGCACGTGCAAACCTGCTATGAGCTTGCTGAGACACGTAACATTGCCAATTCTGGATGCTGAGTAATGTGGACAGAAGACAAAGCTGTCTCAAAGTGGGCTGAAGAGCTTTCTCAAAGCAATCCTGCTCAGTGATTCCTGGATCGCTGGCTAATGCCAGCCCGGCACAGGCACCGTCATTTCAGCCAGGGGAGAAGCAAGGCTTTCACAAGATGTAATTTTAGCTGTTAAACCACTGCCTGTGGATACTGGCAGACAGAGAACCTGTTATTTGCACAAAAAGAAGCCAGGCCCTAGGCAAGCTTCCTCTAATGTCCTACCTATAAGCTTGACCCATGAGAATCTACCTTTTCTTTTCTGAAGGTGGGCAACACCACAGGCACACCCCTGCTCCTCTCCCTCCTCCCCAAACCTCAACCACCACCACCAAACAACCCCAACTCTCTCTTATGCTTATTTCACTGAAAATCATTGCTGCTGCTTAACCTAACACTGCACAGAGCCCTTCCCACAGCACTTAACAGCAGGAACAGCAAACTCACCTTGTTTCAGTTTTTTTGTTATCGTCACTTGACATTTGATGCACTTCTTCATTCTCCTGGAACATTCTACCACAAATGACACAAGAAAGAGATTACAACGAAGCCCACTGATGTCAGAATCAAAAGGAAGGTAAAAGACTCAAGAATGTCAGCTCTGAACAACCTGAGACCTGCCTGGATGATGAAGAGATTGTTTTGGGTTGGAGGTAAAGGCAATGCCTTCTTTTTCAGCTATACCCCAGTCTTCTGCTTTATTCTTTCCTCAACCAGTAGCAAATACAACACAAGTCCTCAGAGCTCTGTGCTACTGGAACTGGTGCACAAAGGACTGGATGGAAACAGTCCTTTGCTCTGAGGGGAAGAGATGCAGCTCTGGCACAGAGGCCATACAGACTGCAAGTGCCTTGTGAGATGATAAACTTGCTGATGTGGTTGATCCAGTTGCCATTTAAACAACACAAACCAGTAACCAAAGCCAGAGAAGGGGGAAATCCTTCTTGGGAGGTTTTCGATGGATAAAGCTAGAACTGAAACATCTGGCTTTCCTCCTGAATTATCCAGGGCATCTATAAGCACAAGCAGAGCTGCCTGGGCTCCCAATGAGTGGGTGGTCAGAACACTCTGTGCTTTTTATAGATAGCTTTGGACATCTTCTCTAAGGTGATGGTGCTGAAATCATGCTGAGGTTGTTTCAGGACACAAACAGCACAATAAACAGCTTTGTGTCTAAACAGCACGTGATTCATGTCCAGCTAGGGAAGGGATGTGATGGAACAGGGAAGAAAATTTTTTGAAAGGAAAGAAACCTCCCCAGAATGGACTTACCTTCACACACAATACTGTGCTGGCACGGGAAGAAATGGATGAGCAAGGCCAGCTCTGAGCAGACCAGGCACTCTGTGGGGACAGCCGCACTTGAGACACTGAGGTTGGTCATCGTGTTGGGGGTGGTGTGCACGCGGCGAAGGCTGCAGGTGATGGCTGAGCTGTCTGAAGAAACCTGCTGTTCCCTGCAAACACAAACATGGAACAGAGTTGGAGCCATACATTCCAGGTCCTCCTTCAGCAACCAGGTAACATTGCATTGATCCATGGCAAACACTCCACAGAGCAGCAGATGCTCAGGTAGCATCTTGTGAACCTTCATCGCCCGAGGGGGACCAACTCAGCCTTTAGCAGTTGGGAGTCTGACTGGCTCTATCTAAAAAGAGCAGAGATGACTAATATTCACACAGGCTGAAACTGATCTTGTGAAGGGCAACAGTAAAGTATTGGCAGTATAATCATCTGCTGTGAGGAGTCAGCTTTTAGGAGTAATTTTAAAGTACAACTCTAAAGATCTTCCATACTTGCATACTCTGAAAAGCACCTGAGGTTTGTGAGCTTTACCTCTTAGAGGCTCAGATTCAGACTTCAGTCCTGGCATTACAAGCCCCAAATCCAAAGAAATTCCTGGCACACTAGGAGTGTTGGGAAGGGGGCTTTTTGGTCTTTTGATACATAGTCTGGGAGGAAACTGCTATCTCGGTTCCTACCAAAGTGGCCACGGCTTCATTTTAATGTATATAAGTCCCAGATACTCTTCCTCCTCCAGATTTATTAGTATCAGTCAGACTAACCATGCAGCTTAAGAAGGTGTAACTATCCTGTCCTGACAGCTCCTGTGTGAGATGCTGGAAGACACCAGGCTTATGATCTAGCATAGAGCACTCAGCCTGCAGTGGCTGCCTTAACTCTGCAGATACACACCAAAATCCTCCAGTCAAACCCCAACCCAGCAGCTGAAACCAGTACACTGTTAAGAAAATTTCAGAACTGGCATTCTTTAAAAGCAAAGAAACTGGCTCCAACACACACTCCACTGACAAAATTCCTACGGTGGATGGTTGAAGGGACACCCTTCACCTGCTACTGACAGTGACAGAAGCATGGCCAGTTACAGTATGTGCTGCACGGTTCCTCCTCCAGCTGTACCATGACTGTGGGTCTGTGCCCTCAGATCAAACAGAACTCTATATCCATGTTTGCAAAGTCAAAATCCAAACAACTGTTTCTCAGAACCTAAGATAAAGCTGTATCTGACTCACTATTTGCCCTTTGGCATCTTCTCTGCTATTTCTCTTATCAGTTGAAAAACAAACGTTTGTGGAGCTCTGGAATAAGTTCTGCAGGTTCTGGTGCCCCCCTTTTGTTGCACTTTCTCTTTGTTTAGACTTTAAATTTCTGTTAACTGCAGAGTCCAATGAAAGTAAAACAGAACCCAGAATCACTCTGCAAGAGAGAAGTTGCTCTTGGCCTCAGTGGCCAGTCTCTTCAGGCTGCCTCGGGGCAATCTGAGTTTGCACGGAGTGGCATTAACCTGCTCTTCCCAACTCTTTCCAATGGCAGTGTGCACCCTTAAATAACCCTGCCAGAAATACAGGGTCACAGCCAGCTTCAGAGGGAAGCAGAAGGTGCTCACACTGACATCCAAAGCGTGGTTCACCTGCCCCAGGACAGCTCTGTGCTGTGACCCTGCAGCGCTGTGGGAGCACTCTGCATCCTGCAAGGAAGTAGATGGTAGACATGGTTTACCTGAATTTCTGTGCAAAGTCTTTGACCATCTGGACAATCCTTCCATCTGCAATGAGGTCTAAAGGACTCTTTCCCCGATGGTTTGCATAATTAATATCTGCTCCTTCTTGCGCTAAGTAACATGCAATTGCACTTCCAACGTTCAGCTCTATGTTTCCAAGAAAGCCAGAAGCCTGCAGCTAAAAGACAGTGAGAAACACTCTGTTAGCAGAAACAGCTTCTGTTCTGTGGCTTTGATCAGTATCAAAAGTCTAAACAAAGTCTTAATCCTGGTACTTAGAACTGAAAGTGCAATTTAGCATTAGTTTTTGAAAACACGAGATTCTTCAGCATATAAATACCAGGCTGAAATCTGGCATTCCAGGAACAAGAGTGCATAGGACTGGTCCTAGCTGGTGCTACTCATTACTAATCATTGTAAATGGCATTAATTTCTTCAGGCAGTGTTTGCACTCTTGGTTTGCACTGCAAATCTGATGTGTGCTGGTATTTACATGGATGGCAGAACACTCTGAAGGGCTAATTTAATATCTTTGCCAGAAAGCCAGGCTAAGCTTCCAGTGCTCAGTATGTCACATGTTGGTTTCTAGGTCTCAGGCCTTTCCTGAAAGGCCCCATATATATATATATATATATCTCCATGGATACAGAGCAATGTACTGAACCCCAGTTCACTGGCTTTGTAACCAAGCTATTCTTCTTCAGCCTGATATGTCTCACCTCTCACATCTGCAGATAACTGGGGTGTTTGTGGTTAGCTAGCCTCATATTTTCCATGCCATCAGACAGAAATGAATTGCTGTGGTTCTGGGGCACGAATTAAACCCAAGACTCTTGGCTCTGCAACTGGATTCATGACCTTCCCCATGTCAAGAAAGAATCACACACTGGTAATAAAAATACCAGGGGAGAGAGCATAAAGCATTGTCTGCCTGTGTGAAGTTCCCCACCAGAAATTCAAGCACACCCACAGAGGCCTCCAAGGATCTGTCCTTGCTTCCCAACAAACACAAAGATTTGCTTCCATGCTCCCCATCTGAACCAGCTTTACACAACTTCACTGCCTTAGATCCCACTACCTGTTGTTATTCTAACATTGTCAAACATTTTCCTGCCCTTGGGACTGGAATTTCTCCAGCTCCCAGCTCACCTTGGAGAGGAGGGAAGAGCCCAACTCCCCTTCATGCTTCTCCATCTTGACAGACATTAGCTGCTGCCGTTCCAAGGCGATGTGCATGGCTGTGTCCCCATCCTCATCTTCAGCATTGACAGCACTACCTTCAGTGACCAGGAGCTGCACCATCCCCACGTGCCCCTGGATGACAGCCAGGTGCAGCGGTGTCTGGTTACGGTTGTTCTTGAGGTTGACATCACAGCGACCCTTAAAGAGAATGGCATCAGAGTGAGATGTTGGTGCTGACTTTGGCTGAAGAAGAGCGTTGCAGTGGTGGGGCTTGTTGGGGCCCTGACTCTCAAGTCCGTCCAGATCCAACCCACTTTGCTCCAGCCTGCAAGATGCTGCTCCCCTACTGCCAGTGCCGAAAGAAAATACCCTCAGGCACACCAACTCCTGTTCTTCAAAGTCTGGCAAACAAGGTCAGCTCTTCAAAGAGACAGGGACATTCTTGGCATTAAACCAGAATTAACTCAATAGTGCTTGGGAACGTGGGGCTTTGGGAGTGGGACAGGTGGGAGGTTTTGGTGGGGGTGGTTTTGTTTGGTTTCTTACCTCTCTGATGAGAATTTCTGCCACTTCTTTGTGATTATTGAGAGCAGCAAGGTGCAGGGCAGTGAATCCATCTTCCTTTTTGGCATCAACCAGCTGCCGAGCTCTTGCTAGAATCTTCTTGATGGCTCTAGAGTGTGGGAGGTTAACAGAGATGGAAGGGTTACCTTACTGGGAAGAAAACAATGCAGAAGAGACAGACCAGCCTCTTCTGCTCAGTAGTTCTGAATGTTCATGTTTTAATAGGCAGCTCCAGGAGTTGGCAGCTGTGACACAGAGCACTGCTTCTATCTCAGAGACCCAATTGCAAGAATAAAACAAAAGCCTTCAATGTCATTTAATAAAGTAGGGTCAGCTCACACTGCAATGAGAATAATGAGATTTATCCCTGAAAGGACTCCAGAATCTCTCACTCTGACACAGCCTTTTCAAGTACTGTGTACTACAGACCTCCCTCCTGTCCTTCCATGTGTGAACCTGAACATCTATGGAGACTATCTAGGAGCACATTTCCTAGCCAAGCTGGGAGGTATGAGAAAGATGGGATGGGGAAAGCAGGAAGCAGTTTCCTGTGAGTACATGGAAAAGGGAAGGAGTGCAACAGCTCTACCTACCATATCTAAACCCAAGAAATGTATAACCAACCGTTTCCTTTCTAGCTATCTAGAACTACACCCACTGCCACCTTGCTGCTAAGACACCAAGCACTAGTTAGCACCTGTAGTAAAACTGGAAAAGGTCACTTACAGTTTGTTGCCTTTTAGAGCAGAATAGTGGAGCAGGTTGAAGCCTTGACGGTTCTGGACAGTGAAGTCTATGTTGGGTACTTCAGTGAGGATCTCAATAATGGCTTTGTAATCTGCAGTGATAGCATAATGCAGGGGGGTGTCTCCCTGGGAATCCTATACAAGGATACCAAAGCAGAACACAGGTTGCCTACCTCAGAGTGTCAAATGAAACAGCTCACCCTGAGGGACAGCTCAAGACAGGAAGACACACAGTGTCATCAGGTCACATCAACTCCAGGCCAAACATCCAGCCACCACTGGTATCCACAGCAGTTTCACAACCTTTGTGAAATCCTTTCCTGTCTTGAAACCAGCTGCTGAGCAGACTGGTGCCCAAATTGCCAACCAGCTTTGAGACACCAACCCAGCAGAGTCATACAAGCACAACCTAAAAACAGGCTGGGTCCAGCTCACCATCACTGCCCTCCAAGTTCCTAAATGCCAGTTTTAAAAACCTCACCACTCCTTATTGTGCTTCAACAGGACACAGAAGCAGCAGGTCAGCTTTCACTGGAAGCCCAAGTCCAGTGCAGCAGACAGTGCTGCTGGACTGAGCTGAGCAGGCTCACAAGGATGAAGGAGCAGACCCCAAGCTGGAATTTCAGTGCTGGAGGAACACTTTCTCCATGCAATGCACAGTAGTGCATTTGAAGAGAATAACCTTCACAATTCCATAAAGCAGCAAGTGGTCTAAGATATAAAGACGACAAAAACAACCCCAAACACACACCCTCTCCCCTAAATACTAAAACCCCAAACTCACTGGGAGGTTGACATCACAGTTGAGCTCACAGAGAGTCCGCACCACGTCTGTGAACTCCTGACTGACAGCCACGTACAGCGCCGTGCACTGCGCGCTGTTCAGCAGGTCAGCGCCGGCTCCTTTGCCGATGAGCACGCGGGCAACCTCGGCTTGGTTTCTGATTCAAAACCAAGAAGAAAGGGATTCAGTTCAGTGCTGTGCAGAGAGTAAATTGTTCTGCCTTGCAAGGCCACAGAATCACAGAATTGTCTGGGTTGGAAAGGAACTTAAATCCCCCTCCCAGTGCCACCCCCTGCCATGGGCAGGGACACCCCCACCAGCCCAGGGTGCCCAAAGCCTCATGCGACCTGGTCTTGAGCCCTGCCAGGGATCCAGGAGCAGCCCCAGCTTCTCTGGGCACCCTGTGCCAGGGCCTCCTCTCCATCCCCAGGAAGGATTTCTCCTAAATATCTCATCTAAATCTGCCCTTCTTCAGCTGAAGGCCATTCCGCCTTGTTCTCTCACTCCCTGTCCTTGTAACCAGTTCTTCTCCAGCTTTCCCAGAGCCCCTTTTGCTGAAGGTGCAATTGATCCCATGTCACCTAAACAGTGCCAATCCAGTACCAATCCCTGAGGAACATCACCAACCACTGGTCTCCACTTGGACATCAAGCTTTTGACTGCAACTCTGACTGCAAGCATCCAGCCAATCCTTTTCCACTGAGTGGCCCATTCATCAAGTCCATGTCTCTCCAATTTAGAGACAGTGATGTGGTGCAGGACAGAACTTCTCGTGTTTTGTATCCTCTTGACCTCATCCCACCTCCTCTTAGTGTTACAGAAAAAAACCAACCCAACCCAAACACAACAAAACCATCCTAATTTGCAGTCTAGAATCTGCTCTCTCTTTGCTTTACATCACCAGGAACCTCCCACTCCTAAAGATGAATATTTCTCTGGCAACTGACAACACAATTCAGTCTTTCATCTCGCTCTGGAAAACACATGGAAACCAACCAAAAAACCCTCTAATCCCAACCAAAGCACCTCATCCCCCTGGGGAAAAAAAACTAATCACCAAAACTCCTTATCCCTTTTTCTATTTCCCCCCAAAATTTCTAGCACAGAACCTGACGTAGCTGCAGAGGTCAAATTAGTACACTAAGAAACACACTTGTGGCCTTGGAGCTCAAAGGCATAAGGTAAAATCAGAGCAAAGCCTCCATCAACCACATGCCCTTCACACAGACTGGCTATTTCTATCTAGAAACATTCCTGCACAGCCCTTTAGATATCAGAGAAAGAAGAAGAAAGATATCCTACCCAAAAGCTGCGTAGTGCAGTGCTGTATCCCCCTCTTCATCCCTTAGGTTGACCGTGGCATGGGCCTGCAGCAAAATCTTCACAACATCCAGATGCCCCTGGTAAGAGGCAATCTGCAGGGCAGTTCTGCCCTGGTTCTTTGCGTCGACCTACGAGAAGGACAGAGGCATAGCAACATTAGGAAAGAGCTCAGCTCTGTTATGGAGCAGGCCTAGCAGGATGGAAGTCATTAGCTGCAGAAGAGTTGCAGGCTCAGAAACGTTAAGCAGGAACCGCACCCCGTTGGCTCCGCTTTATCTGCGTCAACTACAAGGCTGACCTTGTCCCAGAATACTCCTAAAGGTGGAGAGGACAGCACATTTAGTCAGGAAGGGAGAAAGGAGTGAACAGGGCTGGAAGCCAGGGCTTTAATTGCAACTTTGATGCCAAATCCCTCTATGCCTGCAAGCAGAATACTCCTCGACGTCTCTGCCAATAATTCCTTTCCCAGTAGGAAAGTATGCGAGGAAATCGAGTTAGCTTTGCAGCAGGCTGTGAAGATGCCAGGAAGTCCCCATTGTTCCATGTTACCCCAGGTATTTTACTGGGAATGATGGCTGGAGGGTGTATCACAGGGAAGTGCTGCAGTGAGGTTTTTGAGAATTAAAGAAATTGGGAGGCTGTGTGAGAGGCAAGGAAAACATTGGGAAAAAGAAGGAAAAGAAGCTACTGAAGTCAGTGGGATGCAGAGGAGAAGAGACGAAGGAGCTGGTAAAACCTCAGCAGGCTGGCAAGGAGAGCAGAGGGGGTTTTTTTCTCCCTGCAGCTAAGACAAGACTTCTCTTGATTCACTCAAAATGTTGGGTGAGTCAGTTAGGCAAGGAGGCATTAGAGGCCACGGTGTTATTAGTTATTCTTCTGCTTGCACAAGACTGACAGTGCTGATAAGCTAGAAAGGCCTTAGCAAGCAATTCCAACTTGCCCTGCTAAGTGAGCCTCAAATACAGCCACCTCTTGCTGTATGTAGCATTCCAATGGAAACAACTGGCTTGATAATATAAATATTAGAATAGAAATAGAATACAGAACCCTAATAAAAATATCCAATAACATAAAGTACCAAGAGTCAGGAGCCCATTCTCATCTGGGATAAATTTGAGAACTGCAGATATTTGTCTCTTTCTTCCATCTCCAGAGGCCTCATTAACTTTGCAAATAAAGAACTGTATGAAATGGCAGACAATTAACTAAATCAGCTTCACAGGGGGTCCTTCAGAATTGAGACTAGATTTCCTGGTTCATGCATGCAGCTGCTCCTGCTGGCTGTGCAGACTTGGCCTCAGCAAAACCTATGCTTTGTTAGCAGTGGTTTCCAAGGACGCTACTGAAATACTTTGGTTCTCCTTTTTTAACCTGTTTTTGAGCTCTGTACCCCTCACTGAAGAAGCCTGAGCCTTCACACAGACAGCTTGAAAGAGCAGTGATTTGAGATGTGATCCTAACCGTCTGGCACCCTGAAGCACATGAACTGTTCAGCAACAAGGCAAGGCCAGTCCCCTGCGCCAGGCAGACGGGAGATAAGACACTGCACAGACATGCACAACATCAGGATCTGGGCAGCTTTTCTCTCTCCTGATTCCAACAAATCCATTCTGCAAGGTCATCCAAGGACAGACACACTCACCCAGACACAACCCGGGCTTTCTTAGTTGGCTACACAGTTGGATGCCTTGCTACTGGCTTTGGTATAGATAAATACCTCTCCCTGTAGTTCTACAGGTGCAGTGCCCATCAGGAAACCTGGGAAAAGCCAGCTTTGGAAGTGTGAGGTAAGCATTTCGCTCTAGTTCAGATTCAAGGTCATACACCAGAGGCATAAAATATATATATTTAACACACAAATTTAATCCTAAATTGCAGCAAAATAACTATCTGGCTGTTAGGAGCTAATACTAGGTCTGGAAATCTTTTTCTCCCATCCTTTTCCCCACTTGATTATAAAATTTTACATCAGTATTTTAATCAGGAGCAACAAAATGTAGCCATTCAGGATGCACTCAAAACTTGCCTTGTCTGGGTACTTCTGAAGGAGCTCCCGCACTTTAGCTGCGTTGTTGAGGGCTGCACAGATGACCAGGCACCCTGCATACTCTGACTCCATCTTCTGGGACAGCAGTTTCTCCAGCACAGTAGTCAAAGTACCTGGTAGGAATGAGAAACAGGAACAGGTGAAGGCGGCCAAACAGCATGTGGGTACACACATACAGCTGGCATAGCACAGCTGCACAGCCACAGTATGAGCGTGCTGTACCTCTAATAATCAGGGGACACAAAGAGCTTTACAAATCTGTGGCTGGAACAGGACTTTGCTTTACAAGCCTGATGTTTGAGAACCCAGAAGACATGAGACTGCTACAGAAGACCAACACTGAAAAATCAGGTATAAAAGGCAAATGCATGGTTTTGGAAAAGATTGGGTAGGTCCTTTCAGATGGGCCCTCTAATTACACTTTTGAGTGTTTAAGAGGACAGAAGTGTTACAGCTCTCCAGAGAAAGAGCAGAGTTAAAAACCTTGGGCTCCTACACAAGTTCTCCCTGAAGTCTAACTTGAGCAAACAGTTTAAGACCCATCTACACAGCAAAACTCCAAAACCCACAGGTCTGTCCTCTCTCCCTCCTGATCCTGACATCTGAAGGAAGTAAGTCCAGTGAGGCTAGAATAAATTTTATCATAAGATCCTCTCTACACATCATGTGATCTCACATTCAATTTTTGGGATGGACCAGGCAAAATAATTGTTGATTTGACAGCACTCACACACAAGGACCTGGGAATATTTCACAAGCATTCAACTATTAGTACTCTTTGACAGGAAATGCAGCACGATGGAACAAAAATTGAGAGAGGCAGAGGCAAATACTGAAGCCAGGGCAGTGCTACAGTCAGCATTTCAGAATCCTAAATTCTGTTAAGGCCAGCTTCACTTCCCCACTAAGGCAGAGCTTGGTTTTAGAGCTCTGTCCAGGGAAGAACAAGCAGCTGGAGTTTATCACTGTTCAACCAGCATTGCTGCTGTTACACCAGAGCAGCCATTTCACAATCCCTGACAGATCAGGCATCTCTGTTCTCACTATCTCACTTTTTGATTCCTTCGCATTCTCCGTGGTCATGAGGTTTGCTTCCTCATCTCTCTGATAAGCTGTCAGGCAAGCTGGGTTAAAGGTCCAGTACTGCCCTCCAACTGAGACTCGCAAATCTCCATCCCCATAGACTTTGATCACCTTGCCGATGTGCCCTAGGGTCTGCAAGGGAAAGAGAGAAAGGGTTTTTAAGAGGTAAGACAGGGGTAACTCTTTGCACCTCAGAACCAACACAAGGCTTCTATGAGTGGTTTCGCAGGCGGCACTCCTGCTGTGTGAAAAGAAGCACTGAGCAGCGACACGCAGAGCAGCTCCCACTTCAAGGACACCTGAGGGTTCTCAGCAGTTTCTCTGTTACTCATTTGACATGAGAAGGGTTTTCCCAGACACGTTACAAATGTCCAGAGAGGAAGGTGATGAAACAACAAAACATGATCTGAAGAACCCTGAGAGAACTATGAAATCGGGACTAGGAAAGGTTTCCTCTGTGCATTTAAATGCTCCTGGAGGACACCTGTATCTGGAGTTTTAGCTCTGTGGGTCTGAACAGATCATTTTTCCACTTGGACACTCTTTCCAGAGAAAGAGCTGTCTTGCCTCGTTCCAGAGAATTAGGGTCAGAGGACTGGTTCACTTTGCTTAGTGGAACCTCTTCTCTGACTCACTGGTAGCCAAATCCTTTGTCAGATTCCCCATTGGCCCGCTGTGCTTTGGGTGCTGCAGGAGGATGGTGTTACCGATAGCCAATAGCACTAGGCAGTGTTTATTTTGCAAAGCCTCAGCATTCCCAGAAAGGTCTGTGCACTCACTGACCAGGGAATACTGGAGGGCAGTGCAAGCCCAGTCACTATTACTAATTGCTTGGGAAACCTCAGGAGGTTACTGGACTGTCCTGGAACTGGCGCGCACTCACAGGTGCCATTTCATCTGTCCACTCCCCATGACCAGGTTGGAATCGCTTCACTGTTTCCATATCATCTATCACCCGGACAACATCACCAACCCAAAAGGTGTTGAGCTACAAGAAAAAGAAAGTCATAAGCTTTTTGGGGGGGAATGAAGCCAGACAAATAAAAAGAAAGAAAAAGTGATCAGTCTCCCTCCACCCCCACCCTCAGAACACCCAACCAAACAAGAAGCCCCTCCACTCAAAACCCAAGGCACTACAAAGCCTAAGTAGGGCTACCAAGGAACCTGTAATCACTGCACTGCAAATAAATATAGTCTGAGGGCTTGGGTCTCTCTGTTTTACGCAGAGTGTACATTTAAGTAGGGAAATAATTTGGGACAAAACCATTTTCTTCTTTTCTTTTCTTCTTCAAACCATTTATAATTAATAGCAGGATCAAGCACACATGGAACTTCACTTGGTCCATCTCCTCACTACACCTGACAGCACTGGAGACTTTAATTCACTTTAATCAGGAAGTTAAATCTGTTATTTAAAACAGAAAAGGGGAACCAGAGTTTATCTCTACTGGTACTTGGCCAGATGCTCCCTCTGCTCGCCGAGCTAAGGAGGGAGCACTGTCAAAACACACTTCAAAGCAGACTGTGCAAAACAGTCTGACACTGCATTTTCCACTGGTATTGGAGTTTTTAGCATTGTGACCTCATTCAGGTCTTTCAGGATTTTGTAGTCTTTCAGCAGCTCCTTCTATACTTATTCATCCTAATAATCCACAGCTCAAGTCCTCAAA
This sequence comes from Gallinula chloropus, assembly GCF_964237585.1. NCBI lineage: Eukaryota > Metazoa > Chordata > Aves > Gruiformes > Rallidae > Gallinula > Gallinula chloropus. The sequence goes on along the minus strand of NC_140108.1, from coordinate 8,454,540 downwards.
CCTCTGCAGAAGGCCAGAGTTATGAGCTTAGAAACGTGGATGCAAAATGAGAAGAGCTGGATTAAAACATCAGGCTATCCAGAAGAACCAAAGAGAAGCAAGAGAAAGATGCAAAAAGGAGAACAGCACAGAGACACAAGAACAAGGAAGAAAACAAAATCAAAGATGGAAGAAGGTTCACCACAGTTGAATGGTAGCTGCAGAAGGATGAGCTGTCGTAGGTCTACTGTTACCACTCTTATCAAAAAGCTTAAATTAAGAAATAGCATTTATCTTAAACACTTACAACATTTGAAATGCAAAGGTTTGTACAACTGGACAGCCAGGCAGCCCAACTCCCACTGTCTGCAACCATCTGTCTTAGCTCTGATAGCTGGCAGGGAATTCTGCCCAGAACTACTGCTTTTCCAACAGCAGCGTGTTTCTCCAGCACTTGCCTGCCACACGTTGTTCCCTAAACACAGCACACTACATTGACAGCCATTCCCTGCATCCTTTCTAGTTCTGGCCACGCTCACCTATCAGCACCTACCTTAGTCAGAGCTCCAGGATGGAAAGTCCAGCGGGTTTCACTGTTGAACTGGACCCTCACGTCCCCTCTGTCCGTGATTCTGTGCACAGTCCCTGTCTGGCCAATGAACTTTTGATAGGAGGAAAAAAAAAAGTAGGGGAAACCCCCTAAATAAATCACATTGCTTAATAGTGGGGAAAGCAGGCATCCAAGGCATAGATGGCTAAATGACACACCATTTCCAATTCACAGACTAACAGTGCTCCTAAACCTGCTTTGAACATGAGACAGTCATTGTTTTTCTGCAAAAGGAGGGAAAGGCTGTTTAAGAATCTCCTCTAAGGAGCAGCATACTGGGAAAGGAGGGTGATTGGAATACAAAGTGTGAAAATCCTTGAAAATGCAGCACAAATTGTCCTCCTCTTTCCAAGTGAGAAAGGTGGGCAGAGATTACAACATTTTACTGCAGCGTAATCCTAGCAGGGATTGCTCCAGGAGATAAAAAACAGGGCACAGCAGAGGACACCATAGAAAACCAAGTATAGTGTAGTGCAATATTCTACAGTTGTGGATTCTGGCTGGTCCTGAGTGGGTCACAGTTTGAAAGGAAACAGAAAGTACCAATTTATGAGATGGCAGGAAGTTCCTGTTTCTCTGTTTAATCTCTCTCTCTACAACTGCACTCCCCAACACCAGGCATTCAGACACACAGAGCTTTAACTACCTGGCAGCCTATGGTAGCTACACAGCAACATTCCAAAGCTACAGCTCTGGGAGTGAAGGTCTCAGCTGGAATAAAACTCACGGCTCTGCTGACAGCCTTCTTAAAAGTTCATGCTAGAAGAGGGTAAGACCCTCCCTGCCTTATGCTCAGCTAATAGATTTCTGCACTGAACCTCACGTGGCATAGTTTGTCTTGACATTTTCAAGTCTGATTTCAAAACCAGTGTTCACCCACAGGACAGGGCAGGCTAGGGTATGTAATACATAACATCTGTGACATTTTATAGCACTGCTTCATAAACCCAGGGTTCAGGGAGCTGCCTCAGTCTCAGACCTCCAGGTTGCACAGTTTGCTGACTCAAGTGCAGCAAGTGTGTGGGTCACCCATGGCTGGATGCTCCCTTCCCTCTCCAAAAAGCCACCTGTACCCAAGTGACTGGTACAGGCTCAGAGACAGGTGTTAAGACTGGAATGGTGAGTATCAAAGTGTGGTTTTGTCTGGCAGTACATCAACCACACAGCAGCAGTGCTGCCTTCTGCAGTATGAAGAGGTAATTTAACCTATTTTGGGCAATACCTGTATATGATTCAAAGCCAAGAAAACTGACTTTAAGAGAAACAAAAAGCTCAGAGTTTTAAATTTAGATCACAATTCACTTAGCTGTTACCATTTTCTCTGGATGTGAGCCCACACTAAATGTTCACAACTCCCTGTGGACTTACTTCCACAATGGCCCCCTGAGGTGCTATACTACAGCAACAGGTGTCATTTCTAACCCTATACTTCCTCTACAGTCTGAGGGGTTTTTGGACAACAGGTGACAACACACTGATAGCTCTTCAAACTAAAGACAAGACAACAGGCTAAGCTCCAAGGACATCATATGGGCCAAGAAATTTTAGCCCCAGTCAGGGACAGAGCCCACTGTTGACAAAACACATAACTTTCTTTAGTAGTAATGCACAGTACAAAAGAAGCCAAACAGGGAATGGATCCAGAATTCCAAAGAAAAGATCCACAGCTCATTTTAAAACAAACAAACCAGCCATTAGGTTTTTTGCACTGGCTTCCAAGACTTTTGAGCAACCCTTCTGACCCACCGTACCCTCTCAGATATTACACAAGACTCCACAAGGCAACACGTTCATCTGAGCCTGAAAATAAGAATGACTCCAGCATCCTATCACGAAAGAATTTGTGATACAGTCAAGATAATACAAATAGAGAAGGTAACATGTTGCCCAAAGATGTTCTGGTAACTTCCTAGCCAATGCCTAAGTGTGTAGTCTGAGCTGGTGACTGGTATGTTACTGGGGGAAGAGGAGCAAGCAGCAGCATACCTCAGCCATTTTCGGATTCCAGCCACCGTGGCCCTCCTGCATCTCCCGCAGGATGTCAACATCCAGCAGGCATTTCACCTTGTCCCCATGCTGGAATGGATGCCTCTCCGTGCTTTCTTTCCTCTGCAGCTCAGCTGGTTTTCCTAAAGAGAAGAACAACCCCGCTCACATCCACACAGGATGCAGTCGTGCTCTTTGTGTCTCATGTGACTCTGCATCAAGGGTTGCAATTTAACATAGTCTTAATTGGGCCAGAATGGTCTAGAACCCTCCTTCTCCTGTGAGGTATTCCCTACATGCTCCATGGAGCAGCAGTACACAGAGAGATCAAGAGGATTTAGCTCTAACTGAATACTGATACAGGTTAAAAGTGAAGTAGTTCTATCAAGACTCAATTTTGTCCCTCCCCAGAGGGCAATGCCTCTGAACGATGCCTCTCACGTCATGTCAGGCACCAGGAGCTGTTCTTAGCAACACAGTCACCCTCAACTATTCTTCAATAGACACCCACACAGCACTCAACATAAGTTCTCTTCTACATAGCTTGCTCTGTGGAGTGCTTTACCCTCCTAGCCCTCCAGCTAGGATGTCCTTCTGGAAATAAACTCCCCATCCAACCCTTCCCTTCTGCTCTTGCCAAGCTGCTCAGAGAGAGAAAAGAATGAGAAAGAACCAATTCAGCTGCTGCAAACTCAAGAAGAGACCTTTCTGTTTACCTTCAGGGGGGCAAAAGATGGCTCCTGTCCCTTATTAAAAAATAAAAGTGATAAAAATTACACCTTAGTAAAAAATGCTGTAAGTCCAAAACCACAATCAGTTTCCTTAGTTTCACCAGAGTGAAGAGGAAAGGTGGATTGAAACAAGTTGCCAATAAAGAGATCGCCTTTTCCCATGACTTTCTCTTATTTCCTTGCTGGGTGAATATTTGGCAGCTCCACTCTCAAAAATCTCCCTTTTGTCACAGTCCCCTTCAACACACTTTTTAGTCACACAGAACAATAATATTTGCTCTCTAAAAGCACAGTGAACACCAGTTGGACCACTGCCTGCCTGAAGAATGCAAAACTTAGGGTCAACGAAACTGACACTGGGTTGAATTCTGTGCTGACAGGCACAGGCACTCCCCTAGGGGAGCTTCATGCACTTGCAGCAGCAAGAAGTTGCCTTGGCAGAAATTCCCTTCTTGGAATAGAGCTGTGGGCATCTGATGGTCTTACACAGAATTACCACTGAAGGGCCAAGCTACTTTACTAACAGCCATGAAATAAAGCACCCCATGTTCTCACACAGAACATGGGGTTTTTTGAATGGTACACATGTAATGGAACTTTAGAAAAGCACCTGCTAATTTCCTGTCTTCTGAGCAAAGCAGCTTTAGTGTGAGGAAATGGCAGTGTCAACCAGAAGTTCTCAAGAGAAGACTTGTCTCTACACACCTAATTTTGGGAGATGCTCCTTGTAGTAAAAGCCACCAGATGCCTCCACAGTGCACTTCAGGTCTACTTTTCCCTTGTGTCCAACTCTGTAGACGTTTGTGGTGCCGTCAGACCACGTGACACTGGCCACACTGCGCCCAGTTTCTACATCCCAGCCACGGATATCAACCACACGTCCAGTTTTACCTTCACCACCTGATGAAAAGAGAAGGGGGGAGAAGTGTGAAGCTTGCATTTTAACTGAGACTAATATACAGTAACTAAGCTGGCAAGGGGAACTTCACTGAGGTATGATGATGGTTTTATCTCAACTAAGTAAAAAAACCCAAGGAACAGACCTGTCAGTTCTCCAACTGTTCAGCACAGAGACAGATGACAATAGCTGGGGAAGATGAAATTCTGGCAGAGGTTGCCACCAGGAAGGATTTCTGGGGGTCCTACCACAGGCCAGTTTTACAGAGTGAACAGAAGGACATGGATCTGCCTCGCTAACAGCATACCGCTGCCTGAATCACACCCTCTGATTAAGTGCTCTTCATACATATGAAATAAGGAACTCACACCACAAAAACCCCAAGCAACAAACTATTTGGCAACTCATGTAACTTCCTCACCGCCCGCCTGATTCACCTGGATCTGCAGAAGGCACAAGAAATCTCTGTACCCTTTTAATTAGGGAAATTAAACCATGAGACCATGGAGTGTCTCTCTGAGTTAAACTCCCTGAACCCCAGCCAGCCACTTCCTGGGGAATGCAGAGATGGAACAGCTGAACAGTGTGTGGAAGCAGCTGCTCCTCCTGGCTACAAACACTGCCCAGCGTGGCGACACGCGGCGTCACGGCACCACGTTGTGGCAAGATAAAAACACAGCAGTGCTGTAACATCCACCCAAGAACTTTAATCTCTTCCCAATACCGGCGAGGTGGAAGAACACCAAGGAAAGTTTGTTCTGGTACTTCTCTTCAGGGGCCCAAGCAAGGAGGACAATGACTGACGTGATCCAGAACCGGTGGATGTATTCATAGAATCCCAGACTGGTCTGGGTTAGAAGAGACCCCAATGGTCACAGAGCTCCAACCCCCTGCCACAGGCAGGGCCACCAACCTCCAGCCTGGAGCTACACAAGGTTGCCCAGGGTAAGGTAAATCCAGCTGGGCACATGGGACACTCTCAGCCAAGAGGAAACAGCCCATCAGCACAGAACGGAGCAGCAGGCAGGCAGAATTTGCATACTCCCTACCTCACCCTGCTGCCAAATCACTGGGTGAACTTGGGGAAGTCTCAGCACCGGTCTAGTGCTTTCCCAAACAGGGTCAGCAACATCTGTCTGTCTCACTGGGTGGACAGTGAGCTTCTAATTGCCTGCAGAGCCTTGGAATTGAACTGCTTACAGGAGTTAATGTCCTCCCTAAGCATATATCTATGTAAAAAACACCATGCAGACAAACCAGTGGGCTTTATTGTCAGCCCACAAAGACAAGGCAGTGGTCATTACAGACCAGCCTTACATTTCTTCCCACCTGTCTTGCACATGTAACTGCTTTCAGGTCACAATCGCTGTGAGCAACACAAGACTCAGACATGTAAATGCTGATCTGATCTCAAAAGGATGGATAAGCTGTACTGAGCATAAGCTTCTTTTGCTCTCAGACCCTGCAAGTATCCATGTCCTCCACTGAACTCAGAGCTGCAATAAACAGTGGGAGTCAATGTTGGAAATCTTGGACTTAATAATTAGGGGGGAAAGGAAAAGAAAAAGCTGTAAACATCACAGGGTGTGCAAGGAGGAACAGAGAGGAATGTTTCCTTAACCCTGTAGCACTACACAGAAATTGCTATCAGGAGTTATACCCCACAATCAGCTCTGGAAAAGGTTCTTTTGTCCCTTCACATTTTGAACCTGAAGATACAATTCATACAGAAAGTGTTCTTCAAGCACCGCAGCAAACAGCTCTTCATTAATGGTGATGGGAAACACTCCTTATAGATCATTTCTACTCACTATTCTTAGAAGTGTCTAAACAAGGATATTCCAATGAACTCCGAAGGAAAAAGCAGCACTGTATGCTTTGTCAGACAAACCTTATCCCACTGTGAATAGAAGCTTTGGGACAAGATGGGTCTTTATTTTATTTCTATACAAAATCTTTCAGGATGGTTCCCATGAGTTTTTCTATCTATGAACCAGGAGCAGTGAAACTTCCCTCCCACCCCCAAATGGCTGCATACAGTTCATGTCACAGAAATGTTTCTAAACAAATACAAGATAACAAACAATATTCAATACTCTAAAGCACAGCAACCTGCATCATCTGAACAGCTCCCCCAGACAGTACTGCACAGCACGTGCCTTTTCAACTAGCAATTTGGGAAAGGAAGTAAGAAAAAGAAGAGAAAGGAAAGAATTGGCCAGGGCTTTACAGGTCATCTCAAAAGCAGCTTACCATCCTGGTTACCCCACTCCCAGTCGGGGCCACGGACTACTTTAGCCCCCTGGAAAGTCCCTTTTAAGGTGATACGAGTCAGATTTTGCCGAGGACTCACTAGGACTCTGGAAAAACAAAAGGAGACAAAACAAATTAATCTATTGGTACTTTTCACACTTATAAAGGTCTGTTCCAACTGAGGTCTGCCCTATGAGGACCAAGTGTACCACACACACAGAAAAACATGGCTCGAGTTCTGAAGAGCATTTAAGAAGTGAGAGAAAACATGAAAACAGCTGAACAGGGTCTTTGATCCAAAACGCTGATCTCCCCAGGAAGAGCAGAATACTTGGGTGCTGTTCCACTTATAGCAGAAAGACAACTGGTGGATAATACTCCAGGCTAATGAAGACCCAGGTTTATCTTCTAACATCAAGAATTGTGAGATCTGTGGTGAGCTTTAAAAAGTTCTGTGTCTCTCTCAGCTGTGGGATGGGGATATCTGGGAATAAAGAGGCACACTTCCAGTCCATGGAGACAAACCCATCCACACAATGCAGCAGGGCTGTGGTGGGGTCTCCCATGTTGTTACAGACACCAGAACCCACCTCGCTGACTTGGGAAGTTGAAGGTATAGAAGCACTAAGATTCAAAAGGATTCACTCACACACACAGTGTGCTTAGGTATAAAGGGAAAAAAAAAGAAACACATCTTTGTTTCAGAACTTGAGGAGACTGTGTAAGGCAACACTAAATTGTAATAGCTCCAAGAAGAGAAATTCCCCACGTGCTTTATGAGATACACAAATTATATTAGGGCACAGCAGCTCACTGAGGGCAGACAAGTTAATACTTTTTAACATAACCATTTACCAGCATTCTACAGTATCAGGTACAACATCTGCAAGCCAAAGTAATCAAAATCTGGATTCAGCAACTGCACACCATTCCCTACACAGCACTGGGAAGCCCTGCTACAATCATCACCAAGCTACAACCATCACCAAGTGATCCTAAACATCACAGCAGGAGGGCACGTTACTTTTCTCTGCCAGCTGTGCCGCTTCAAACCCACACACTTCCCAAAGGAGAACACCCAAGTTGATTAATGTAAGCCTCATACAATAAAATATATATTTAAAACAGAGTTTCTGAGTAGGCTGGGGGGAGAAAGGGGTAAGGAGAAAGTTAGTAACTTCTTCAAACAGTCTGACACTACTTCAGAGGGAGAGTGAAGCTGACTTTCAGCTGCCCTCGGTTAAGTTTAAGGCAGCACTTGTGGACATTACCAGGGTGTACACTGCATGAAAGCGTTAAAGGCTCAGGCAGCCTCCTAGCTCAAAGTCATAAGGAGTTCAGCACATTTCATAACCTAAGCTGCAGACTGCCCAGCCCAGCTTGCCTGGTGAAAAGCAGAGCAGATTAGACCAGCAGTGCTGTGGCGAGACTGTTTCCAGGATAACACAGACCTCGCTGTCTGCCCTGCAATCCACACCACAGGCATACACACGAATCCACCTGCAGAAACAAAGAGGAAAAGAATACCTACGTGATGGTAAACAGGGGGTCTGATGTCCTGTTAAAGCAGCTTCCAATTCCCATAATGTTACAGCAGCTTCTCTGCTGGTTTTGTGCGTGCTGTTCCTAGTCTCTGCTCCCTACCAGAAAGCGTTCTCATGAGATACGAAGTCCCCAGAGTCCTTAAGGACCTGTCTGTGTTGTTCACCCAGGGTAGATCCACTTCCTAGGTGGCTGCAAAGATGCCACAACCCATACCCAGGATGACACACCTCCTCCTGACAGGCTCTTGGCAGCTCCCAGACCAGGCAGAGCAAAATGAAGTTCAGCAGCTGTTCCACAGGGGAAGGGGAGGGGAAGCTGACCAGGGCTAGGACTGACCTCAGAATGCTGTGTTTATTTTCCATCTAATACCTAGAGAGAGAAGGTGGAGACTCAGAAGGATAAAAAGCTTATGCTTGAACTTACTATTTACTTATCCATCAAAAGCCTAAGTCTTTTACCTTTCTTAACTTGTTAACAGATCTCCCACCTGTGCTTTACAACCTTATGTGTTTAAAAAGAGGGAGAGATTATTTACCCATGCGTGTTCTTCTAATCGTTGAAGGTTTGTTATCCAGATTGTAGCTCAACAGGAGGAAGATGAAGGCTGTTTTGTGAATGGTTGGGATTTTGTCTGGTTTAAACCCCAGCAAGGCTGGCAGTTGTTATGAAAGAGAAGCTAATGAAAGGGAGCTAGGGAAAAGCTCAGCTAAAAAGAAATGCTGATGATCAGCATTTGTTTTATAGCACCGTGTTGTGCACTACAGACTGGCTTCAACAACCAGCAGGGACTTGTGTACTGCATCTGAAACTGCCTGGCTACACATGCTGCTTTCACTGATTTCTGTCAAATGTTTTTCTAAGAAATTATCAAAGATATCTTAGTCAAACCCTGACACAAAGTGATAAAAATACACTTCCTTCCCCTAAGCCCTACTCGAACAAGGGAGGGGTTTCAACGCAAAAATTCTCAGTGATAGTGAAATAAAGCACCAAGATGCTTAACCAGGAAAATAACCACTATTCATTACATTCCTAGCATAATTTTTCTCTTCCTATTAACACATAAGAGCCGTCATCATTTCCCATCCAAACAGCTCTCACATTAACCTAGCACTTTCACTGGAATCGGTGGTTAGAGACCAGACAAACAAAGCTGACCAGTTCAGAGAGCTGAGCTTCTTTAAAGAACAAAGAAGCACAAGGAACTTCATCTCCCCTTCTACTTACACATCAGAGGGAACCCAGCACAACTGCCTTATTTCCCTGGCCTCACAAAAACTGTGATTTTGTCTTGAACCACACACTGCTGACCAGCAACACTGAAGAATGATGTGAGAACCAGCTGTCCTGATCCAGTACATCTTGGGTTTTAATCTAACTCGATGAGGTTTGCTCCAAATACTAGATAACAACCAAAGTTATTAGTGTGTTGCAAAAACACCCTAGGGATAAATTTAATCACTGCAACATTGCCTTTAATAACAATTTTAATTATGAGAGCCCAAGTCTGCAGCCATTTCTGCCCTGCAAATTCCAAGGATATTAAATTACTGTAGAGTCCAGAAAACACTGGGGAGCACACGCTGCAGATCCTGAAGCTGTGGCTGGGAACCACCCCCGGTTGACATTCTGCCTGTGCTCAAATTTCCCTGAGGTGCTTACGTAGCCTTTCACATCCCTGAGAGCTATGGTTCAGACAGAAAGGCAGCATCATCGCTGCCTTACAGAGATGGAAGACCAAAAGCAACGACTCTGAGAAGTTTAAACAGAGCTGCTTTTAATTTTCAGTAGCAATCTGAGGCCCTGAAGCAGTTGGGGCCCCTTTGCACCAGCACAGCTAACGTTCTGCAAGGCAGAGGCTTCTCTGCTCCGGAAAACTCTTATCCAAAGAAGCCAGCACAATGGGCAGGACTGGAAAGCAGAAGGGATGGTCGCCCTGTGCAGTGCCTGGCTGTAAATATTGTGTTAATTAGATCATCCCACCTCCTCAAAAACAGCAGTAAAGCAGAATCTCAGCTCGTGGTACAGCCCCACACCCCTTGTAGGCATGTGAGCTCTCTCAAGTAAGCCAACACCATGATCTTGCAGATACCACAGGTAAAACTGACCTCAACGATGCAAGAAATTCTAGATTCTCTAATCCTCCCTAGCAAAGCTTGTACTGAAACACTTCCAGCAAAGGATAAAGGAAGGAAATTCTGACAGATGGCAGGCGGATGCCGATTGCTCAAGCATGAACCAGACTAAGACAAGGATGCTACTAAGTGAGGGATCAGGATCACAGAAACCTATTTCAGGAACTGACTTAACCAAGAATTTCTATTGTCAATCCTTCCCTTCCTTGCCAAGGCACAGTTCTTCACAAAACCAGCTGCCTGTTGGTAACTCAGACCCCAGGGTCTGAGCTGGGCTGTCTGCCTCGTAACCTCCAAAGCTAACTCCCATGAGACTCAGTTTGGAAAGCCACAGTGGGCAAGATTTGAGACAAAGACTACTACATGTGAATTAAAATGCACCTAAGACTGCACTGTGGACAGCAGGTCATCTTAGCTGTCCTCTCAGGGATGTCTACACGCAGCCTGTAACAGCAGAGCATCGTACTGAGAATGATACAGCAGCACTGGCGAGCGTACAAAGTGAAAGGTCTTGTTACCATCCTTTAAGCACAAATGTTAGTTCAAAACACAGGCTAAGGATGTTCTAGTGAAGGCTTCTCTTGCCTAAGGTTTGATCATGTAATTCCAGAAAATGTAGAGATAAAATACACCACTGAAATTTAATCCCTATTCCACAAACCACACAGAATGTTCCAAACTAATTAAGGGCAGCCCTAATGGGAGGATATGCTCTAAAGTTCTGCAATGTACCTGTTTTTTTAAGGAGGTATAGCTAGGTAGTTTATCTGGTAAATCATGGCAGGGGAGTGTAAAAGTAAAGTTATATCAATTTATCAACAGAATAAATGAATAAATGCACATTAATAAATTGATACTTAATGAGCCTTTTAAGATGTTAGGAAATATCCTCACACAAAAGAGCCAGATTTGATTCAAAATGTCACTCACCAAAGCTTCCTAGTCTAGCAGCTTAAACTGGCATTGCACAAATAACACAAGTTACAGAGGTTACTACAGTAAATAAACCTGCAACCCCTTCTGGCCTGGTAATCACACCCCCAGCAGTTGCCATTCAGCTGCTGTGTTAGTTCAGGCTCACAGCGTAAGCAGTCACAGATGGAAGGCTCAAGCTGCCTTGAACAGGTCTGTGCTGCACATACACACCTAAATGACAGCATGCACTTGTTCCTGTAACTTATCAGATTCAGAAATCCAACTGGTAACCAGACTAGACAGAACTGGTTTAATAATTATGGCTGAGGGTATCTGCAATCTCTGCTTTGACTACAGCATAAACTACAACATGAGAAAATATTTGTATTTCTTATGCTTGATTACACAAAACACTTCCCTGTGTAGGTTGCTGGCTCCTCCAGCTCCATTGTTCTCCAGAAAAAAATAGGAGTTTTGAAGATTTGTGAAGTTGTGATTTATTGGTGAAGGAAATCTAGAAAATAGCGTGGGTAAAACACACCCCACATCCCCTGCTGAAACCCAACCTCGCATCACCCCTGAGAAGGTGATGCATGCCAAAAGCCACTGCTGCTTTCTCACTGGAATACCACCAGCACTTTGTGCAAGGCAAAGGTTCTCAGGCTTGGTTATTTGCAGAACTTACCAGTGTGCCAGACTATTCCAGCCCTAACACAACTCAGGTAAGTTTTGCTTTGCTATCCCGCTCACAGACACTGATTTACCTTCCAATTACTAAGGGGATATCTAGCAAACAGATAGGAGATTGTGAAAACAGGTCTGCAGTGAAACTGAGCTGTCCATCCATTAAAAGTAAGGATGAGAGTCTCTCCAAAACAGCCATAAAATTCAAACCAAGCAAGACCAATAAAAACCACCAGCAACTGGCAGATACCAGTAGTCCAAATGGCAAAATACTCAAAATATCAGCACTTCCTGCCCCCAGCAGTTCAAACCCAGGTCACTTAAGACCTGAAATAGCCTTCAGGTAAAGGTGTTTTCAAAGCCTCTTTAGAAAACTTACTGGGAGCCCTCTGCAGTGTCTGTCTGGGTTTAAGGCCTCTTAAATCCAGGATTAGTGCTGAGGTTTAATTGCACAGGTGCCATGTGGTGGGCCTGACAACAGCAGTTTGCTGTGCAAGGAAACTGCCCTAAAGCCTTTGCTTCCTCTGCCAAAGGACCAGCTGTTGCAAGGTGGGACACATGACAATGGTCTCTGACAACAGACTAAGAACTGAACCCCACAGTTCTTGATCTTTGGTTCAAGAGACAACTGATGTGACAAGAGCTCTTAATACAGCTGCTTTCTACCATTCTCCATCTGATCTCACTGATGGTAAGCCAATGGCTACAGTCAGCATGTGTAAGTAGCTGACCCTGCCCTGGGGCAGCTTGAGCCCATTGCCCCTTGTCCCATCTCCTGTCCCCTGGCTGCAGAGACCATCGCCCACCTCTCTGCACCCTCCTGGCAGGGCAGGGGAGGTGGGGAGAAGGGCTCCCCTCATCCTCCTCTTCTCCAGGCTGAACACCCCCAGCTCCCTCAGCCGCTCCTCAGAGGATCTGCCCTCCAGCAGCCCACTGCTACAGAATAGCAATCTACAAATCTCAGCATAGTTAAGTGGGCTTCCCCTAGGGCGGCACTTACGGCTGCGAGTGTGCTGTCTCGTAGCGCTCGAAGGAGTGAGACAGATCGTGCTTGTTGTTCATGTAACACTGTGTGCACAAGTCGTAGTCGAAACACGTTTTGCACTTCCACCGCATCCCCCGTATGCCGTGCTTCTTGCAACAGTCACAGATGATGTTAGGGTGACGGACACCTGGGAGAATGAAAGCAAAGCAATGTAAGATCCACACAAAATCCCAAGGAAACAGGCTGACCCATCTCTTGGAAGTACACCAGCATGTTTGGAAGAGAGAAATCATACCTTGCACACAGCACACGCTGTGCATGTACTGGAGATGATGCAATAATATAACACCGAGTAATACGTGTAACCTGAAGTATCCATTTCCTGGCTTAAATGACTCTCATCTTAAAAGTCACCCCAGAATCTAGCAGAATGACAGTCAGAAAAACTTAAGTCCCACAGATAAAAAAGAAAGAGGAAAGAAAAAGCCTTTGCATAGAGGCAAAGAGGAATTCCATTGCCATGACCTGGCTGAGCACACAGTGCTTCTCAGCATCAGTCCACAGGCAGCTGGAAAAGGCTTCACATTTCTGCTAGCAGGAGAGACAGATGTTACATACACCAAAGGAGATGGGTTTACAGCACTAGAGTTTGTGCTATACTCACCTATTTGTGCGTTATCATACAGAAGAAGGTCGTAAGCCCCTTGGAATCCAGTCCGGTAATTGGTTCTGTTGCCTTGATCCCACTGCACCACCACAGTCTTATCTGGAGTGGTTGGGCTGCCTGTCCGACCAATCTCAACCACGGTCCCAACGTTCCCTTCACCATTGTCCTGGCTGCCCCACTTCCAGTCCACTCCACGAACTACCCGCATCCCAACCTGCATGCTGGCATAGAGGTCTGCGTCCATGGATCTGCACAGCAACCCCTACAATTCTTCCACGTAAGGAGTCTTGGAGACAGGCAGCAGCAGCAGCAACGCATTCAGCATCGTCAGCAACATGTTCAGCACACCTAATGAGATAAGATACAATTAAGTGATGCCACTCAACACATCACAGCAATAACTTCCGTCGCAAGAACAGATGCTGGTTAAGCTCATGCCCTTTGGGCACAAACTCATGCTGAATTAGGAGGGCCAGTAGGTTTTCTAGATTCAACTTTTCAAATGAAAATATCTCAAACCCCAACTTGAATTTCTTACCTCACTGTGCTGTAAACACCATCATAAGACAGTCTGTGCAACACCATGACTGCCTTCTACTCAGCTTTAACCTCAGTCACAGTCCAACTGGTGTTTCAAAAATGACAGCTGCCTCTAGCAAGCAAGTTGGAAGCCCCTCTGCTTCATAGTATCGTATGTAAATTTAACTCCAACATCATTTAAAAAAAAAGGGAAGGTAACTTTTTTCTCCAGAATGATTAGAGAAGAGGCCTGACCTGCTGAGTAGATAAATCCATACTTCATTTCAAACGGGATCCTCAACAGCTTTAGCTCAGATAAGATGGATACGTAAACTAGCCAGACTTACAAGGTACAGAAACATTTGCATAATATCCAAAAAGATTTATTCCAGAGCACTGGGTAGAAGGGAGAAGAACCAGACAAGACATCTTTACAGAACCCCAATATCAGGTCTTAGTTTCAAACTGAGGAATAGGTGCAACAGCTACAAGAGACACAATGGCAACAAAAAGCACAGAAAACAGAGTTGAAAGAAATGATCAGGAAAAACCCCCAACACGTGCAGCACGATCTTTGACTCAAAAAGTCAGTAACAGCCAATTTTTGAAGAAGACTTTTCATATGCAACTTACCACATAACACCACAGCGTTGAGTTTCACCTGCCCAAAAAGTTAGTTTTAGTTTTGATTTTGGGATACAGAAAGTTTTAAAGATGCATATAAATGTTTCACTGCTTTTCAAAAGTAATGGCAGTTTTAAAGAAGTGCCAATGCCAGAGCAATGTCAATCTTTGCTGCTATTTATCAATGCTGGCTACAGCAGGAACAGGGAAGGGTTATTGCTTACTTGCAATAAGCACTGCTGATTGTGCTGGGATCAATACAAGCTTGGGGTGGCCTTTCCAGCTGTCGCCATGACAATTGGTAAATGAGCTGAATATCATGAGGACACTGCACATCCCCAACTCTGAATTACATCAACTAGACTGTCAAAGCCTGGTTTACTTCTTTGCTGGAACAAGACAGAGCAGTGTGGCTCACAATATTCAGCTTGGGCTGCTGCTGGGAATTCTGAAAAAAAGCCTACTGCTGCATCCTTTCACCTTTGGGCATTGCTGGGCTTCCCTCTTCCTCCTGAGGTATCCATAACATCCGAACTTCTCTCGAAGTTTAAAAAGACCTAACAAAGCACAAACCCACCAGAACACCAAGGGCTAAATTGGGCAGATTCCAAAAGTACAGCACATCTTACCAACTGCCATGACCCAGAGCCAGGTCAACCCAGGCTGACAAACCAGCTGACAAGCTCATAGGATGTGTTCTCAGATGTGGCCAGGTTGGCTGGGGCCCTGGGCAACCTTGTGTAGCTCCAGGCCTGGAGGTTGGTGTCCCTGCCTGTGGCAGGGGGTTGGAGCTCTGTGATCCTTGGGGTCCCTCCCAACCCAGCCCAGTCTGTGATGCTATGATTCTATGGCTGCTTGGTGCAACATGACCTGTCATTACCACCCCCGCCTACCAATAAAGCAACTGAAACCACTGAGGCCTAAAAATAAACTCCTTCTCCAGCCAAACACCCCCTTTGAAATGTATGGAGGAGTAGTTTGATGTAAAATCAAGTTTCTAGCACGTAGAAAGAGCCTGTATCTGTTCAGCTTCAGCATCTCTCTTGCTCCACACTTTTCCTGCTGCACAACACTGTGACATCCAAACACAAATGTCCCTGTGAACTTCATGTCATCTTTCATTCTGATCAGCACAGAAAGATGCCTTGGGCAGCGCTTTCATTTAGACTGCCTTTGTGGAGGTGAACCTAACATAGCTGAGTTGATGATGCTCTGGTGTTTGGTCTCTTTATGAAAACAGAAATTATCAAAAAGACAGACTGTCCTTTTTAGAAAGCACCACAGAGCCTAATGAGCCTAATGAGGTTTGTACAATCCCCTCTTCCTCCAGATCAGAAACAAAACGGACACTTTATTGTGTTACCTAAGATGCAGAACTGCTTTTTTCAAAGGGTCAAGAGAGTCAAACCTACTGCAGAGGAAACAAATGGAAGCATCCAACAATACAGAGGTACAAGAGCAGCACAGTTCAGTTATTGCTACATTGCTTTTCCTTAAAAACAACCACCTCTCTTGTTTTATCCAAATGAACTGGTGGAAGGTGGGGGTGGTAATAACAGTGGGAAAAGGAATTGCATGCTTAGAGAAGGCAACAAATGCTGTGGGGGGTTTTAGATGACGATGGAGTACCGCTCACCAACCTGGAGTTTCATGGCATTTCAGTGGACCTTTTCCCTCTCCCCAGGGATGAATGAAACATCACAGGCTCCAGAACTCTCAGCATTTCAAGGAAGGCAATACCAGTTCCCAAAATTATTCATCATTAAAGAATATTCCAGGCTGTGCCACAAACATGTAAAATTTATGTCACTGCAGCATAAAGGAGGACGATCCCTTGCTACCTGAAGACAGGAGAGCAGGCTGGCACACGATGCAGGGTGACACACACTGGAGCGGTGGAACAGCAGAGTACCACCCTGAGGACAGACCTGCCTGGAGCCTCAAAACGTATCATCTACGTACAGGCAAACCCACGCCTTCCCTGTGCACCTTCCCACTATGTTTTAGACACGGGTGCTACAGAGATCCCTTCTTCAAACTGCCAGTGAACCACACAAGCTACAAAGACACCATAAAATGGTCCTGGAGAAACACATCATCTCACTGCACTGTGAACTAACTCACTGGTGCAATGTAACATGCCTACACCGGGTGTCTCGTTACAGAATTGCCAGATGACAGCAACTCTGCCAACATCAGAGGTACTGAGTTGCAAGGACAAAGCCCCATCTGATCAGTAGCTCATAAGCAGCTGGATCCAGATGGGAACAGATTTTTACTGCTGCCATAGGCATCAAGCTGCCCCTGGTTCCGCAGGTCCCTGTGACAAAGGAGCTGTGCACATATTCATCCCACAGCTCGAGGAAGATGTTGTAGTTCACCTGTACCCCTGTGATGCTGAACACTAGCTAATGGAGCTGGCTGTGCTGCAGCAACCTTCCTGCAATCCCTTGCTCACTGCTCTGAAGGATGTCTTCTTAACACAAACACTCCATTTTCCACACAAGAAGGCACCAAAAGCCTTCTGCATTCCCATCTAATCTGCAGGGGTGATGCATAACAAGAGTAAAGAATCGTTCAAAGTCTTTATGAGATGAATTATGATGCTCATGCAGTCTGAACCTTGCCAGAGATCAGTATTATTTACTTCCTAAATGGAAATGTTTCACTCATTGAAGCAAATACTCCTCCCTCAGCACTGTCTGGGTCCTAATTATTCTATGGCAGGATAGGTACAGCTGCCAAAAATGCTTCACAGAGAAAACAGCAGCTTCCCACGGGAGTTCACAGACAAATAATCCATCGCAAGACAGAGGCATATTCCTGAATCCTGACCTCATCTACTGCCACACCAGAAAGAACAATCCAGGTGTAATCTAGGAGCCCATTCTTAGGAAATCCCAGTAATACTTAACTGGAAGAGAGGTTAAATACTTGAATGTCTTCAGTCTGCAACATTTTAATTGCAATAACTGTCGCAACTTCCTGCCAATGCTATTGGTAAAGGGCTCCAGAGGTAACCCAACATCTGTGGTCAGAGGCAAAGGTTGCGCTGTCCTGGATACACAGTAAACAGAACCCAACAGCAGTATGAGCAGATTGACAAAATCAGTTAATGTCACTTGGTTATCAAGTTATTTGGACAGTTTAGCAAACAGAGGAAGAGGCAAGCTATTCAGTTTCTTTTTTATTTTTTTTTTTTTTAAGCAGCTTTTCCCTCTACCACCCTCCTCCCTTTATATATTTAGCAGACTGAATTGTGTCTGAATTGCTCTACCTTGGAGTGCTTTGCCTTTCCCAAGGATGGTTCCTTCAGTGCCTGGGCAGAGCAGACTGTATGCTTTTTCAGAGGAGCAGCCGAGGCCTGCTTAGCTCAGGCTCTGATGCTGCTCTAGAGTTTGCAGCTCCTGAACACCCTTTGGAAGTCACACAGACATGGCCACAGCAGAGCTTTTATTGCCGGGTCTGTTCTGCAGCTTTCCCAACTGTCAATTCACACGCCTCAGACAAACCCACTGTACTGTTTCGGAGAACAACTCATTCCCCATCTCTCCCCGGTTTCTTTCACTTCCTTCTCCCCAGGTCCAGTCTGTCACCTCGGGCATGACATCTCTGGTGAGCCGGGATCCACAGCACCCGACACCCAGCGCAGAGCTCACGCCCCTTCGGCCTTTCGTCTTCCTGCTCTTCGGCAGTTTCCCAAGGATACAAAGCACACGCCGGCTACAAGCCCCTAAGGCTGATGTAAGGGCTCGGGCCGCGGGGCCAGCCCTGGTGCCCTCCACACAGGGAGGCGGCGGCAGGCCTGCCGGGCCTCCATCGCTGCGCAGAGCGACGGGCCTCCCGCCCCTAACCCTCGGCCTCTGCCGCTACCACGGCGGCGGGTCGGCGGCACCGCGGCCGGGGCCCGAGCTCCGTCCGCCCGAGCCCGCGACACGCTGTCGCCGCCCCGGCCGAGAGGAGGGAGAGCCCGGCCCGGCCCGGCCGCGTTACCTGCAGGCGGGAGCGGGAGGCGCCGCCACGCCGGGCCGCGGCCCCGAGGGGTCCGGCCCTCCGGCCGCCAGGCGGTTCGTTTCCCGCAGATGCCCTCGGCCCGGCCCCCTCTCCGCGCTTCGCCCGCAGCCGCGACCGCGCAGCCGAGCCGGGCCGGGCGGGGCGGCTCCCGGGCGGGGCCAGCCGCTGCCTGGCCCCCCCGCCCCACACAGCCCCGTCCCGTACCGGAGCATCCCGGCGGCTGACAGCCCCACGGCTGAGGCACCGGGCCGTTGCCCGAGCCCTGTGCGAAAAGCCGTGTTTCCTCCCCAGTCAGCCGGGGCTACAGCCTGCCCGCTCACAGGCGTCTCCGTCAGGCCGGCAGCGAGCGAGGAGCCGCCTTGTTCCCTCCAGACAGCCCTCCAGAGACTCCCAACTCTACTCCCCAGCCAGCTGGAGACAGGCGTGGCTGTATGTCGGATTCCCTGGAGAACAGCCACAGACAGCACCGTTATTCTCATGCTTTAAAAGCCACGAACCCTGCCCCAATACCCACAGCACCAGGCCAGGAGCAATCCCCTCCCAGCGAGGTCTTGCACCCTCGCTCAGGCTCTCCCTCCTGTGCACGCTCTGGACGCAAGCGCCACGCACACACCTGTGCAACAGGGTAGAGACTGCCAATGACGGGCAAGATCTTCACCTTGGTGGATCTGGGCAGTGTGAGCAGTCATCACAGGAGCCAAGATTCCCTCCATAAATTCCCATTCAGGGACAGAAAACACAAACATTACTAAGAGGAGAAAACACTCTGTCTTCCACCTGATAAAACAGGCAGATCAATGCTTCCTGAAATTCATTATTCAGCACATACTGCATTCACGCTGCCCCCACGACACTGCCACGCAGCTATAAACCCATTCTTCCACACAGCATATACAGTGAGTAAGAGAATTAAGCTTTGGCCTCCTCAGCACAACTCAGAGGTGGGTAAAGAAGCTTATTTTAATTAGAAGAGGATCTAAAGAGTTTTACAGCCTGTGTTCTAAGGCCTG
Source organism: Gallinula chloropus (assembly GCF_964237585.1). Lineage (NCBI taxonomy): Eukaryota > Metazoa > Chordata > Aves > Gruiformes > Rallidae > Gallinula > Gallinula chloropus. The sequence goes on along the minus strand of NC_140108.1, from coordinate 8,434,985 downwards.
CCCTCCTCATGCAAACAGTGAAGCAGCAGCACAGGAAGAGCTACAGCCCAGGCTGCGTTTATTACATTAACTTGCAGCAGACTGGGAGCTAGATTACATCTCAGCCCCCTCTCCGGTCCTCTGGGAAACAGCAAAGGCAGGAGAAACAAATAGCAGCACAGTAAATTAATGAGATTCTTCCATGGAAAAGCAACAGAAAGCATTGAAAGGATTAGGAAAACAGTGGAAAGAAGAGAGCCACAGCAATCAATAGCTGCAAGTGGCAGTAACCTGATGACAGGAATGCAAACGTTTACAAGGACCCTTGAAGTGACCAACCATCCTTCTGGATCAGTGCTCATAAGGACTTAACAAGCAGAGCAGAGGTATGCCAGGGACATTCATTAGCAAATGAGTTGAATCATGCTTCAGTATTTGATCTTCAACTCATCTCTCAGGGAAGAGGTGAACATATGCAGTGTGCCCTGGCTCTGGTTGGTATGGCACGACTCACTTGACATCAGCAAAATAACTGCAAGACAATGAGCTCTGTCAAGACAAACGTCACTCGCTTTATCCTCCCTTGATCCCAGTGCAGACTGGGCAAACCTCATGAAATGTTTACAGACATCTTGCACAGACAGCCCGGAACAGAGCGCATCAGCACTGCCTGCAACAGCAGAAACCCAGAGGAATCTCAACAGAAGACCAGGAAGCAATCAGAATGGGGTCATTCATCCTTCAGCAGACAGCGTGACAGTGGGACACCAAGGCACACTGGTGGTAGTCCTGCTGGCCTCCTGCACTGCGCTGGGGTTCTACACAGCAGCCAAGGTCTGCAGTCCACACCAGGGCTCAGAAGGATCTGTTCCCAACTAAGAAAGGCAGCAGAGAGGCACCCGACTCCGGAGCAGTTTCTTCAACCATTCTGCATTATTTAGCTGCTGAGGTGCTTCACAGTCACTCCAAGCATTTTATTTCAAGCCCTCACCACCCCCCACCCCCCATTTTAACTGCTTCTTCCAAGGGAACTTCAGGGACACCATGCTGTTAAAAAAAGTCCTATCAAGCAGCGAGACATTTGGATTGATCAGCTAGCACTGCTGTAGAGTTTCAAGCATGACTTTCCTTTGCCCTCGCACTAGGAACATCAAAAGAGATCCACACAAGTGGGGTGTGATGGTTGATTTCAGTCAGCTCACACCAGCCTAAGAACGGCTTCTGTGGCTGTGCAGCCAGGGTTCAGCAGTGCTGCTTCTACACTCCTCCTGCAGGCACTCACCCTACAGAAATAAGGCTTGGCAAGGCTCTTCCCCACTCCCTGACACAAGCAGTGTTTTTGTGAAACCCACACAGGTTGAACAGCTAAATGTTTGGCCAGCCATTATCTACACAATTAAGTATTGTTCCCTACCTGCAAACCAGAAATAAATACTTGTGCATTCTTTAATAATAAACAACAACTAGGGTCAAATGCCTCTGACCAAGGCTCGAAACTGCTAAGTTAATCACCAAAGCTAGTACTCATGCCAATAAGCTCAAATTCAGAGTTACCCTTCACTTTCTGCTCAGCAAACAGTAAAACCCCAGGACAGCACAGCATGTGCTCTCACTACAGGAAGCAGTGTGATTTCTCTCAAGGATACACACAACTTACAAATATATCTGCTATTAAATGAAACCAGACCAGAAAAGCAGCAAAACACGCAGTAAAGAATCCTTTCTGACTTAGCACGATATAAGGACTGTCCCATGGCTTTTGTCCCTTCCTGGCTCCAAGGTAGGGCTGTGGGGAGCTGTCAGCCCTTGCCATGGGCAGCTGGCTGTGTGCTGGGCAGATGTGCTGCCTTCTGCAGCTTCACACCTGGAAGGGCCCTTCCCAGCTCCCTGCACACCTGAACTTCAGGCACGCAACCCCCAGTTTATAGCAGGGGTCCTGTCTGAAGACTTCTGTCTATTCCAGGGCACTTTATTATTATCCCAATGCCACACCAGTTGAATTCCCAGCTCTATCACTTAGAAGTCTCTTTCCTTGTCCACTCAACTCTGGATATCCATGCAGTCCATTTGTATTGGGCCCAAGAGTCCTCCCCTGAAGATAAATATTCTAATCCTCTCCCATTTCTTCAGAACAGAGCTCATCATCTACTCCTCAACTCGGTCAGTCTCTTACTTTGAGCCAGCTTCCCCACTGCTCAAATCCTTGCCTCCTCAGCAGGTCTCTCCTAAGCAGCTCCCTGGCAATCCCTTTGATTACCTATGCACAAAACCCTACTAAACAAGAAAAAAAACAAAACCCTCTAGTATAAGGGTGAATATTGAATTTTAACATATGATACCTTTTTCTTGCTTCCAGAATGGTTGTTTCAATAATTACTGATAAACACAGGGCTTAATACTACCTCACCACACAGCACTAGTATCAGGCCCACTTCTTGATGGGGATAAATGTGCAGTCAGGCCCGCTGAGCTGTTTGCTGTTTTCCAGATCTCATTCCACAGCCCTTGCTCATGCAAAGAGAAGCTCTGTCAGATCAGGTCTTGTTGAGATGAACCAGGACTGGGTGGTGAGGCACCTTAGCAGGAGCTGAACTACTTGCAGAGGTGTTACTTGCAAGAGGAAAGTTTTGCAGATCAAAGCAAAGGACCAGCAGATCAAAACCAATCATTTCTAAGTCATGGAAGATTTCACTGCTATCAGATCAAGTCCAAAGAGACAAGAATGGACCCAAATCCTGACAACTCCACTCCTATTTAAAACAGCCATCTGATCCTAATTGAAGACATTAATTAAAAAAAAACAATGAAAACTTCTCTATCAGGGTTAGTCTCAGCTTAATTTTGCTAAGATGAATCTTTTCAACAATTATGCTGTAAAAATTCAACAGGACAGGAATCTTCACAGAATCACGTTGAGAGTTGGAAAGAACCTGGAAAGCTCATCTGATCCAACCCTCTGCCAGAGCAGGATCACCCAGACTAAATCCCACAGGACACATCCAGGGGGGTTTGAATGTCTCCAGAGAAGGAGACTCCCCAACCTCTCTGGGCAGCCTGTCCCAGGGCTCTGTCACCTCACAGTGGAAAAGTTTCTCCTTCCAAGCTGTAACTGTGCAAATCCTACTGGGAACCAACAGCACATACCAAGAGTATCACCCCAGGCACTGCTATGTTGTGGTTCTCTTTGTTTTCAAGCCCTTCTGGTAACAGCAATGAGCAGTGAGCACACTCCAGCTGAAACACAGTTGGGGAAGGATCTTGCATCATTTTATCCTGGGAGAGAAAAGAATGCATAAGGTGATACAGAGAACGTTTGAGTTCAAGGTGGTCAGCACAGCACCTCTCTCACCCACCACTGTTTGGTAGCAACATTTTTAAAGCCTGGTAAGGCCCCACTCCCCTTTTTGGAGAAGGCAGTTCCCAAGGCTTGATCTTCTGCAGCTAACAAAGATGGCTAGAGAGCAAATCCAGAGCCTAACAACAGCACAGAGGGCACAGACTCTTAGTTCCCTGTACTAGAAGATCTTCTAAGACAGAATGATCAGCCACTATGTGACAAACTTAACCACTACAAAACCATTACATTCCCCCCCTCAGCCCACCAACAAGATCTGCAGAATTGGCAGCATAGTTAAATGTTTCACTGAAAAGCCACAAAGTCTCAGAGACAGTTTACTTCCCTCTTCCCTGTGCTGTCAGGACCTCTGTTTTGTCTAAACTTTGCAGAACAGCCTCACTGGCACAGAAGGGGAGACAAGAGCAGATGATGTCTCTGTGGGTTAAGCATCAACAGCAGATAAATGAAGCCATTTCATTCTTACTTACAAATTACTCTCAGCAGAAAAAAATAAATAAAAATAGAAGTGGGGCAGCTGCCTCTGTTAAAAACCAATCAAGGAAAAGCCTTCATGATGTTAAAGCATTGCCATGCCCCAAACCTCACCTGCTCCAAAGTATATTTAACTGTATTACATAAACAGAATAAAGGAGGTGATTAATATGTCTTTGCTCAGGGATTAATATCTTATCATTTCAGCTCCGCTGTGTAAGAGCAGGCACACATCCTGAAATACTGGGACACAGAGTGAAGAAAGGCTAAAAATACCTACCCAGGCACGATGCTATGCTTAAAATGCTCTTGATGGGACAGTCTTTATCTCTACAATCAACACTTGTCCTTTACAAACACCAGCCCACTGATCTGTTTTGCCTACACTTAATTTTCCATCACATTGTATTCTAGCACTGATGTGTTACAGCCAGAGGGGAGTGGTGCCTTCCCCTGCACCTTGTAGGAGAGATACTCACAGTGGCTTACTATCTACTCCTTCACCTTGTTAAAGAATGCAGGCCTAAAAGAAGCACCAGCAAATTTATTAATATTCAATAAGAGTTTTGGGCAAACCCTTCTGAGAAGCTTGACCCCAGCACTCTGGTTTCCTAAAAATTGGCAAACGACCTCAGAGAGGAGAATGGTGAAGTCTCAAGAAATACACTGATCAGGGAAGTTCTTCCAGCTGGGTGTGAAGGCACAAATGAAAAGCCTGCAGTCTTCTGGAGATCTCAAACTTCAACCCACCTGTGATGACAACAGGTGAACCTGCTTCAAAACCCCAGCACTCATCTGCACAGCCCCAATCCAAACTGGTTTGGTCACAAAGGGATTTTTGTCAGTGGTGACTAACAAAATAAGTCAAACAGAAAGTGACAGTAATCAGCCACGTGATCTACCAGAAGCAAAGACCCAGCACAGCGCTTTTAATTAATCAGGTTCAGTGCTAACTACAGGAGCAGACCCATGAAATAAACTGGACTGTGCAGTAGGTCACCATCTGTGTGAAGCCACACAAACAGCACATGCAACCTTCAGGAAAGACCTGGGTGAGTCAAAAAACAAACAGCTGTCACAGGCTGCCAACCACTGAACTTGTGTATAGCACGGTTTTGGCAAGGACAGAGGTAAGCTTCCTCATAGCAGCTTCTCTGGTGCTCTGTTTTGGATTCATAGCCAGTCAGTAACATCCCAAAGTTTTAGCTTTGCTGAGCAGAGCTAAGACAATACCCATTCTTTTCTGCTTCTCACACTGCTCTGCTAGCAAACAGGCTGGGGGGGCACAAGAATCCGGGAGGGAACACATCCAGGAGAGCTGACCCCAGGGACATCCCATATGACATCATGCTCTGCAATAAAAGCTGGGGCAAAGAAAAGGCAGGGTGGGATGATTTGAGTGATGGTGTTTGCCTTCCCAAGCGACTGTTAGACTCAAAGATCTGCTTTCTCAACTGTACCTTTCTGGTTCACTTCCCCAGCCACACTGGGGTGGAGGTGAGCAAGCAGCTGTGCAGTGCTGCCCTGCCAGCCAGTTAAATCCCTGTCCCACCCAGAAAGGTGGAACGTTTCTTGCCAGGGTCAGAGATGGTCAAAATGTAGATTTACAAGTCAACATCAGACAAGCCCTGCAAAAGAACAAGCTCCCCTTAGCAGCTTCTACTGAACACAAAAACTTCAGGCTTTAAACTGGTGAGATGAGTGCTCATCTGCCTGCTGGAGAATTAAGAGTGATTATAAGTGAAAGTTCACACTGGGCATCTAGCAGATCTCTCTTATTTCATCCCACAAGATAATTGCTCATGAGCCCGATGAAATTTCCTTCTGGCTTTCGATGAACTGTGTTCTCTCCAGGAGGGAGAAAAACAGCTCCAGCCATTTGCTTTAATTGGACCTGACAGTTTGCAGATTGCTGCCTCCAGCCTCGAAAAGCTCAGTCACTGGGGCTGAGGAGAATCCACTTTTTCCTCAATAGCAGATTTCAGAGTTAAATTAACACTGTATTACAGTAAAAACAAACACACCCTGCCCAAAACCACCTACAACTACCACGTGATGTTGTTTAAATAAGAAAAAGGGGGAAAAGTGGGGGGAACTGGTATTTTAAATTCCCCATACCCTCCATGGAAGATCCTTGCAGCACAAGGAAAATAAACAAGAACTCCCAAGTGTTGCATTGAGTGAGTGGCTCCCTTCCCCACTCCTGCCAAGAATCCCCATCACTATTCTGACTGTTGGCATGAAGAGGTCAGTGGTCAATCACCTACCACCCCTTGCACTGGCTAGCAGGTCTTCTGGTGCCTGCTCAGAACACTGACAAAAAAATCACAATGTAATAATAAAGTCAAATATAACCCACCCAGGGAAGTTAGAAAACCTCCATTACTTAAAGAACAAGCTCAGCATATCTATCAGGAGTGGTTTCAGTGTAGTTTATCATGCCTCATGGCAAAGGATGGACCAGATCCCCTCAGCAAAATCACTCCCAGACCTATTTTCAATCACCTAGAAATGGAGGACCACACAGAAATGTATTCCAACACTGAGAACTCTGTCTCTGCAGCAGATTTCAACTGTGCCCTTAATCAGCCATTGCTGTAATGTCTTTCTCAGAGGCAAGACCATCTGGCCCAGAGCTGATGGCATTAAGCCCCAGGCAAAGCTCAGGTCTGCACCTCTTTCATGCCAGCTCTCACTCCTGTTCACCAAGAAATTATGGGTTAAAGTCAACTCCTAATCCTCCAATTGCTTTGTCTGTCCAAAAGGGCAGCAAGTTCCCCCACAAGTCATGCCAAATCAGAAGACTAACATTACTGAAGGAGTAAAGAATCAAGAGGAATTAAGGCTGAAGTCCTGCTGGTAGACATGTGGTGGGATGGAGAAAACACGTACTGTGGGTTTGTGACACAGCTGTTCCTAGGTACACAGACACTGGCCCCCTCAGCAGTGGTGATACAACAGGATTACAAATCATCCAAGTGAGGAACACAGCTTTCTCCAGCTTTTCAAAACCAAAAGTAGCTACTTCAGACTCTGGCACAGAGCAAGCTGGAGCATAAAACCTGCTGAATCTCTGATGAGCCTTGATAGCTCATCCTACCAACTTTCAGATTCCCCCTCAGGCTTTCAGAATGGTCAACACTGCACTCCTGTCAGTTTTCAGCCTGGAACGTGCCCTTTCTGTGCTCTGAAAGCAGATCAAAAGGTTTAAGTCTAATCCATCCTGACATGCCTTTGGCTAGAGAGACATCAGTTGCGTAGGAGCAGAATGAATTGAGGAGTTAGCTGTTGCCTTCCTTGCTGGTATTTAACGGAGGTTTGAGGGTCAGCACGTACACCAATTCATTTACAAGTCTGTACAGTTCAGAAGTGCAGATGTTATCTTTCAGCTCCCAATAGCTGAGTACACTTTACAGATGGGAAAGCCATAGTTATACATGGAATGGGTGGCAGAGCTAGGAACAAAGCTCCCATTTCCTAGCTCCAAGTTCTGTTCTCCACAGCCTGGCCCATACTACTCACAGGAGAGGGAATAAAAAGAAAGTATCAAGCCATGGTCCAGCATGTATCCTTGCATTCCTTGGGCTCATATCAAAGAACATGAATGGAGGTCTAAGATCAAGCCATTACTGTCCTGACAGCACACATGCACATCCACTGAGGCCACTTTCCACACACAGCCAGTCTAAACTCTAGAAGACTCATTCTGTGTTCTGGGAGATTTCAAACACTACAGCTCTCATGGCAGAGGGAGTAGAAATATTTAAATTCTACAAACCTCCCAAGAAACAAGAGACTCAACTTTCTCACTCTGTGCTTAAGGAGAGAAGAGCATCCAGTGCTCTCCCTCCAGAGCTTGTAGCAAGAGCACACGGAACATTGCACTGGTGTCCCTCTGAGCACGCTGTATTACAACACCCCAGCCCCTCCAACAATGCCCTTGATATACCAGCAATCAGAATCCTTGAAAAAAACAACTAGGACTCACATAGTCTGCTCACAGGACTCTGCTTTCTATTCCTGGATCCCAGCAACTCAGAACGAAGGGGGATGATCAGCACTGTCGCAAGCGGTACGGTCACATTCAGCATGACCCTGAATTCTGCCAGAGCCCGGGGAGCAGTTCTGTGCCACAGATGATGAGCGAGGCAAACAGATCTGATAGGAATAGGCAGCCAGGGTCAACATGACCTAGAACTTAATTATCAAGTTGGAGAGAAAAACTTCAGGAAAACCAGAGATAGGCAAGTGACAGAACTGAGCTCTGTGAGCAACCAGGACCAACGTCACACCAACGCAAGGTGAGAGATGAGCTTATTTCAGAGATGCCTGCCGCAGCTCTGACGAGCCCATGGTGGTCACATGGCCACCTGCTTTTGAACAAGGTAGCTTAGAAAGCCATGGATATACCCCCTTTTTGTGTAAGGATGGAAGGAGACAATTGCCACCTCCATACCTGCAGTACTTCTACAGTTTTTGCAACTCCCAAGACAGAAACACCACGCACAGTGAATGAGAGCGATGGCGATCCTTCCATCCAGCCCGACGCAAGGCGCACGTGCAGCACAGCCTCCCTGCCTGCTCAGCTGTGAAGCTCCACGTCTGACCAGCCTGTCTGGGAGTTCACAGTGAGGGAGCCCTGGGACAGGCTGCCCAGGGGGTGTGGAGTCTCCTTCTCTGGAGAGATTCCAGCCCCGTCTGGACACCGACCTGTGCGCCTGTCCTAGGGACCCTGCTTGGGCAGGGGGTTGGACTCGATGAGCTCTGGAGCTCCCTTCCAACCCCTACAATTCTGTGGTTCTGTGATTTGTCAAAGTTTTGGTAGACAGATGCTATGCATGGATTCTCAATCCTTCCAAACCACCCTAGCAATGGATTAGCAGCCGTTGCAGAGCGAAGCAGAAGAACAGATTCTTTATGTGCTATTTTGGCACAGGGTCCTTCAGCCACAGAGCTTCAAACGTGCATTAGGAATAAACACAAACCACACAAAGGCATACAGCAATATCTTAATCAGCAGAGAATTAAGCCAACCCAAATATCACACAATTATGAAGATTCTTCTCATGTCGGTGACTCAGCAAGGTACACTGTGCAAAGAGAAAGGGATGGGAAATGTATTTACTTCTCTGAAGCCTAAAATGAGAGTAATTAGTCAAGAAAACAGCACCAGTGGTGATGCTGTATAATCACAACTAGGTAACTGCTTGTTACACCTGCCAGGCCTACACAGCGTCCTTCCAACCCAGAAGCAGATGAGATTAGTACAGAAAACAGGCATAAAGTACTGAAGACACATCAGTTAGAGCTGGGACTACAGTGTGAGCCACCAATCCACTGCCATGTTAGCTGGCTGCCTTAAGGACACACATCTTGAAGGGAAGCATCACCTGCCCAATGGAAGTCAGCTGCTGCAGACTCAGTGCAGAAAGCAAAGCTCAAAACAGGGCAAGAACCTCTCTAGCTCTGACAAGGCTACTGCAGCTTTCTCTTCCTGATTTCTGTTGTCATCACACGATATCATTCCACTCATAACAATGTGGGCAATGTGGGTTATTTACAGTAACCATGGCCCTAACAGTTCACTCATCTGTATCCTGAAACCACGGATGAAAAATTCAAATCAAGCATGAAAGAAAGACCTAGAAGGGTGCACAACTGCACTGCTCTTTGTAGGAAGCAGTTTTAGGAACCCAAGGAGCTGGAAGCAGAGGAGGAATAAGAACAGCATCCCAGTGGAGCCAGATAAAACTCCTCCTTAAGCAACAGAGAGGTGCAGAGGATGTAATGAAGCTCTTAGTCAAAAAACAGAGAAGGCTGACTAGTAAAGCTGAGCTGAGGTGACCTCCATGAAGGTGAGCCAGAGCTCACTCGTTTCTAAGTGAGGTAGAAATTAGAATTTGTTACATTCAGAAAGTAAGTTCTGGGGTTGAGTGTCTGCAGGGAAATCAGGACAAACACATGCAGAGCTTCCAATGCAGCTGTACCATCTTCTCTAGGATTAGGTTCAGGACTCTGAGTTCAGGAAGACTGCAAGTATCATAGGAACACAGGAGAGTAAAAGCCTCATGTGTTCAGTTCTGAGTTATATCCAGCATACAGCACATGCTCCAGTCATACAAGATGCCCAGTAGGAATGGCTGCCAAGCTCTCACCTTAGCAAATAAGGACTTTTACCTGCAGTACCTGTTTCAGAACAGGAAAACAAGACATGTGTTTACATTCTCCAGGGCTGCCAGCACTCCCCATCCAGAAGAAATGAAAATGGAGCAGGAGCCATCAGACACATCCCACTGCAGACCCGACCCTGGCTTAGCGCGGCCCAACGAAAACTGACCACTCAAAGCAGACCTGTTCCCAGCTGAGCCCGAGGACGAAAAGAGGGGAAAGGGCAGGCACTTACCCGGCAGAACCGAGAGGGAACTGATTCCAGACGGGCCTCCGGAACGCCGCTGTCCTTCGCCAAGGGCTGCGTCTGCTTCCTTCCCCCATTCATTCTCGGTGCGGGAGTCTGAGCAGGGGACCCGCCACAGCGGCCTAGGGAGAGCGCAGGCCGCGCCAGAGGAGGCTCAGGTGGGCACGGCGGCCGCGGCCACCGGCTCCTTTCCCACTCGAGGCCTCCGCCGGACGAGACACGAGCCCGGCGCCCGCCCCCGCAATCGCGGCGGCACAGGCGGGCTCAAGCCCGGCCGCAGCCTCCGCACCTCCCCCGGCGCAGGCACCTCCCCGCCGCCGCCCTCCCCTCTCCCGCCCCCGGCGCCCCAGGCCCTGTCCGGCAGCGACACCCAGAGAGTCCCTCCGCGCCCGGCGCCGCCGCGGCCCGCCGGCTGCCCCCGCGCCGCCCAGGCCGTGAGGCGGCCTCGCACCCGCGGCGGCGCTGAGGCAGCCCTGCCCGCTGCGCCGCCGCCCCGCCCCGGCTCCGCTCCCTCCGCGGCGCCCACCTCTTACCCCCGGGGATGAGGCCGAGGAGCCGGACCCCGGCCGGCCGCCCCGCGGGTGCTGCAGCGGCGCCGCTCGACCCCGCTCCTCCGGGGCCGCCCGTGCGCCCCGCCCAGGCCTCCCGCAGCCGGTGGCAGCCGGCGGGGCATGCTGGGACAGGTAGTTCCCCGCCCGCCGCCCGCGGGGCGCCGCTCGACTACAAGTCCCGGGAGGCCGCGGGGGGCCCCCACGGCGAGGCCCGGCCTGGGGCACGGGGCGGGGCGGCCGCTCCAGCCAAGGGCGGGTTCCCCGGCCCGGCCAGGGGCGGGCGGAGGCGGCTGAGCCCCGTGTGTCGCCCCTGCCCTGCCGGCACGGCGCTCCCGCCTGGCCGCTGCTTGGGGCGCAGGCGGGAGGCCTGAGCCGCCCGCTGTGGCCTTTGCGGTGCCGAGGGCAATAAACACGTGGATGGGCTCCCGCGTGCCGTGCGCGGGCAGAGCGGCCGCGGAGCCCCACGGGAAGGCCGGCCGGCCGCGGGCGGGGCAGGCTCAGGCTCAGGCTCAGGCTCAGGCTCCGCGCCAGGACGCGCCTTTTAAAACCATTTTATGCAACGCTGGGGCCGTTTTAGGGTAACTCAGTCCACTGTAGGGGACACACGCGTTCAGTGCCACTCCCCTCGAGGTGCTGTGCTGCTTCGTTCCCAGGTGTCGGGCTGGCTCCGGGAGCCCCTGCAGCTGCCGGCCGGCCGTGCTGCCAGGGATGGGCCAGAGCACAGCTTGGTGCTGCCTGCCTGGCAGCACTGCCGGCGCCCAGACTCAGAGCATCAGTCCAAAAGCACAAGCTATCGCTACCTTGGTAGTAACTTCTTCTTCACAGCAGCAGAGGCAAATTATGAGCTTGTATGTATCTCTGCTGATGATACTGATGACTTAATGTGGGTCTCTTGTGGTAGGACACGCTCCACTTACTGACTTCACACCCGCTGAGGCCAGAGATGCCTTGTAAACACTGTTCAAGCTTCCCTGTCCCTTTCTGTTCCTCAGTGGCAGGTCAAGCATGGCTCTGTTGAAGCTGAATGACTGCTATTTTGTGTTATTTTTAGCCTTTGCTACTGTAAACTGGCACAGCAGAGCAAGGGCTAAAGGAATGGCCAGCACTGATAGTGTAGAACAGCACCAACGGCAGTAAAATCAGTATGTTTGTGCCAAACCCAGGCCTGCAGGACGATAAGAACACAGCACAGAACTTGCCAGCGTGAGACACTGTACCCACAACAGGAATAAGGCAACAAAGCAAAAAATCATGTACCATTCTTTTTCCCACTAGCCCATAAGGAACACAGTGTGGAACTCAATAGGGGGAAACAGACAGCATGCAGCAGAGTCACCCAAGGCTTATGAAGACTGGAAAGAGCAAAATTCTGAGGGAAACTCACAGCATTGTAGCAGTTACTGTAACTTTTATGCCCACAGGGTACAAGGGGCCTGTCCAAAACCAAGCTGGTCGCTGCTGTTTGATAAAAACCAAATAGCAGGACTCAGTGTCCCTCGTCCTCCACATTGCGTAAAGGTGGTGTTGGCCAGACCCCTTACACACACACGGTGGGGTGCCTGAAAATGTGGATGTGTGAATGAGAGCTGAGTCTGACTCTCTTCTGGCCAGGACTGCTGTGTGCTCTGCCCTTTGGCCAAGAAGGTGGAGAATGAACATCACTCGGTATTTGGGATTGTGGTGAGGGGATGTTCTGATGGGGACACTCTGATGGGGACGCTCTGATGGGGATGCTCTGATGGGATGTTCTGATGGGGATGCTCTGATGGGGATGCTCTGATGGGATGCTCTGATGGGGATGCTCTGATGGGGATACTCTGATGGGGATGCTCTGGTGGGATGTTCTGTTGGGGACGCTCTGATGGGGATGCTCTGATGGGGATACTCTGATGGGGATGCTCTGATGGGGATGCTCTGATGGGATGTTGTGATGGGGACACTCTGATGGGGATGCTCTGATGGGATGCTCTGATGGGGATGCTCTGATGGGGATACTCTGATGGGGATGCTCTGGTGGGATGTTCTGTTGGGGACGCTCTGATGGGGATGCTCCGATGGGGATGTTGTGATGAGGATGTTCTGATGGGGATGCTCTGATGGGGATGTTCTGATGGGGATGTTCTGATGTGTAAAAACCTGTGAGCTGCAAGGATCTTTTGTAGTGGGGCAAGATCTATGAAAAGAGCTGATGTGGTGTGTGTAGCCCAGAGGTGATCTGCAGGACACAAGAACTTTTCCTTTTGAGGTTTTCAACTGCAAGACAGGCATAAGAAGTGCTGTCCTAAGAGAAGGGAGGGCTTGAGAGACTCAGGAGAATGGAATAACTCAGTCTATGTGCTTAGAGGATGGGCCAGACAGCAACGGGGCAACACGTAGCAGTGAAGACTTGAGTTGGATGTCAGGGAAAGCTTTCTGAGGCTGGTGAAATGCTGCAGGAGGCTGGCAAAGGGCCATGAAATCTCTACCTGGAGAGGCATTAGGAACTGGTTGGGCAAACAGCTGAAACCACAGGGTAGAACTGACATGGTTGTATCCAGGGCATGGCCTGGAGGGCTTCTGGAGGCTGCTTCTGATCTGGTGCTGCTAGAATTCTGTGCTCTTGTGTTTCTACAACATCCTTCTCTGGCATCTGGAAAACCTGAGTTCACCTCAGCCCCTTGCTCAGCGAGGACATCGTAACACTGACTGCAGCGGGCAGGAGCAGGGATGCATAGCTCCGGATGGGGAGACAACACTACTCTCACATGGTCCTATCCTGCTTTTCCAGAGATGTTCCTGGGAATCTTTCCTTGCCCACTGGATGCCGCTGTTACACAGAAATAGTCTCGGACTGTTTCTGCAGGCTCTGGGCGCCTTCTCTGTCAGACATGGAAGGCTCAGCCAAGCCCTAAGGATGCAGCCCTGCCAACCAGCCTTTCTCCACAAGGAACTCTCCCAGCGTTCTGCAGCTCGCTGCCATGGGGCGTGGGGAAGGTGGATGCCCATGTGATGGCAGCACCAGCAGCAGAAACCTGGTGATGGTCTTTGTGGCGATTCAGTGGTGTGTGGGACAGGGTATGGGCTGGGGGAAACAAGGCTGTGCAGAGTGTGTCATGCAGAGACAGGACATGTCTCCACCTGGCCGTATAGGTCATCTGTAGAAGGACACTCTCCTCAGGCACCGTGTCCTTCAGTGCCTGCTTTGCATGCTGAAGATGTGTGTGGGAAGACTGGTGTGGAGAATTCTCCTCTTAAAGGCAAAGCTGGGCAGTGGCAGCCTGCCCTGGCTCACGCGCTGGGCTGTGTGCTGATGTTGGGACTCAGCTTGTGGCACTGTCTTCAGAGGCGATGACCTGGGCAGCACAGAAGGGAGATGTGTGTCTTCACTCTTCAGTGAAAACTGAACGGTGTTTCAAGCTCAGCTGAGTCTCAGAACAAGCCAGAAAGTGACCTACATCCAATACCCAGCTTTGGGAATTACCTTTGAGGAAGTTCAATTCCACATCTAGGTCTCCTCTGAAACAAATTGAACTGCAGCCTCACAGACTCCAAACCCAGGGGGAATTCCTCTTTATTCCTTTCCAACAATTTTAGCACTGAAAAAATAAATCCTGATTTCTTAATCCACATTTCTTCCTGGAAAAAATGTGATTCCAAGTTAATGCAAAACTGTGACCTGGGTGCTGCATGTTCACCTCAGCAGTGGCTGGTTCCCTGCTCTGTAGGACTGACTCTTCATCTGCAAGTGCTCATCACCCCTTCCAACAGTTCTGCTCTTTGAAGCCTCTCTCAAGACCCCTCTCCCTGCTGTGCCTGATCCCAACGGTGCCTAAGACAGGCTCCCTCCAGTGCTGAGCATCCCTGGAAAATAAGGAAGACTGGAACAAGCTATTTCATCCTGTCTTCTGGCCTTTGCCAAGTGTCCAGGTAGCATCAAGTGGAATACAGGTGGAATGCTGGGGTGGCTGTGCCAGAAGCCCAGGGTTGAGTGTAGGAGTCTCCCAGGGAAACTCTTAGGAATTGCCAAACAGCAAATAGCCTTCCCCTGCCCTCTCTCCCACCCACTTCAGCTGAAGCACATCTAGAGGCATGAGGAGAAGCTGTATGAAAAAAACCCCAGGCAAATTGCCATTCAGTTATTTCATCTATGTCTAACTTTAGGGTTAGAGGATTTCAGAATCAGAAACATCTTCTCAGCCTTCCCTCTTTAATGTGGTTTATTTATCACGCTGGATGAATATGGCATATGGAATTCTGCAAGGGAAGGCTGTCCACGCTGCTATAATTAGCTAGCAAGGGTGACAGCAGGCATCTCAGAGCCTTTATTAGTTTAAAATTCTCAGTGCCGTATTCTGGGATGAATTTCTACTGCATCAGAATGCTAATGCTTGGGAAAGCCTGTGAGTGCAGCATCCTGCTGCATTAACGCAGCCTTCACGCTCCCCGAGCGATCCCAGGGGTGGCTGCAGTGAAACTGGTGGGATTACACCAGTGATGGATCTGGTCCCAGCCACAGACCAGACAGGAAACTAATCCTCCTTTTTCTGCTGCTGCAATTATTTAAGCAGCTTGCCCATGTAGCTGAAGTCGGGCTCTCTGTGCCTGGAAATGAATGTCTGGCATTGCACCTCCCTGCACCACAGGGAAGCCGTGTAACACCTCGTGTAACACAGACAGGGTGTTTTTATGAAGCCCTTCTCTTGCTCTCAGTGGTGCTGGATTTAAAAAGTAAACACACCCCCAGCAACCCCACCCCTCCAGCCCTTAACAAAGGCTGGGAGCCCTTGCAGGTCCAGGTTTAGGGATCTTTGCAATCACTGGCTCATGAAGCACCTGAAAACCTGAGCCACAAAGTGCCAGCACTGGGAGACTCCTCAGAAGGGACATTACACCTTTGCCACAGGACCATCTGCTGGTTTTTAGGCTGCTGAGGAAGGAGATGCTGTAATGCTGGCCATCTGCCACTTCTTTCCCTACCAGGAGAGTCCCTTCTCCACTCTGGACGGTCCTTGTGGGGCAGCTGGTGCCCAGGGAGAGATACTCAGTGGGTTGCCGTTCACTTCAGGTATCGCTTTTACCTGTACACCAGATACAAAGCCTGGTGGGAGCAAATCACAAGGAGGAGTGTGAGATGCTGCAGCACACCACTGGGCTGAGCTGGGCACAGGGAGGACACGCCAATGGGAACTGCAGAGCAGGCAGACAAGGAGCAGGGAAAGAGGGAGTAACTGGCAGAGCTTCAGAGATCAAAAGCTTGAGTATCAGCGTAGTAGTGCTGTGGTCCTTGGGGTATTTGTCAGCACACTGTAGAACTCAGTCTAGCAGGCAACACACTAACCATCAGCAGTCCCTCACTGTCTGGAGAAGAGGGGCTTGAATTAGTTTGCCTTAAAGGTTTTTTTTCCTTGTCTAAATTATATAAACAGGGCTGGGAGAGTCACTTTCCACTAGGCTTGTTGTTTGGTGTTATGTTAGAGACAGAGTTTATGTGACTGTAATTGCTCCTTGAGGTTGAGTTTGCAGGCAGTGCTGGCTGGAACGTGCATTTTTTGTGTGAGAGCTGAGTGCCTGCGTGCCAAATCGGGCGTTTGTGTGCACAGCCACAGGATCTGTGAGGATAACAAGCACTTCTGTGGATTTTATCTCCAAACACGGCCTCTCAGATGTGTGCAGGGAGGAAAATGAGCAGTAGGACTTTAAAACATCTGGGTTGGTCAGGCATGTGGGTCTGGGAATACAGGCAGGTAACAGTTTTCTGTGTTTAGAAGTCTTTATGTGAACTTAGAGGTCTTTATGTGAACCTAGTGTGAACTTGATTGTTGGCCATGGAGAGAATTTTTGACAGGTTAATGTAGATCAGGAGCCAATTTCCATTTTTATAGCTCCGTGTTGTTCTCCCTGTTGGATTCTTACCATTAAACACACCCATCCCATGCCAGCTGGAGATGTATAACTGGAAGGAGGCTGGGGAAGGCACCCACCTTACAAGGATTCCCAGCTAGTCGCTCTGAGGGGTAGATGAGATCCTCCTGCCACTGTTCTGCAAACAGAAGCAGACCTCAGAATCTGAGACACTGAATGAAGCTTGCAAAAAATAACACAATCCAGGAAGGTCTGCTCTATTTAAACTCAATGATCATTAAGCAGTTTGGAGAAGCTCACCCTAAATCCATGTCCTATCTGCTGACAGCCACAGTTAAGAGACCATGGCAGAGCAGGTACGAATGACTCACACTCTTGGCATGCAGGGGTACTGAAAACCAGGGTGACATTTCTCTGGCTGGCACCCAACACACAGGGAAGCCAGCGTAAGCTGCTCATAACTGATCTTCCTACCTGATGATCAAACCATATCATGGACAATTAGACAGCACAAACCCAAACCTACAGTGAAACAAGAAAGCCCTGTGTCCAGCTGTCGAGGCTGGGCGATTCAAGAGAATCCCTGTGCAGCACACTGGGCTTCATAGAACTCAGCAGTCATGTAGGAAGAAAAATGGCTGAGCCAGTGGCAGATTCTGTCTCTCTACAGCTCTGTTTCTGTGCAGCAGGAACAGAGCCACGTGGAACAGAAGGGAAGGGACATCCTGGAGACAAATAAATTCACTCTTAAGACGAGGAAGGCTCGTGTCTGTGGCTGTGGCTCTGTGTGACCACTCCTGGCAAGCTCTTCTCCCACTGCCCAACAAGAGTCCTCCCTCCTCTCTGCGCTGCTGACTGCCTCCCAGCTGGGCAGGCTTCACCCACAGCCTTTACTCCAGTTACAGACCATCTTTTCCCACTAACGCTTCTCTGGAATGGACAGGGAAGGCTTCAGCCATGTGCAAAGACTTCTCCAGGCATCTCGTCTTCTACCTGATACAGACTCAAAAGAAGACAGTGAAGGAAGAGGAGTCTGCACCACCACAGACCTGGCTGCCCAATGCTGGGGGGCTGAGCAGGGCACGGAGCCTGAACCCCCAGGTCCTTCAGCTCATGAGCTGTGAAGGTCGGGCTAGTTACACCCTCAGCTGAGTCCAAAAGACATGAAGCCAGGGAGGCTTCGGCCAGATGCAGCAGCCCTGGGAGAGTTTAGGAATACAAGGTGTCTTTGTGCAGTAGGAGGAGAAGGGGGGGCAGACACTGGAGCCCCTCAGAGAGGGGCAGTTGCAGCAAGCTTAGCAACACCTAAACAAACTGAAAACCCTTTGCTAGCTTGCTATTGTTTTCTGGCAAACTGCATTTTTATTACCTTTGGGGGTTGGAATGTTCCCTGGCTCCAATAAAAGTGTCTGTGCCTTGGTAAGGCAGTAAGGACTCTGCAGATTTAAAGGGCACTGGCTTCCTTTGAACAGCTTCACGTGCGGCGCAGACACGGAGAGCAAACAGGCAGGGGAGTCACAGGGCTTGGGTTGTACTGCAGAGGATTTTCTATGGAGAAAGCTTCCCCCCTTCTTGTTTTGCTCTGTCTCCAATCCCTCTTGTTTAAAAAGAATGCCAAATGACAGCCTGGTTCAGACAAGCTCCTTCCCTAGACAAGGAATCCTCGCTGCAGGAAGGTTACCAGCCCGAGCCATGGAAGATGAGATGGAATTAAAAAGTAAATATGTTTTCTTTTTCTAGAGGAATTAAAATGCAACAGTTCACATTGTGGAATATTTTTGTCACTGTAAATGCTTGGAATGTAGATTGTGGGGTTTTTTTTAAAGAATAATGAGTTTCTCATAATGCTTTAACTCTGTGAGCTGATGCTTTAAGGAAAGTGCACTAACTAATCAAGATTACCTTACCATCAAACCTTCACCAATGTCATGTTTATTATCAAACACCCTTACAACCTTTGATTTATATCAATAAACAGATTGTTGCCTCTCCCTTAACAGTGAAGTGCAGGAGTGCATCCCTCTTCTCTCTCCACCTGCGACACTTTCTCCTGGTGTCAGCCCGCTGCTTGCCTGGACACATCTTCTAGCAGTCGTGGATGTAAGCATGGATCTCTGCAAGCTCCAGCTGCTGTGGAATATTCTTCACTATAATGTTTGACCCTAGAAACTTGTACCTCAAAAAGTCAGGGTTTATGCTCATTATGGTCCCCTCAATCACCTTCTCTTATATTGTATCCATGTCCTGTTTGCTCCGTGCTTGTCCCCAGGGACTGACAAGGCTGGGAGAGCCTTGAGATTTCTTGAGATCTCCTGTTCTTCCTCTTAGGCATGGCACAGCAGGGAGATGACTCAGGGTACAGTACGTAGGCTTGGGGAAGATAAGGGAGAGAGCTGAGCCAACATGCCATTCTAAAACAAAAAATCATCCCAACAATGCTGCCTGAGAAACGGCCCCACCGGCTCCCTGGGGCACCCTCTAATGGATCCTCATTAGAAACTGTCACTTCTTGTTACAGGGAGGAAGGAAGGGTTCAGCTTTCCCACCCTTTAACCTCGGGGAGGCTGAGATGAGAGCTGCCCCTAGGAATTGATTAATTTAGGGCACTTTCACTCCTGCAAGAAATGAATTGGGAGTTTCTGTGTGTGGTAAGTCAGGCTCCTCCAGGAGATGCGTGACACGCAGACACCTCCAGCGCCACAAATCCCTGTGTGCCCATGCATGGGTGCCCATGGGAGAGAACGTTATGTTTTTAACCATTTCTGCCTGGTGATTCTCATGCTCTGGCCTCCTGCCTCGAGCTCCTCCTGTGCCAGCCTGGACCCTTCAGCACTTACACACCAGAGCCCTGGAGCGGGTCTCCCTGCAAGGCATTTGCACACCCCATAAAGCAGTAGGGTCCTGCTTACCTAAACTCCATGGGATGTGCATGATGCCAGCGTGACCAGTGAAAACCAAACCCTCCCCTCGGTCTCCTCCTAGCACATTTCTTCTGTGCATCCTTTCCAGACACTTGGTTTCTTGACAGCTTTTACATAACCTGGCTGAAAACACTCCCACAGCCGATCAAATGCCTGCTATGAAATCCAAAGCTCTGATTAAAAGGACAGAGCTTTCCAAGACTGCGGTGTCTGTGCAGATGGTTCATACTCCTGCTTTGCTCCACAGGGGGGGAAAAAAGTGGCATTTTCCTTCCAAGCACACAGAGCCCCAGCTCTCCCCTGCGAGTCGCTGGGCTTGTGCAGATGATTATTTTAAAGCTCTCAGCAGACGTGATCACCCACTGGATTAGAGGAAGCAAAAGGAGATGATCAGATAATCCCTGAGGCACGAAGCCTTCTGAGGTGGATTTGAAGAGAGCTGTCACCTATGGTCAATTTGTTCTGCTCAGGAACTTCTCCCCTCCTCTGTATCTCCCCAGCAATACCCAGCAGGCCTGCAGAGATGCAGGAAGCTGGAGTCCTTTGCTCAAGGAAGGACCCTCTGAGCTGGCTGATGCTGCAACCCCTTTCCAGGCAAAACACATGGTTAAACAAAACAAGTGCAAAAATGAATAGGAGGTAAATATCATAGAATCACTAGGTTGGAAAAGACCTTTGAGACCATTGATACCCAACCTGGGCCTTGCAGAATCACCTGGGTGTCCTCTCTTCACCCGGTGCAAAGAGAACTTCAGCTCCATCCCAGACAGGTAAAGACCGAGTCAGGCTAAAATATTAAATACAAATTAGGTGCAACAAACCCCAAACTCTCGGAGGATGGGGGTTTGTGCCTTGAGTCTCAGAGACTTCAACTGCAAGGGAATGATCCCCAGAATAAGGAAATCCCATCTCACTGCTGTTCCTTTTCCATTTTTGAGAACACTCTTGCTCTGATTTTGGCTGTTCATGGTGAGTGCTCTGCTGAGATACCCCGATTTCTCTGGGGCCCTGCAGTTGTTTAGCCTTTCCTGGAAACTGGAAAGCATCTCAGAAGAGTAGCTAAAGCTGTGGGGCCTTATGTTTGGGTTTTATGTGGAAGAACAGGACTGAAGTGGGTGTCTTTATCACTGGGATAAAAGGGAAGCGGGATCAGCTCTCGGTTTACTGGGGTATCACTAGTGGGTCACATAACTGGCAAGGCAGGAGCAAGTAGCAAACCCTCTGGCTTTGTGCTGGGGCTGTACGAGTCATCTGGCTCTAGAGCTGCTGCAGGAACACAGAGCTAAGCCTGTAACTGAGTTTCTTACAGCAGTAGGAGAATAAAATGCTCGACAGCAGAAACTTCATCACTCAAATCTTCCCCTGACAGACATTCCCCACCTCAGGATTTTAGCATTTTCCGAAGACCTCTCCATCAAAACCTCAGAAGTTCCCAATGTGTCTCAGGCAGGAACCAGCACATGAGGAAGTCATTAATGGGAGCAGGAGGGGGGAAAAAGGGAAAAAAAGAAGAATGTGCTGAATAGAGGCAAAACTGAGACTCAAATCCCTCATCCCACAGGCTGCCTCCTCAGTCCTCTAGATGCAGACAAAGACATTCCAGCTCCAGACAAACAGCCTGAAGAGATGCTGGAGCACTCAGCAACCCCCAGGACATTCATGTGGAGAAGCAGTCAGATGACGCCCAGTCCACGCAGTGTAGGTGGAGTGTCTCTTGAACTGAGGATACATGGGTCAGCAGCACGATTATCCCCAGTCCTACGTGCAGATGATCCATGGCAGACAGAGGCTGCATGAAGTATCATATTATGGATACTCTGGTTTTCAGAAAGAGCCAAGCAGTAAGTCTGGAATGATCAGTTAATTCATTAAGGACAGTATCTAATGCTTTCTGGAAGCTGTTCAGCCAGGACTGGAAGGCAAATCACCTGATTTCCAGTAGACTGGGTCTCACCCTTGTTCTGGCAGACACCTCAAAGAACATACCAAATCTGCTTAAAATATTTGAAAAAAACCCACTCAAAAACCACCAGCCAACCATAAAAAATGTGGCAACCTCAGACAAACCATAACCTTACAGGAATGCTGTGCCTCAGTTTCCCATCTGCAGATGAGGGAGGCAGAGGAACGCTGTTCAGCTATTTCCCAGCAGCACTGTAAAGCTCACTTGAGTAGCATTTATGAGAGATGATTCTTGGAGGGGGATTGCTGCGGAAGAATTAATTGTTATGATTGTTGCTTATTCCCCAGATGCCTGAAAACTTGGCAGATTCCTGGAGGAAGCATCCCTGTGAGCTCAGAGAAGAGATGAGCTGACCTGACAGTCAGGCTGTTGGCACAGGCAAGATTCCTTACAAAGCCCAGGCTCTCAAACATCCCATCTAAGCTCAGGGCATGGGCAGGAGCTTTGCCCATCCCATGAAGGACTGTCCACTCCTGTTCCATCTGGTGCACACTAACAAAGCAGGGGTGCAGCACATACCTGGATAAAACAAGCTGGACTCTGACAGAAGACCTTGGAAGAGCCCAACTCTCCCCAGACCCCCTCACTGTACCACCCCCATACCTTTACCAACCACTCCCCTAAGGAAACCCCCACAGCCCCTAACCCCACAAGCCTTTAAACATCACTTGAAGGTGTCCTCCTTATTAATTAGTGCAGGTGCCCTTCACCTGCCTCCCATTAGCACCAAGTACCGGCAGCTGAGCCCGTGGGCCCCTCGGCTAGTTTGGGGAGGGGAAATCGCGCCTGGGAGACGTGGCTCGAAGCGGGGGGGGGGGGGATGGGGCAGCGCAGAGACCCCCCTGCAGTCCTGGGGGCGACGCGGGCTGGGCGCCCCGGGTCCCCTCGGGAGGGGCTGCCCTCTCCCCGGGCAGCCCGGGGCAGGGGAGGGGGCGGTGGGACGTTGCGGTACCCCGGCCCGGCCCGGCCCGGCCCTGCCCGCCGCCCCTCCCGCCGAGGAGGGCGGACTCGCCGCGGCAGCCCGGATGCCGCCGCCGCTTTCCTGGCCCTTCTCCCGGCCCCGCTGCCGCCTCTTCCTCTGGGAACGCCGCGGGGGAAGCCGCGGGAGGGGCAGGAGGGGTTCCTCGTCCCGACGGGTTATTTTTTCCGGTCGGCGCTCCGGGAGGGGGCGGTGGGAAGAGCCGAAGGCGGCGGTACCCCCTTCCCACCCCCCCGCA